>NW_009952363.1:646223-652285 GCF_000747805.2 Chaetura pelagica | reverse complement strand
AGGGAAAGAAATCTGAAATGAAGAGAAATACTGAAGCTAATGATTTAAAGTTCTTGGGCTGGGGTCACAGCTACTAGGTAATGTTACTTCTGTGAGCAAAGGCTTGGATTTAGTTCTGTCATTGATACATACTTCTTATGTGGCCACATCCCTGAAACAGGCACCATCCCACTTCTTTCAGGGGTCTGTAGAAAATAAATACTTTGCAAGCCATGATATACTCACATGCTACAACAATATGAATCATGTAAATACTTAAAATAGATCCTTTCCTGTCAGCAAATATCCGGACATTCTAAAATCATTCTCATCAGCTCAGTTTCCAAAGATAGATGGTTCCAGACTAACCTCATTTCTCTGAGGAATTTTTTTTGTTTTTTGGAAGAGAGAAAGGAACACTAATGTATTTAACAAACCTTGATCTCAGTGTAATATTTCAACAAAGCCTTATTAGTTTCATTAGTTTTGCTGACAATTAACATAAGACTTGTAAACTTGTCTTTACTAGTGGTTAAAGGAGAGATAATAACAACAAAAGAAATTAAAAGGGAATTGGGTTTTGGCAGCTAATTAAGATTTTTTTTCAATAATGGCCTTGGATTGCAATTTTTCAGCTCTGATCAAATATTTGCTTCTTGGGAGTTGGGAGACAAGGTTTCACCTCAGCAGGCAGGTAGTGCACAGAGGAAGATTTGGATGATGTCAAAGGGTGGGGTAAGAGGCTGGAGTGTGGTGCTGCAATTCACACTGTTACATGTGTTGGGACTGGGAACACATCCTCTGCAAATATCACAAGAGGAGAAACATCAGGGTGTACAAGCTGATCAAAGGAAGACTGTGATTAACCAATGAGTTTTGTTCATGAAAATGTCAAACAAGATCCTAGGATGTACCAGGCAAAGAATTCCCCAAAGAGATAGGGAGGAGATATTAGTGCCATTATGCAAATCCCTGATGTTCTTTTATCGGGAATAGAGCTTGACAGCTTTGGTCACCCAAGGTCAGGAGAGATAAATGCAGCATGAATGGGTGCAGAGAGACCATATGAAAGGCTTTCCTCTCCTTCACTCAGTTTTGGAAACATGACTGAAAGAGTTTAGCTTGTTTGGGATATAAATAATGGCTGAGAAGGGATGATAACTCTCGGGCAAGGGGGCTGAAGACCCAGGAAACATTGAATAGAAAAAAAAATATTATCAACAGGAAATTTAGTGGCCGTTCATGGAGCCAGTGAAGTAGGGAAACTGGAGTAAGGTGCCTGATAATCAGACTGGTGATATTAAAAGAAGCAAGAAATCCTTACCCTCCTTCAGCAGCTTATAGATGATACAGAGGGTGGCTAGGGGTAGGCAAAAGTGGCTTTTCCAATCTATCTTCTAAGATAATTAAGATGTCTTGTTTGGCTACATGATCTTCCATGCTCCCTGTCAAAGCTCCAGAGTCAGCCCTCTGCATTCCAAAGAGCTGAACAAGCTCTGGACATCCTTTATCTTTCTCTTTTTCAACAAGTTGGTCTAGACTGGTCTCTTTTGTCATCTGTGTGTCCAAATATGCGACCTTTCTATAAATCATTCCATAAACATGTAATCTATATTGCATCAAAGTCTCCTTTGGTATAATCCCTAAAAAAGACTTTCACATGAGAAAAATATGGTCCATTCTCTTGACATTCAGTGCTGCATGGGCAGTTTTCTCAATCTCACTAATGCCCAATAAGTAAAGGATATTTTTGACAAGTCCTTGCTAGTCTGGGATATACAGAAAAGTAATAAAACATATTTCAAAAAGAGATCCGTTATATTTTCAGATCACAATAAATCTTAACATAAGCCATGTACAATACCAAGCAGCTATTTCTTCTACGCCATACAAATGCAGACAAGCTTCATCTCCTTCCCAGCAACCCCCTGACAGGCTGCATCCAAGAGATGCTGGGAGGAATCTGCCTCTCTGCAGAGTTTTGGAAAGGAATAGCCACAAGGGGTATGGAGTTGCAGTCTGTGGCTTGGGTAAACAAGAAATCTGCAAAGCAGAGTTTTAACTCCCAGAAAAAGAGCTCAGACCCTCAGCAGGGTTTGGGAGGAAGACATCAATAACCAGGCAGCACATGGCTCCCAAGCTGAAGGTGACCGGTGTAATTAAGATGGACTACTTGCTTCTTGGAAAAAGATGGTTCATGCACTGGGTGAGCACAAGCTCCTTGGAGGCTGGTGTGATCCTGCCAGGGGTTTATTTCCTAGATGAAAGCAGAGCAGGTTGTGTGGCAGAATGGGTGCACATTGCTTTTTCCCTGCTGATTCAGCAGCCCCAGCCTTGCTAAGAGTTTGGGCTTTCAAGCCATTTACATCCAAAGGCAATTGAAGAAACCATTTGACAAGCTTCACCCCCAGATGTTGGCAGATACCCAAAACTGATTTGGTTACTCAAAGATTATGTTTACAGTGAAATGATTTAGGGATTGAGGGATTATCCAACAGCCCCAGAGTTGTGCCCAACGCCCAACACCTCCAGAAGTACCAACTACCTAGTAATTCCTGACAGCAGGATCAGGAGCTGAGAGTTTTTTTCTTCTTACCTTTTTTTTTTTTTTCCTGAGATAAAACTGAACTGCTCTGTTCAAGCAGTGCTGTCTACAAATCATTAATAAAGGCAATTGGCTGATTTACATCTGGCATTACAGAGGTCAGAGCAATAAAACATGGCTTTATTTTGCAGCTAACACAGACTCTCTGCTATCCTTTATAAAGGCTGTCAAAGGCCTGTGCTCGAGGAGAAAGTAAGGGGGGGGCACTGTGAGGAGCTGGGTGGGGAGGACCAGGAATGATTACTGTTAGGGGAATCATGCAGGAGAAACGAAACAGTGCATTTCTAACAGGGTGGAGGGGTTTTTTTAGTTGTTCGTTTTGGTTTGAAATGTTTATGACAAAAGGAGCAGGGCTCTGGGTTGTTTAGGAGAGGAACACTGTGTTGTTCCCACTGGGGAGAAAGTTTTTTTGCTTTGCTTTTTGAGGCTCAGTCTGTTGTTGGGCATTTCCCAATGGAAACCCCAGTCCTGTTAAGGGGATCTGATATAAAGTGTTTTTTTACCAAAGTTTGGATGAGTCCAGCAGTTGGAGGATTTCTTAATGGAAACTGTCTAGCAGCAATGTTTTGTAGTGCTACAAGGCCTTAACATGCTGTTTGCTTCTCTGTAAGTCACACACAGCTCTGCTGCATCCAGGAAAATGGAAGCACTCTAGTCCTCTCCAAACACCCCGTCAGCAGAGTGTTCCTTCCAAGGATGTGAAAACATGGAAACAAAGCCGTGAGCAGATGCCCACACCAAGGGCCAAACTACCCCATGCTCAGAAGCCAGAATTACATTTTTCTATCTTTTTCATGCATCTGGTCCCATTTATTTTTGGGTTTGGAAAAGTCTGACCTTAAATAGATGTGCTTGAGCCAGGAGATGTTAGGGACAGAGTCTGAAAGCTAAGGAAGGTCCAGATTCTACAAGCTGGTTCACACAGCTGCACTCCAGCTGACTGCAAGGGAAACCAGACAGCCACATAGAGTTTGTTTGTTAGGATTATTAGACAGCAGCATCAGTGGCCAGTGCTACATCCCGAGCTGTTTCCTCATTGTAGAAAATCGTAGTTAAGAAACTACTTTATCAGCCATACTCCTCACCTCTTTTTCTTAGATACCACACTGAATAGTGTGTCTATTCTACACCCCACTCCTCCCTCACACACACAAAAATAAAAATATAAATAAATTACTCAATAACTAAGCACCAAAAAAACCCAACTGTGCTGAGAAAAAAACTTTCATCTTCTATGGATCATTCTGATCAAAACCCTGGTTAAATGCTAGACAGCAGGTCGCAGCCATTTTCTTAAGCTCTAGGGGCATCAAATTTTCCTTTCCAACCCTCAGCCTTTCAGGCTGCATCCCTTAATGATGATATTGATTTTGATTTTAGTTTTATCTAGTTTTAGTCTATCCCAGTGATGGACTCCCACTGCTCCCAACAGGAGATTATTCTGTACTCTGGCAGACCTCACAGATAGGAATCTTCTCCTGACATCCAACTTCAGCTTTTTTTTTGTTTTGTTTAAACTTTTGATGCTTTGATTGGATAAAGCACTTCAAGGCAGAAGTTAGGGGTTAGAGAGAAGGGAGAGGGACAGGGAGGCAAGGCCAGAGATAAATTGCCAATGTGCTAAAAAAAATGGGCAAAAGTTTCCCACTGAGGCCTGACTTTCTGCTGCAGCCATAGGTTTTATGGAAAATACATTTGCCCAGAACGCTTTGTAAGTGAAAGAAAGGAAGAGAATCATTATTTAGAGGAACTTGAGCCCAGTAGGAAACATATCAAATGCTTCCTACATTGGGATTATTCTGTACTCTGGCAGACCTCACAGATAGGAATCTTCTCCTGACATCCAACTTCAGCTTTTTTTTTGTTTTGTTTAAACTTTTGATGCTTTGATTGGATAAAGCACTTCAAGGCAGAAGTTAGGGGTTAGAGAGAAGGGAGAGGGACAGGGAGGCAAGGCCAGAGATAAATTGCCAATGTGCTAAAAAAAATGGGCAAAAGTTTCCCACTGAGGCCTGACTTTCTGCTGCAGCCATAGGTTTTATGGAAAATACATTTGCCCAGAACGCTTTGTAAGTGAAAGAAAGGAAGAGAATCATTATTTAGAGGAACTTGAGCCCAGTAGGAAACATATCAAATGCTTCCTACATTGGCAAAAGGGCTGCCATTAAGCTACAAGCTTTGGGTTCAATGTATATATAGATATTTTGTAAAGAATTTTAAAGCAATGTGAATTGGCTCTGATTATTTATGTGGTTCATTTTGCTATTGCACACTCCTGCCTGCCTGTACTGCTGTAAATGCCAGATCAGTCAGATGAGAAGTCCACCTAGGTCACTCTCCTGCCTCTACAACTTATGAATAAAGATGCCAATAAAGAGCACAGGTACTACTGCTGTTCCCCTCAGACTATCCCAAGCAATTCTTTTTTCTCCTTTTCATGCATACATTTCCCAGACTGGGAGTCCTTGTAATCCTCTCTCCTACCTCTGATTAGACTGGTTCAGGGCCAGTGGCAGGCACACTGAAGATCAGGAGATAAACAGTTCAGAAATTTTCTATATTGCCCATTTTTATGCTGACTGGAGTTGCCCATGTGGTGCCCAAAAGGATATAGTGTGAATTATTTTGTGATCCTGGACAGCTGTAAACTCACATCAAGTGAAGTCAAACAAAGATCTCCATGCAGTAACCTCCTGAATTATGTGAACTACTGAAGAAATCTGCAGAGAAAATTGCTTGGGAGGAGCAAACAGTCCATAGGACATGGAAAGAGCAGAGGAGAAAAAGCAAGATGAAGTGGGGAAGTAGGAAAGATATGAAAATTCTTAGACTTTATATCCACCCAGCACAGAAGTCACATATCTTTTTAAGACCAGAGAAGACCATTAGGATGATTGCAGCCTGACTTGCTGGGAAAAACAAACTGCAGGAGCTCACCCAGTGATTGTCTCATCAAGCTTAAGAACTTGTGATTTTAATTCAAAAACACAGCCTTTGGGAAATTCAGTCAGCTTCACAAAAGAGGTTGACTCACCATACCTCTTAGGAACCTGCTCTGATGACTAATTGCTCTTATTGTTAAAAACGAGCCTCTAATTTGCGACATCAACACTGACAACCTCAAATCCTAGCGACTTGATCTTGGTCTTTTATTTGTGAGAAGAAACTGAAGAAGTGGGTGTGTGGAAGAGAAAAAGAGATGCTGTCTTTCTGTAAAATCTTCTTTTTCTGGTAAACTGAAGAGTGAGGGAAAGGTGAGCCACAGAGACAGGGAAAAATGCAGAAATGCACCATGATGACTGAGACAGACATGTTATTAGTGCAGTACTGAAAGAGGAAGGGAGAGATTTAGATTAGTGTTATTTGGATTTCATTAAATTTTCATATTTTGAGGAATGGGAAGTCAGAACCAATCTCTACCTTGTTTTCCTCAGGGAACAAGGCTTGGAAAGAACAGATCAGTGATGAGAAAGAAATT
>NW_009952363.1:642512-646213 GCF_000747805.2 Chaetura pelagica | reverse complement strand
GAAAGCCTAGATGAGAAGGTGAGGGTCTTTGAGAGAGCAGCAGCAAAACCAAGGGAAGAGGGCACAGTGATACGGACTCAGGTGCAAAACTGGACAGAATAAGAGATTCAGGCTAATGAGGCAGATCCAACATGGTAACTAGTGAAAATCTGTGACCTGGGGGAAGAGATGCAAGAGAGGACAAGGAACCAGAAAAAGTCTAGGAACATTATGGACGTCTTCTGTCACTAATTCCATCCTTTGAGCTAAAACACCTAAATCCAGAGAGATTAACTTGAAAGCAGCAAATTTCAGTGTTGTTTTGCAAAACAATAACAGAAAATGATGCTTCAGACAAACATGGCTTTTGCAAAAAAAATAACAAATAAGACTCAATTTAAAAAGTAGAACTTGTAAAGCAAGATTTCCCTCCCCCAAGCAGTTTTTTACTCAGCTGTATAAAAGCACTGCTAGGAATTAAAGTCAAATTGCCTGTATATTCTTATTTTTGCATGATGAATTCTAAGGTCACAAAGAGTCTATTAAGTACAAAATGAAAGAAAAGGAATTGTAACAGGTGAGTTCTGGCAAGACATTTGTCAAATCCACCCAGTTCAACACACTTGATTCCCTTGACAAGCATTTCTACGACCAACTACAACCATGTCCCTTCTGAAAAGCCTTTCAGAAGACCCAGTATATAATTTTGGTGTCCTATATGTAGTAACAGCCAGTAAATCAGAACTCCTCGCTGACTGGTGGGCGTTGAAGTTCATGCCCCAGGTCACTGAAAGGTAATTTCCTTTAGCTTTGCAATAAACTCTCTGTTTTGACCTTAGACCTCCAACATTACAAGTGGTTAACAGCATCTATAAAAATAAAATGTGGGCACCAAATATCTGAATTTGAGTAGATTTGCTAAAATTTTATTAATTTATAGAAGTTGAAGGTTATGCCATATGTCGCTAGAAAGTAATTTTCTCTGAATGTGCAATAAAGGCTTAGATTTGATTTATGACCTAAATATTGCAAGATATTAATACATCTCCATGCCAGATGATAATGTACATGTGAGGAAATGTACCTTTTCTGTCTTAAAATTGCAAAAAAAAAAAATTCTTTCATTTACTAGGATAAACTCAATCAATGGCATTCATTAATTTTTGAACACTGAGTACTTAGGTGGAATGTCTCCATCTCTGAAACAGATAGCTGTGTTATTCCTGTATGAAATATTTTCAAAATGTTTCAAAAAACTGCTTCAGAGGCTCTATATGTGGTACCCACATGTATATCTGCTAGAGCTGTCCAGACATGACATACTTCTAGAAACAGACAATGTTTCGGACCCCTGGGATCCAATTTAGATGCTGTTGGGGATTACAGTTGCAAACAAATAACAGGGAAATACATATTCAATATCTAGTTGCAGAAGATAACAAACACATCAGCAGGTTGGAGGGAAGGGCTCCTTTGCAACTCCAGGGCAAAAATTCATGAGAAGGCTGCACAGCTATTTTAAAATGTATCAATGTATCTTTGTGAAATGCAAATGTATCTATCTGAAACTTTGTTTTCTAGGAACAAGAAGCAGTTCACTATTTTCTGCTGTTTGCTCACAAATGCATTAAGTCCAGTGATTTCCTGGAGAGGAGTTAATAACTTATTTATATACTGGGTAAACAATATGTACTTTTCTACCTACAGGATAAAATGCACTAGAAATTCTCATGTTCCCTGGCTATCAGTGCATAAAATCAAACTCTATGTCAATTCCTTTTGGAACTACAAGTACAGACTAAATAATAAGGGTTTGTTTCAAGTAAGAGTTTCCATCCCTAAGGAAACTCCAGTCTTTCAAAAAGAAGTTTCATCTTGAATTACGAGATGTTAATACAACAGTGACCTGACCCAAGGGAGGACCACAGAGTTTGAAGGGAACTGAAGTCCAGCTGAGGAATGCACATCACAGGGAAGACCAGAAATGCAAAGTGTAGATGAACAGCTGCTCCCAGATCCTCCTGCAAAGTCCATTTTAATGTTGTTTCAGGTACACAACAAAGTAATACTGATTTTCCAGGTGGTCATTTCATTTCAAATTCACCTCTCCTCTGCTCAGTGACTTTAAGTAACCTTAAACATTCCTTTAGCACAAATGGAACATGTGGGACAGAGAAACAATACCATTCCTAAGGTGAAGTGGGCATTGCTGAAATGCATACTGCTGCATTTTTAAAGTCTTACTTCACAGCTTATTTATGCCCTCAGGTGACTTTGCTGCTCTTAGCAAGGAGTCAGAATCAGATCCACACTCATGCATCCTTGATGCCTACTCTTGTGCTCCAGCACTGGGCTTTCAGCAAGTCCTGTGTTAGCCTCAGCTCTGCCTGTTGCAGTTTCTTCCTCCATCCTGGCAGGGAATTGGCTAAAGGGCCTTCCAGCTCTGGGACTGCAAGAAATGCTTTGCGAGGATGAAGTTTACAGTGAAAGTGTGAATCTAAGACCTTAAATGCCTTGCGATTACCTGCCGGGAAGCCGATGGACATGTGAGCAGTGGGGGTCCTGTCAAATGACAGAGGAGATGGGTTATGATTTCCCCTGCCCTTCCCTGCCATCACAGCCCTGTTATTTCAGGGCAGAGCAACACACAGAGGAGAGGAGCCTGACTCCCCAGCTCGGTTTAGCATTTCAGATGCAAGGCAGCAGGTGGCTGGAGTGATGAGAGGCTGTCACAACCTGAAATGTTTGCTGTCTTGAATGAGAAATAACACTCTCAGAAGATTCTCCCCCCTGCAAAGCTCCAGCTCAGACCAGTCAGAGGTGGGGAGAGGAGTTACACAGCCAAATCCACTGCAATTTTCTGGTTATGGTATGGACCAAGGCATCCAGCAACACCCAGGGCTGGGAAGCATGGGACAAGATGTGGCAGTTACTGTCACATTGAGAAACAACATTAGCATGAGAAGTGTGTGACTGATGGCTGATTTGTCCTGAGCACATGTCCAAAGAACAAGCTCCCTCCTGCAAATTGTTTGCTCCCTGCCTCAACCAAGAGAGCTCTTCTACTCTGGTGAAGTGACAAATGCTGCTACCAGTTGTAGGACTAAGCAAAAAAGCTCTCATTTTTAGGAATATGGGATAATGTGTTCCAGTATCCAAGGGTAATTTCTTACTATTTATTCTCACTTGCCCCTGGCACATCCTCTGCTATCTATTTCTGGAGATTTCCTCTTGGGTAGCAGACTCTAGTCTTTTCTGTAGTCCTTCTTACAAGCCATAAAGAGGAAAGTACAATGTTTCTGCAAAAATACAGATCAAGACAGATAGTCATGCAGTACTGCATGTTCCAGTAACATTCCAGAGCCACTGCTGAGCATCATTGGTATATTGTTATATATATTTGCCTATATTGTTATATAGGCAAAATTGTGACCACAGTGTGAGGGCAAATGAAAATCAAATTTCACAGAAATTTAAAGTAGCCTTTTTCCACTTAGGAAAAGATTCAGCTTGGCATCTGCAAACAGACAAGTCCAATATTATTCCACTTAGGAAAAGGGACACAAAACTGTCTTTTGTCATTTTCTTGTCATTACTTACCTTAAGCTGGGACTGGATCACGTAGATGCCAGATGCTGTACACAAAGCATGAAAATCAGACACTGTTTCCAAGAGCATTCATTCCTGGTATGAAATGTAGGAAAGAGAAAGGAATGTAGGGA
>NW_009952363.1:586675-642290 GCF_000747805.2 Chaetura pelagica | reverse complement strand
GTAGGGAAATCATGAGATGGTGTGGGGCAGTGTGAGAAGCCAGAGCCAGAAGGGTAATTGTCATGGGTTTTGCAGAAGTTATGGTGATTTTGATTTAGGAAGTGTTATGGGAGAGTATGATAAGATAGCCCAGTAGATGGTTAAGAGAGCATGGGGAACAGTACTATGAGATAAACACAAGGGGAACTTGTTTGAAGATGGAAGAAGTGGGAGAGGGAAGACTGGCACCAGGGGCCAACTGAAGGTGAGAACCAACCTTTCCAAGCTGAATGACAGATGAGGGAGAGGGTGGGTGAAGGTGGACTGTGAAAACAAGTATGTGCAACATATGTTTGAAGTGTTAGAGAATGGGTATCACTGGAGGGGAGGATACAGAGGGTGACACACTGACAGCAGTGGGCTGGGAAAGGGATCTCTGATTCTGTATCCTGGAAAGACACGTGAGTGGAGCCAGGCTGCATTTAATAGCAGAGGAAAGGGCAGTCCCTGCAGTCACGATGAGATAAAAAGTGAGAAGCTGGACAGAAGTTTTGGCTGCAAGGCAGGAGAAGAAAGGTCACATCTATTTGGAAATGTTAGGATGGAAAAGGCTTCCAGAGGCATAGCCTGGATGTGAGGCTTTGGACTGTAACCTGGGCTGATGCCCAAGGTTATGGGGCAAGCATGGGGATACACACACTGCTAAGAGACAGCAGGAAAGTGGTGGGGAAAAATATTTAAATCTTTGCACTAGCCTTTTTGACCCTGAAATGATGGTTAGGCAGCCCCAAGGAGATGTCAGCGATTTCCTAGTAAAGTGACAGAGAAACCATTGTTATCTCAGAGAAACCATGCAGATGGTGTTTAACCAGTGCAGAAACGACATCCTGATGTCTTACTAGAAATTGCATGGCACTGATTTGTCTTTGGATTACTGTTCATCTTATGTGTTTTAAGCTACTCGCTGGATAACATCCAGGACTCCTCAGACAAGCTTTGGCATTCCCTGTCTAAGCTGTGATCATTTTCATATTTCACAAGTCTTGGCTTTCACTTGGGCACATGGCATGTACAGGGATTTCTTCTGAGAGTGGTGGGAACATCTAAACTAAGAATGCCACAACAGTATTGTTAAGAGTTGGGGTTCTGCCCTGGGTCCCCATGAGGCAGCCTGAAGCCTGGATGCAGCTCTGGCTGAGGGAGTAGGTTTCACTCTCTGCAGATGCTGATAGCTGTCATTACATTGCCTGATGGACCATGCTCTTTATTTCTCATTTTTCATGATTCAGTATTTGCTTATACTTGGAACAGATTAATTTTTTTTTCCCCAGCAGACACAGAGATTTCCACAGGATGCATTTAGCATAAACTTGAGGATGCTTGATTCCCCACTAGCCCTGGATACAAATCCTATGACCAAACATCTACCAAGGGACCAGTCCATGTCTTCATTTTTACGTAGTAAGGGCCACACAATCTGGCCTCTCAACAGCTGGATCTCTCAGTGGATCCTGATCAGATCCTTCCCAACCATGTTTCTTAACAACATCAACAGAACAGGTAGTAGCCAGGGTTTGTACACTTCCACCCCATCTTCCAGAGCTGCCAGCAAAGAACAGTGAGCAATAACTTAGAAGTAGCTTCTCTTGACAATGAAAGTCATGTTTTGTTTTGAAAATACTCTGTGCTTGGAGAAAAAGCTCAAAGAAAACCCATGTCCACAATGTCTCTCCTTTGCATTTAATTTGCCTCAGTGTCATCTGCTCTCCTGAGGACCCCCTACACACTCTTGCCACAGCCCCTGGCTTTCTGCTCGTGACAGATTTGTCCTCTTCCCCTTCATGGGTCCAGTCCTTTAACAGATCAGTGTCTTTTGATCTCAATCCTCTCAGCATTGCCAAAACAGCCCTGTCAAAAAAACCCTGTCCCTGGGATTGGGAGTGAGAAGACCTTCACAGCTATAAACCTCTGTCAAGTTTGAGACTTTACATCTTATCTGGGCCACTCTTTATATCTCCTCTCTGTCTTTTTCTCTCTCTTTTGCCAAAGATGAATTCCAGCAGTGACTTTGCAAAGGTGCATTGAGGGGCATGTGGTATTGATGAGTCAGATTGCAAATACTTCTTCATTTTCCCTAAATTTTATCACTACAATGCCTGACCACCTCAGGACACCAAAGCATGACAGGGAAATTAAAAGGCATATGGAAACTCTACAGTTTTTGTTAGAAGTCGGAAAGGTTGTCTGAAAATTGAGTGAGAGCTTTTATTGGTCCTGGACCAATAGATCTTAAAACAGCTTAAGTAAAGTTGATGCTAGAAGCATCCTATTTTCATGTAGCTAAAATAACCAGGATGAGCCACCCCTACCCAAGGGTATACCATGACTCCTTCTTAGGCAAGTGGCTTTTAGAGAAAATGTGAAAGGAGGAAGGTTATTAACTTTTAAGCTCAGTGGGCAGGGTTTTAGAGGAAAGACTTTGGGATTTAGCCTCTTATCTGCACTTTTCCACTTTCACTGAGACTCAAAGTAGATAGGAGAACTAATTTCTTCTCTGTTTCCATTATAAAGAGCACATTTTTCCAATGTAACCCCTGGAAAAGGTATCATCAATCACTGCTCTTTTAATCTGGGAGTTGTGACTTCCAAGAGTTTGATGAATAGGTCCAGAAGTTACTGTAGTTTGTGACCTTCCTTTCTGGACAGATGGAAGGAGAAATTCTGAATTTCTTATACTTTGTACATCTTTGACTTTGATTAGGAGTCACAATGTAGAGAAGACTTGGAAAAACAACTTACAACTTGACTGGATATTGGCATGGAGGAGAAGAGTGTTTGGCTGAAAACTGTAGCCTGTGTCACCAATAAAATAAAATAAAACAAGAACAACAGGATGTTTTTTTGTTAAAAAAAAATCTCATGATACTTTACTGGTGTCTTGAAGGTATCTGACAGGGAAGATTTTTTAAAAACAATTTGAATCACTGTATATGGAATTTTATACACGATTCACCTTGGCATCTGCAAACAGACCTGTCCAATATTTTAATAACTGATGCTAAGAGCCAGTGAGGTAGCCAGACTCCTTGGCTGCACTGATCCTGAGGGGCCAGTCTTCTGAGGGACCTTAATCCATCAGCACCCAGTGCCTGCAAACCAGGGCTGTGGCACTGCACAGTTGCTCTTCCTGGTGTGTTAACAACTGAGACCCAGGAGGGTCAACCAGTGAAACCAACTTGTATGTTATCGTTTCAACATCCATGGATTTCAGAGACTTCAGATATGGCTGAGCAGCTGCTTGATTTTGGGTGTAATAGAAGGTATTATCATTTCAGACTTCAGACTTGGTGTCTTTGATGGCAGGAGATGCCTGTGACCTGCAATGACTGTAGTGTACAACTGTGATTGTGCTGTAATTTGTCAGGCTCGAATCAATCACGCCAGCAAAATCTGTGCTTCTTTGATCAGAACAGCTCGCTGTCCCACATGGCTGAAGGTATAAAATCACCAGCCCTGCTGTTGGAAGCAGAATGGACATCCATAAATCAGGCTGGCAGACCTTACATTCATTTACCCAACTGAGACATGGTCAAACACAGCTTTAAAGGTTTTAAAAGGCCTTTGTGCAGTGCTGGAAATAAACAAGGGATGGAGAGGGTGCGGGGAGAAGAAAGTGTCATCTTTATCATCTGCTGAGTGAGCTAGTGCTGGTCTGATGTAGGGTGGCATTTCTTTGCTGCTTGGTGCTGAGGGGCTCTGGGAGGCTGGCTCTCCAAGTAGCTCACACACGGGGCTCTGGGAGGCTGGCTCTCCAAGTAGCTGTGACACACACATCTCACTGCTAAAGCAGAGATGGGGTCTGAGGAGGGATTTCTGGGTCTTTTGGCTAAAGCTTTATATAGATCTGAAAGAATCAAACTTGACATGGCTGATACCAGCTGTCTCCTGCCTGGTTCTGCTGCTCCCCAACAAAAGCAAAACGGGAAATCATCTCCCAGCCGAGTCCCAGTCAGAGAGGGGACTTGGAAGTGTCCTCAGAGAGGGATGACTCGAGCTGAGCAGCAGAGACTCCCCCTGGCTGTGTTTCTAGGCAATGCCACGTTTGCACCTGAACTTAGTGTTGACGGAGGAGAAAGACCGTCAGACATCCAGGCTCAAGTCTCAGCCCAGTCTATAAAAACAGAGTAGCTTTAAAAGCCTGCACGCAGTCATGCAAAGCACAGCAAATGAAACCTTTCAAGTGCATCAGGACAAACCTGAGACGCCGAGTTTCCATGGCTGTTTCCCTGCCTTGCTATCTGACTTCATCTGCCTTGAGAAATATATATGTATTACATATATTTAAATAATATCACAGCAACTCTGCCAGTTGCTTCTAATGAAATAGCTCTGCTGAAATAATGCAGTGTCTGAGAGATTTGGTGTAATATGGTTAAATGCTTTTACAATCCCCCATTAAAGTAAGTGGATGGAAATTCATAAAATATTTATAGCATTTGAAAAGCTTTCATTCACAGATCCATCCAGAATGCGAAGCAGGCCCAGAGAAGCGAATGCTGAAGACAGATGTTGATACCATCATGTCCCTCTTGCATGGAGAGAGAAGATGGACTAAGGTTAAATCACATTGCTGGAAGGTAGGAGGGTTGAAACCAAACCCTGTGTTGCAGTTTGTTTCAATCCAGTTACTAAACCAAGCAGCACTCTGCTTTCCTGATGAGTAGGATGGAAATAACAACCCCAAGCTGGCAAGGATACTGCATTTCTACTGTTCCCATTGTGAGTCCAGGGGCATTAATGAGACCTTGGAGTGGGGAAAAGAGCTATGATTTAAATCTAAGTGATGAGAGAGGGGTTGGTTGCTTTTGAGTCAGCGTTGAGATGACCTGATCCCTCTCTCAAAAGGCGTCTGGCTGAATGGCTTCCTGTCTGTGGAGAAGGTAATAGCAAAGCTGGCTGCATCCCCCTCTTTGGCAATTATACTCGAGTCCCCTGGGTATTGAAATCAGCTGGCACTCCTCCAAAGGCTGGGTATTTCAAAGAAGAAATGAAAAAGAAGTTGTATCTCTGGTGTTGTTTTCCACCTGAGCACAGTCCATGTCTGTCTGCTTGCATCAAGTCCCATGTCTGCCGGCACAGACTGCTCGATGCAACGCCTGGGGAAGGATGGAAAGGGCTTGGAGAGCTTAAGGACTATAAAAATAACCTCAGGATTAGAAAAGGTGGCTATGAGGGGGACTAGGATGAACTGCCTAAGTAGAATTAAGTCAAGACCTAGCATTAATCCAGCAGCTTGAGGTTGAGAGTGGCTTTGAACTCTTCTGACGAAGCCACAGATGAGGTTTTGACATGAGTAATCTACAGCTGCAGAGGAGTAATCACCTCGACAAGTGATGGGAGGGAGGAAAACTGGTGGTGAAGAAGAGGTGGGAAATGACCAGAGCAGCACCTCTGTGTGGCTGCATCTGAGGTGTCACACCATAGGGGACTTCGTACCTCACACAGAGAACAGTCCCAGACCAGTCTTTGTCTTTTTGTCTTGGAGAAATTCCTTTGGTGAGAAGCATGTAGGCTAAGTTAGGATACCTGTGGATCCCAAGGACCATTATCCAAGGTTTGAATTTGTGCAGTTAATATCCAGCTGTTTCCAGAACAAGTTTGGGAAACAACCCAGGGCAAAATGTTCTCCTGTGCCAGTCTGTTTTAAGCTGTCATCATCTTGACATCTCCTGCAAGTCCTGGGAAGCTCATGGTGGTTCCTGTTCATTAGAGATCCCAATTCTCATTCACACCAGCTCTACCTTTGTGACACTCAATTGACTCGATAGCAAAGGAGACTGGAACCTGGATTCCTATTTCTCATTTTGCCAGAACAGCTGAATTAACTCTGAGGTCAAAGGTAAATGCCAGCCTCTCTGAACTTCAGTGGCTATACAGCAGGATTGCTGTAAAAGTACCCAAGCTCACTTTAAACTAGCAGTGTCCTTCTCAGAGTGGGTAAATGTATTCTACTTCTTTTTTTATCTTTTCAGGGCTTTGTAGTCCTCATCGACCTCCAACCTGCTGCTGCCTAATTCTAGAAAGCTTATGCTTCCCCTGTATACAGACCTTTAATACAGACATCCTCTCAGCTGGGTACTGTGGTTAGGACTTTACCCACGATAAACTAGGAATAATTTCACTTGAGGAGTTTGTCCAAGTTTTATTGAAAAAGTGGTAATTTACTTCCCAGCCTGTGTGCAGCCATGGTGTTGCTATTCTTGTTACACAATTACTGTATCTCATCTCAGAGACTGCTGCACATCAGAAACTGCTCTCTCACTGGTTTGCAAATGAGAATAAAACAGAGCTTTGGGATCTGTTCAGGAGAAAGTGTCAATCTAAGGTTATTTTTTGCTTACGTTTGCTTCCAATTTTCTTCACCTTGTTTTATCCTCTAGCATGGCAGCAAGTTGTGTATGTTTATTAAATGCACTAAATATTGCCTTATAAATATGTATTTATCTAGTCTGCTTTAATAAATTTATATTTACCAAGACATACTTATACATACGTTTATAAATATTAGTATAAATAAATATGTATTTATACATTTGTATACTAAAGAAATACAGCTATTAAATGAATTAAACATAATCAAAAGCTTACTGTTTTCTATCATATTGGCAGCTGATCTGTCTTCTCCAAGCTCTGAACTGTTACCTGAACTTGCTGGAGTGCTAAGCCCTCATATCCTCCACTTTGGGGAGTTTCTCTCATGCTGTACAACTGTATCTGTCTGAGAGGGAACAGGAAAGTTGGTCTTCTATTTATTGCTGATGGGTAGCAATAAACTTACTCTAGGGGAATCACCAGGATGTAGATCATAGATGTGGGAACTCTGGATCAGTATTTTTTTTCTTTCCCCTTATATAGGATGTAAGTGGTTGCTGATCCTCTCCCACCAGAGCAAGCAAAATGAATCATCTCTCTCTGTTATCTTCTTCAAGTCTGTGCTACTCCAAAAAGACAAGTCTGGGAAGCCCACATACATTTTTTTCCCTAACCTTTAGAGTGTTTTTTTTTAGCCTACAATTCTCAGGCCCACTAAATGCTTAGCAAA
This sequence comes from Chaetura pelagica, assembly GCF_000747805.2. Classification (NCBI taxonomy): domain Eukaryota; kingdom Metazoa; phylum Chordata; class Aves; order Apodiformes; family Apodidae; genus Chaetura; species Chaetura pelagica. The sequence continues at coordinate 635,209 of NW_009952363.1, read as the reverse complement.
TATGACCTATTCTCTACAGGAAACCATCCCTGTGCCATGTAGCTGCTGCTACCATCTAACATGTGAAGGACAGCATTATAATCACTCCATCATCTTCACTTCAAAGATGAAGATGAAACAGCATGTTCCCAGCAGCTGAAAGAGATGCTTTAGTTAAAACCTGACTGTGTGAACTCAGGAGGAATGGGAATCCCCTGTAGGTTTTCCCAAAAGGACATGCTCCCCAAATGTCCTTGCTGTAATGAGTCTTCAGTGCCCCAGGCCAAGCAATGGATCTTTTGCAGTAACACATTATATTCATATAATTCATCCAATTTTATTCAATACTATTTTTCACTGCCTGTCTTCAGGATTACTAGACCACTAAGGGATTAGATGAATGATAACAAAGATAACAGACTAGGAACTTTTTATTTAGAATAGCTGTTATCATGGGTTTTAGATCCTGGATATGTCCTGTCCAAGGATTAAAGGCCTTTTACCAATGCTCATTATCTGGTAAAGAAGATGTGCTGTGTTACAACCACCACAATCCTCTTGCTTGGCTAAAATCACATATTAAACTCATGCCTGAGCCTGGAATTAGAACCTGCAACACAGACTCCTCCTGCTCTCTGTCCCCCAGATCTTCTCAAAGCAGCTCATATTCTCCAGTTATTTGCCTTATAATGCAAGAAAACAGCCACAGTCATGGAAATTTGCCCCAGCTCTGGGGCAAGTCTACATAGGGGCATGTGGTAACTATTACTTGCTATCAAGGGCACATTTACCCAGTCAAGATGGGTAGTTCTGCTTTCTAGTGTTAATGGCTGCTACCTTTGAAGGAACATATGCACTTCTCCTACACAGCAAACACATAATAACCTCTCTTTTTTTCCTCCTCCTCCTTCTTTTCTCACTTACAGATGCTGGCTGCACAGCTGGTAAAACAGATATGTCTTTCTAACCCTTTCATGCATACTCGGTGAGTCCAGGTACCTTTATAAATATGTTAATGGCTTCCAGACCATGTCTGGACTGGAAATAAGACAGAAAGGCACAGAGGCTGGGCTTGGAGAGATAAATGCAGAAACAGCTCTGCTGCTGGAGAGACTAAATCCACACTCCAGGTCAAATTAACTGCTTTCCCCCCCCCCCATTAGTAGGAGGAAAGCTCTTGTGCTCACCTGAAGAAAGCAGCAGCTCTTGTTTAGTTTATTACCAGAAGGCCCAAGCTTGTGATAAAACTCATTGATTTATACAATGGGGGATCCTGCCTGGCACTTCAATGCAGTTGTCCTGCTGAGAAAATTACAGATAAACTCTTAATTTATTCTCCCTTTAAGGGAGAGGGAAAAGTAAACGGAAAAAAAAACAAACCACACCAAAACCCAAACAAAAACAACAACAACAAACCAAACTCAAAAACAACCTCCTGATATGTGCTCATGAAAAGGTTAGTTTTTAATAGCATGCTTCTGAAGGCTGATTCCCTGGAGAGAGCATCCTGGGGTCACTTCTATCAAGGACTAGGCCCAAGGGCCATTAATTACAGTCCCTCCAGCAGAGCTCTTCCCCCAGAGCCTGGCTCAGGATGGCATCTCCATCAAGTGAGCAGGACACCTTCCCCTGTGCTTCTGGTGGAAAGGATGTGGCTATCTCTGCCCAGGATCACCTTGGACATTTTTAAGACTCTCCAGAAAAGTCATCTCCTTGTCTACAGCAGAGGATAATCAATAGTGACTGATGGTTTAGCCAAGGGGGGAGGCAACGACGAAAGCTGTGATTTCTGGGACAGGTTAGAGTACTTTAAGATGAGGGAGGCAGAACAAAAAGCAAGGGAGTGGCAAGAAGAAGGAGATGAATCTCAGCTTCACAAGTGATGCCTTTGACAAATGTTTGAGATCTAACCTTGCCTTAAAAAATTAATATTGCCCAGAGCCCTGAAGTAAAATGAAGCAGTACATCTAACCTGCCAGGAGTGCAGCCCTGGCATGGTGCTTGCTTCTCCCCTGTTACATACTTGTTTGTGCTGGGATCTGGGGATCCTGACAGGAAAAATGCTCACTGAGGAAAACAATTTTTGTATATGTGGTTCAGCTGGGGGAGCTGGCACAGGTTCCCAGCTCACCATGTATCTGCCAGTGCTTGCCCAAGACTTCCCAAACACTCTGTAGCCTGGTGTCATGCCGGCTGTGCCTTCTGCATAGATATGCCACGGTTTCCCACCCTGGTGGTTGGGAGAATATGCTCAGCAGAGGCATCATGATGCCTATTCACAGCTTTCCTCCTGCCAGTTATCAGCATTTCCCTCCTCAGCTTTGGCATCTCTTCAGTTTTTTGTGCTCCTTCAAACAATTTGTTGGGCTTGGGTTTTTCTTCTCCCTGATTCCATGGCAGCTATCTTTAATTAGATCATAATTCTCTAGGTGGTTTCCCTCTTCTGTTGCTGATTAGCCTAGCCAGGATCTATAACCCCCCCACACTGCTGGAATCAAGTCTTACAGGTCTCACATTTCCCAAATCTCTTCTCCATCTCTCTCTAAATGTAAGTGTTACCATTAATAACGATAAAAGTATCATACAAAGCTTCTCATTCCTTTGGGGCTCAAAAGGCTTTTCAGACCATGAAGGGAGATGGGCTGCCCACTCATCACCTTGCAAAAAGCTTCTCTGTGTGGAGAAACACAGACCATGTCCTGTGGTGGGAGCACTGCGTGGCAGAAATGGCTTCTGGCTCAGAAGCTGAGGGATCCTCATGCTGTGATCCCATCTCAAACACACTGAGCCAGCTCGTGCCATCAGGTGAAGCTTGTGTCAGGAATATGAATCAAATTGTTAAAAGCAATAGCTGTTGTGCTTGCTCTTACAAGCTCCTTTTGCACCAGTGGAGAGTGAATTGTTGTAAAGGTTTGGCAGAGCAGCCTGGGCTACTAAAACCTCCCTCTTCAGGTGAACTAGGCACCTCCAGTTGCAGCCTTTCACCATAAACGTTCCTCTGAAAGGCTGATCCTTTTCAGATTCAGCCTGTCTCCACCTCATACCCTGCTGCAACTGTTTGCTTAATGCTGTGTCTGAAGGAAAAGCATCAATTACTGAATCACTCACCTCCCACAGAACCATGGGCCTGCAGCCTGTCCCCAGCCCTTCATCAACTCTAGCTGATGCTAATTAAGCTATAGCACAACTGGCTCAGGGCATTATGAAGGACATTATCATTGCATTTTGACTCCATTGGTATTTGTCTTGACATAATTCTCACCCCTTTCTCCTCCTTTCCATGTGTGTTCCTTCCTTTGACATCTTAATTCTAGAGCTCCACAGGATCAGTTTTTAGAAAGCGTTTTTTCTTCTCTGCAGATACATTTTACTTTGTCACAGTCTGTTTTATTTCAGAAAATTTTCTCGTGTTTCCATACCTTATTATTTTTCTTTTTCAAAATATATAACTGCCAAAATGGCATAAAATTCAATGCATTTTCTATCTAAAAGACTTTGATTGTAGGGGAAGTAAGAGGTTATATGTCAATTATTATATTGCTCTAGCTTTTATGGGAAGAATTTCAACTAACTGTTGCATATCTGCCTATTTTTATATATAAAAAATTAGCCCCCAGAATGCTCACAAATTTCTTTGACAGACCTGACAATGGGTGAGAAACAACAACAAAGAAAGGCTTTCAGTTTAGAGGTGGGCTCTGAGGACTCCATGTGTGGTCTGATAGTTGCTCCCTATTTGCAAGGCTGAACAGGATCAGGGAAATGATAAAATCCTCCCTTGCAGGGGCCAGCACTGGGGCAGAGCCTCTGGGATGAAGCAGAGGAGTCAGCAGCCCCGTGTCCCCTTACAGCAGCAGAGGAATCACAGGCCCAGCTTGGTGAATGTTCCCCAGATCAAATGGGAAGTCTGGAAATACAGCCAAACTCCCTGAAGTTGTTGTATTATTTCACTACACTGCCCTTTGTCCTCTGTATACATTTCAGTGACATTTCTGACCATGGCAGCATTGGGTAGCTTTGCTGGGGCTGGCACAGTCACCCCTGAAGGAAACACAACCCAAATGGTGCAGATAATTTGGTACATGTGTTTGCAGCATCACTCTCACAACCACCTTGTCTCTGCTGTTTCCTGGGGACCTGACTAACACCTTTGCTGGCCTCTTGATCCCCGTGTGTTTGAAACACTTCTTGTCATTTAGCTTTCCCTTCACTGCCACCACCTTCTGTTCTGCTTCAGCTTTTCCCCTTCATCCTGTTTAATGCTGTTTATTGCAGAAAACTCCCTGTCTGCTTAATTGGTAGTATCAGTTCATGCCTTTCTGTTCTGTTCAGTCATAGGGAAAAACTGGGGTAAAAACCATGAGCCTCAGAAATCACAAAGCTTGGCCTGTCGAGGTGTGTGTGGGGGAGGTGGTATTGCAATTTTTCTCTGCCCAGCAAAGAGCCACCTTGAAAATAAGGTTGGACTAACCATCAGATGGCTTTGAGCTCCAGACTCACTAATACAAAATGCTCTTGATATTACAATAACAAGAATCAAGCCTGTCTAGGAGGCTGCCAGCACTTTGTCTCTCTACAGTTTCATTAGGAAGCAGGGAGGAGCAAAAACTATTTCAGATCCTCAAAAACAACAACAAAAGTATGAGGCTAAAAATGCACAAAGGTTTGGCATTTAAATATCACAGCTGTAGCCTTCTCAGAAATACCAGAGATACATAATGAATTATAGATTGGACTGAGCTGCAAAATTCAACCCCTTGCTTGTCCTTCAGTGAAGTTCTGGTCTGACCCAGGGGTTTGGTTCAGGGCTGCTTCTAATTCTAAGTTCACCCCCTCTGCATTCCCCCAGGATTACTCTGAATGGTACTGAACTGGGTGCTACTGGCAGGCAAAGGGAGGCAATGTCAGGGTTGAAACATTTCACACTTGAGCTCAGGGTGGGGTTAGAGTTCTTGAGGCTTGATATAGGCTTTTGCCCTCTTTGTTTTGGTGTCTCTCTCTTGGTCCAGTAATAGCTGGTCAACACTCCTTAACAAGAGAGCTTAAAATTTTAAGGGGTCCCTGTGCAGTGGTGCAGGTCATGATTCATCAGTTCTGAGGATAAAGATGCAGATAGAAGCAGGGAGATGTCCAAGTCCAGCAGTCTCAACACCAAAACCCTTTTTTACTCTGTCACCATGACCTATTTATTTTTGTTTATTTTTCAGAGACATCATGATCTCATTATGTTTCCTGTATCTTGTCCATGTTTTCTTTCCTCAGAACTATCCCAGTGGTCACAGGACAGAACAGCTGAGGTGGGAAGACACTTCTGAAGATGCTCTAGTCCACCTTCCCTGCTCAATTAGACAATTAAACCCAATAGAAAGGGCTTTTATTCTTCCTCTAATGATCCTGGCTTTTTTCCTCCAGCCCAGCTCACACCACTCTCTCCTCCAGCTTCAGTTGTTCCCTCCAGCACAAGGCTACGCTGTCCTCATCCCTTCCTTGTCTGAAATTCAGCCTTCCCACAGCCCTTGGAAGCCCCATGAAGGCTGGCTAGAGCTGGGTGAGGGCAGAAAGGCAAGCAGCAGCTGCTGGGGTTTGGGATTTATGGCAGAGAAAGGATGCTCGTCAGCAGAAGCAGAATGTTATCAGTCCCAGGAAACACTGTCAAAGTGAAAATTGAAACTGTCAGACTGCTTCTGCTCCCCACTCAGTTTCTGCTCTGAGATTTTTAATTATTATTTCTCATTGTTTTTTCTCCCTCCTCTTCGTTTCATTTGAAAAATGTTGACTGCAGATATAAAAGCAGGATAAATCACTCATGACCTTCAAACATGCTACTGTGTGTTCCCCTAGCCCTACTGTTCTCAGGCCAGCCCTGAGCAAAGCCAAGCACTCGTTCCCCCTCAGGATCCCACACTCACTGACTTTTGGGCCTCATTCTCTGTTGGGAAGTGTTTGCAGCCCCTTTTACTAGCACTGACTGGCACCCTTGTACTAGCACTGGCAATGTTTGCACAGTCAGGACAAGACTTAAGATAAAAATGCTTTCATTCCAGCTTTCCCCATCATCTCTCTCTTCTGCTTCCTCCATGGGGCAGGAGGAGCTGAGGCCACCCCAAGGCCTCAGCCTTGGCACAGCCTCTTTCTCTGCCCTCCAGTCCAGCCACGGCTGATCATTCTGGCAGCTGATGGGACATGACAGGCAGTTACCATGCAGGGGAGAAGCTGCAGAGCCATACAGCAGCCAGAGCATTTGCACCTTTTCCTTTGAGCTGTTTCCAACCTTAAACCACTGAGCCTTTCCAGAGCTTCCTCCGCATGTTGGTTCCAGAGCTTTGTCTCTTGTTGCTGGGTCCTGATGCTTAAGCATCAATCCTGCATAAGCAAGAGCCACAGGACACAGGTGAGCTGTGCTGTGGTTCAGGACACCAGCACGTCCAGTCTCTCATGCCATCTACTGAGGCCCCTCTAAAATCCCTCCTGCAGCACTTAGGCCGTGAAGCTGCTCCCACGGCCCAGGATGGCAGGGACCATGGACAGCGCCAGAGCCAGGGAACTGCGCTGAGACACGGGCCAGCCAAGGACTCCTCCATCTTGGCAGTGCTGCTGATAGATCCTGCCTCCAGGAGCCCTAATTTGTTAGGCAAATAGAAAACACAAACAGCCTGACCTTCCCAGGACCCCTGACAACAGCCAGAGTCCCAGACTAGCAGGGGACTTAATCTTCCTTTGATAGGGCACGGCAGGAGCACAGCACACTCCAGAACAGCCACACTGCTCCTATCAGATGGCCACAGTCCCACCAGCAGGACTCTCACTCCCTGCCTGATTAGCTTTGCTCAGCACTGGTTAGGACAGACACACATAAACAGAAAGGGGAGTGTGTCATGGCTGGGAAGACACACTAATTTGCTCTTCCTTTTGTTTTAAAAATAATACATAGACACCTCCTGCAATGTTGGAATTGCAGTGGTTGGGTAGTGGAGACTTTCCTGTCACAGTTTTAGCCAATAGCCACATGGTGCTCTGTTATTCCCCTACTACCCTCTCAAGAGGGAGATAAAAGGGGGAATAAGGGAGACTGACTTTAAAGTTGAAAAAAACCCAACAACCACAATAGGTTTAATGAAGTACTATTAATGATGATGAATGTGAATTATAAAAACATACAAATATGTAAATACAAAGCCCACACACCTCAGTCAATAATTACTTCCCAACCAGAAAGGTCCCAAACTGAACCAGGCAGAAGATGGAGGTACCTGAGTCCAGGGCTCTAGGAGAGTCCACAAAAGCCTCAGTGCAGCCCAACCAGCCCTGCTCAGGGAGGCAGGAGAGCACAACCAGTCCTGGTGAACACTGCTCTTCACCCATGAGGAGGAAAAAAAAAGCACACTGACAGCAGAAACAACAGTCAGCCCAAAAGAGGCTGAGGAGGCCTCTCGGAGGAGCCATTTTATGTGGGCAGGAGCGCTGTGATTGGTCCATTGGGGTCACCTGACCCGCCCTCCCCTCCCCACAGGCCTCAGCACCTGCCCCAGGTGGAACAAACAGGAGGAAACACACACACCTGGAAACACGTCAGAGACGAGAGGTGGAGATGCAAGGGAGGAGATGGAGGGCAGCCAGAGTGCCTGGTGAACTGCTCTGGTCCTTGGGGACAGACTTTCCCAGGAGAAGCTCCCAGTGAGGGGCAGCTCAGTGGGCTGGGCAGGCAGCCTGTGACATTGCACAGCCAGAGCTGCAAACCCCTGCTAACGTTTCGCAGGATGGTTTCTGAGCTTCATTTAACTTGGAAGCATCCACATATCAAGCACAAGAGATTTATTGCTTGCATACTGAACCAATGTCCTGCAGACAGGACTCGACCACCACGGCTGATATGCCCATATTTTGCATGGCATTTTTTCATAGTCACTGAAATACCATTCATGGAAGTGGAACTGAGGGATAAGGATAGAAAAGTAAATTGCCAGTGGTCCCTGACAAAGCCACATGTCAGTTATCAGGAATAAGCCACATGTGTCCTGACTCCATGGCTGCCTTCTGCTGGCCATCTCACCTTGCCTGGTGCTGCCTGAGCTTTTTGTTCCGCAGGAACCAAACACTTGCAAACTCTTGCAGTGCAGACAGGCAGTTTGCTACAGCCCTGGCCTGGAGGGGCGAGGACCTGCAATGAAAAGAGTGACAGTCAGATGCAGAGACATCCCATTATGTCCCCTTGAATCTACCAAAACTCATCCTCACCGTTTTCTCTTTTTTTGTTTTTTGCATTTCCACTTCCCATTAAGCCTCCTCAGCCCTTTTATTAAGGTTTATTTTTACCTCAGTGCAAGAGGTTAGGAGCACACGGCTCTGGCTTTGACTGTATGGCATTTTGTGAAGATTATGTCTCCTGGTACTTCATACCTAGCCAAAAATAACTCCCTGTGCAAAAGCTGCTTACCTGCCTGCAGAGACCACTTCTTCCCAACCCTTTGTTTTAGGGGGATTGATGGGAATGATGGGGTGGGGGGAGAGGGTGAAGAGTTGTTGGGTTTGAAACCTGAGGGATGGGGAAAGGCAGCATGACATGTTTCTGCTTTTTCAAATAGATGTTCCTCATGTTTTCCTCCTTCTTCCTTTGCCATGAGAGAGGAGAAGCAAGGAAAAGACAACATCACTCAGCACCACCTGGGTGTGATGTTTGAAAAGAAAAAGCATGGAAAGTGTTGGAGGAAATAAAATATTTGTTTTAGTGAAGAGCAATCACTGGAGGACATTAGGAGTGTCCCAGGGGAAATCAAATTGATTTACACCAACATACTGCTGAGGGAGGGTTGTGACATGTCTCTGCTGCTGTGGAACTGATGCAGGGGATGCTCAGGCTCTGTCTGGCCAGAGTGTTTCCTCACCTGCTTTCTCCTGCAGGTTAGATGCAGTCCTGGTGGCAGTGGATGTCCCCAACCTCTGCACGGCGACACATGGGCTCAGAGCAGGAATCAGCCATTCAACAAAAAGTCAAGTGAATAAACACTTTTGTCCTGCCTTCTCATCCAGAGTCACATCCCTGCGCAAGGAGACCTGGCTGTTCCTTGAGACCCCTCCCAAGAGCCTGCTGTGCCATTCCACTGGATGCTAAATGACATATTTTACAATTTCCATCCCAAAGCAAGCTGTCCAAGATAACAAAGCCAAACCCCAGCTGAAATGAATCAGTTGGAATATGTTCTTTTCAAAATCTTTACTTTTGAATCGTGACTTTTCTTTTAGTGAAAATGAATGACACCTCAAACCTGTTTTTTTCTCCCGTGAAAGTCAAAATAAATACTGACAGCCTTATTTTCTGCCAGCCATCTCTTGTGTTTTGAGTTGGTTCTTTATTTATTTTTGAATGGGGACAAAAATACAGTAAATTATTTATTCACTTTATTTTAATAGTTCTTTGCCTTCCAATCAGATAAGGGAAGGAAAAGTGTATTAAATCTGAAAATTCCTGGTTAGCCACATTGCACCTAGCAGCAGTTGGTGCCCAATTTCCATCCTTTTAGTTATTCAAAATCCACATTGCTGAGGCTCAGAAGAGGGACCAGGCTCCTCACTCAAGGTGATGTGATGCCTTTCTGTGCACATCCTACACCTTGTGCTGCCTGAGCGAGGGATCCCATCCTGCTGGGTTAACAGATCTGCTGGTTTCTTGGAGTGCAGTGAAGAGGAGAGCAGGAGTGACAGTGCTGGACGTGATACTGCCCTAAATAGATGGCTGGGGGATTCGTTTTCTATATTAAAGTATTGATTTTTCATAAACTTAGAGCACAAAAGGCCACGGAAAACAATCAAGTCCCGGTGCAGGAAGCTGAAAAATTAGACAGCACTCTGAGCCCTTGTGGCTGTGCTTTGTGCCAGGAGTTTCAGTTAAAAAAGCCTTATTTATAGGCAGAGAACTTCAAAAATATCAAAGGTGTGTTTCTAACACTGAAAGTTTGTTGCCTTTCAGGCAGGCAACATCAACAGAATCAGACTCATGAAACACCTTGTTTGTTCTGCTTATTGCTCTGCTAAATTGATCTTGAGAACAGCCTTTTATTTCTGCATTTCAGCTGTTGTATTATCATCCTGGGATGGGGAATCTGATATGCAAAAAGAGTGTGAAACAACACACTATTTCCTTGACTTTTTGTCTGCCTTTCTATAAAAACCCTAACTTCAATCAGAACTGGAGCTCGAGAAGTTCAAACCTGAATTAAGGTGTCACCTGATTTCCAGGGTCCTTTTCAGGGAATGTGGTTAGATTCCTCATCCTGAGACTGGTGTTAAAGACTGCATGTCCCTGCTTAAACCATAACTCAATTGAGGTTCATGCAGAAACCAGTAAATGGAAGAAATCTATGGCCTTGGTTATACAAAAAAGCAGAGCAGTAAATCATAGTTGTCTCATGTTTGAAAGTTATGAATCCATTACATTCAGAATTTGTTAGATTTCAGGCTTTGGCTCTAGATCATTTTTAGTTCAACAAAAGAGAACAGTAAGGATTTTGGTGTTGTGCTTAAATGTAAATTAAGGTGCTCACACTGGGGTGGAGATCAGATTTGGACTTGGACTGTGATGCTCCTTAGCCTTGTTTTCAGCATGGGACTGGAAGCCTGGATCCATTTCTGGGAGGTATTTCTTTGGGAATTAGCTTATTGCAGTTTTATTCCAAGAAGGGAACAAATCCTCAGACCAAGGGTAAAGACTCTTTTAGACTTAAATACATAGCTGGCATTTTGAATAGAATTTTGTCCCCAGGTCCTTTGTCAGAAAACAAGGAACACCAACAAGGAATGATGGCACAAGTAAAAATTAAGTGTGTGAGGTTACTCTATGGAAATTGGTGTCACCTGTCATGCCCCACAGAGAGATAGTGTGGAAATTTCCAACAGCAGCAAGGGACATGTGTGATATGAACAAGTGACACCGCATGCTAGGTTTATCCAAACATGCACAGCAGCCATTTGTCCAGGACTTCTGGATATTTGGAATCCCCATTAGGAACATTTTTAGGGAAACTAAGGTGCTTGTCAGCCTGAAATCCTGAAAACCTTGGGTGGAGATGTCTGAGCTGAAATCCCGTTCCTGTTTCCATTTGTATGGAAATGGTTTGCTTGGTTTGGGAGGACAGATCAGAGAAATAGTTCAAGTAGTAGAACCAGTGACCCTGGTAAACTTCCACTCTTGAGCCTTATGGCTGTGTCTTTTTCTATTAGATGTGATTTTAAATAAACATGAAGGGATCAGACAGGCCACAGATGAAGGTTTCTAAGCAACACAAATAAATCCACATCTGTGTTTACAGGTGCAGACAGGACATCTCTTAACAGTTTTTAGTAAGTTGTTGTTTTTTTGTTTTTTTCCTTTTTAATTTCTCCTTCCTTCCAGAGGCACACAGTTTCATACAGACCACCAGAAAGAAAAATAATAGCAAACAGCCTTCTCTCCTGGGGGCTGATTATTGTACAGGTCTGCATGATGAGGGGCAGCACAAAAGGTATCCCTATTCCCAGGCCTGATGTGACGTGGCTGCAGATCTGTCTGTTGTTGTCACATCTGGATATTTTGGCACCTGTCATTGACAGCCCGGGCCATAAAAACCACTATGAGGAAGGTGATGAAAGGTAGAGACGTGGTTCTCATGCTCATGTGCTTTGCGAGATGGGTGGGGGGAAAAAGAAAGGTTATGCCAACCTTGAAGAGTCTCGAGGCAGATGATAAATGATTGCACAGCACAGGATGTAAGCCAGGACAGAAACACTGTCTCTTGGTCTGAAAATGCACCTGTTTGTTTGCTTCTCCCGTGTTCAGAAAGAAGCTCCCTCACAAGTGTTGGGAGCTTTGACTCTGTGCAGATGGGAGGAAATGATTTTCAAACTGCCTGTTTGTAAGCTAGCTCGAAAATGGCAGCACTGCCACTGCTTCTTTTGTTCTAAACACCCAATTAAACTGGCTGTTTACACTGTCCTGCCAGATTCCTGTCTGCCGGCTGAAGATTGTGGAGCAGCTAATGAGGCTCAGCACAAAGCAGTGGGGGTGGAGGGAGGCGGGAGGTTTCCAAGACTCAGCCCACACTGGTGGCAAAGCAGGGGGAGACAGGGCTCTGCCAGGCTGGGATCCTTCCCAGCCCCTTGGGAAAAGAGGGACACATCAGGATGGTGGCCGTGCCACCAAGCAGGCTGGGGGCAATGGGCAGACAAGCCTGGACTCCTGCTCAAGGATGTTGAAATAGAAACAGCCAAGCCTAACCCCATCCTGGCCTGTGGTGCAGCCAGTTTCTCAGTACTGGATACCAGTAGTTCAGGATGGAGTTTTTGAGTTTTTTCCCATCTTGTAGGAAGGGGAAGGAGGAAAACAGAAGAAGAAACTGAGGGATTCTGAAATCAAGGTGGTCATCAGAGTGCTGTGGGATGGAAAAAGCAACTTTTTTAGTTAATTAAAAAATGCCCCCTCAGTTCTCAGAGTAATCACTGTAGATCTGTGACCTAGGGTTCTCTCAGAGTCTTTATTTCCCCAGGAAAAGATGTGAGACAGCAAGTAAGGGGAGGGGGGAAATCAGTGACAGATTTCCCATATGTGTCTCTACCTTTTTTTTTTTTTTTTCAGCTGAGAGAGCAGATTTTGCTGTAGCAGTAGTGTTGGTCATGAGAGCAGCTAAATCCCCCAGGCAAATAGTTGATCAGAGGTCATTAACAGGTTGCTGTCCAGGGTATGTAGTGAGTGTCCCTGTGTTCTAAGACTAGTGCAAATGGAGGCAGGTCTGTCTATCTTCTGCAATAACAAGTCTTGATGACTTGTGCTTCCCAACCCCTGCAGAAAGACTCCTGATGAAGGTCAAAAATAACATCTCCCAAATCTTCAAACTTCTGAAGCAGGAAGCCCAGCATTCCTTCTTTGTTGAGGATGATAAGGTGAGACAGTCTTCTGTCATCTTGAGTAGAACAGCCTGTGTTTTGATGGTACTGACTTAAACTGTTATCAACTTACACCATAGCAGACTGTTGTAATACACTTGTGTGCTGGTCTGCTGGCTTTCTTAGTGCCCAGTGGATAAGGTAAAAATTATATTGATCTTTTTATAAAACTCTGGTAAAGGCAGAGCCTTGAGTTCTGAGCTGCAGTGCCCACTGGCCTTGTATTTTACTAGGAACAAACATGAATGCTTCATCCCCTTTTTAAGGACTCAGTTATAACTTAGGCGTGGTGATCTGAAAAGTGTTTGTTCCCCTTTTAGAGAAGGTTGGAGATTTGCAAACAGGATAAAAACAGCCCCAAAGGGAAAATTCTGCTCAGCAGGCTTTCAGATGAGCCCTTGAAGCTACAGCCTCTCAGTGTGTGGTAAGGATCTCAGATGTTCTCTCATCCCCAGGCTATGTGAGTCTGATTAGGTTTGATTGCGTGTACTGCAGCCATTATCGATCAGCCAGATGATTGATGCATTGGTTGCTGTCAGTGCCTCATATTTGATGTAATTGCATGAATTATTTGCCAAGGCCAAGCACTTTGTCCTCAAAAGTGTTAACTATATAATATACACCTCTGTCTAAATTTATACAACTTTTTTTTCTCAGCAGAGATTAAATTATTTCCAAAGGTTCTGTTTACCTCCTCCAGATTGTGGGGAAGTGCAGATCTATAAATCAGTGGATTGACACAGATGGAAACCTGAAAGGTTGTGGGGCATGTGATGAATCCTTTCCACATTGACGTGTTCCCTCTGAGTGGCAAAAGCTTTGGTGACATTGGGTTTACCCTGCATAGAGCCTGGTGGTTTGGATCGTGGGGATCACACCAGTCCCAGCAGAAAGGCTTGTGACCCTCCTCTGAGTAGCTCAGCACAACATTTATCCTTGGAAGGGGTGGCAGTATGTATATAAATATATAGATATTAGAGCTGAAGTGGCACCAGATGGATAATTGCAGCCCCTGAGTGTCTAATCTACTCGCCAGGACATGGGCAGCTTCTGAGCCAACAAAACTTAATTGAACTTTCCGTTCCAGCTGGAAAAGGTTATGGATCTAGTGAGTGCAAGCGGAAGGCAGGATGAAAAGGTCAGATGTTCTGTTCTTTTTGTAATGGATTGACCGGGGACATGTTTTTATCTTTCTCACAACCGCTGGATTGTAAAACTTAATTAGCAAGTCACTCCTCGCCCCTGTCTGAAGGCATGTGTGTGATGATTGCACATAGATCACATTTTATGGACATGTCATGTTTTCATTTGAGAGCAACAGCCTGCATGAGGGACGGTTTTGCCATGTATTTACATCAATAGTTCAGAGAAGGGCCAGTAGAACAAAATGGAGAGCTATCCTTGACACCAGATATACCAGTTCAGCTACCAACAGCATCAACTGGTGGAGCTGCAGCTGCTTAAAATGGACTCTCACCTGCTGTTCTGGGAGGTGAGAAAGGAAATATTGCAAACATAGGCAAAAGCAGGAGAGATGGAAAGGAAGGGACATACAGATAAGGAATGATACGACATGATGAGAAAGAAAGTACAAAGAAAGGTAGAAAAATGAAAGAAGACTTGTAAAGAAAAGTGCCAGCATGCAAGGGCAGACACAGGAATGTCTGAACTCAAAGGAGAGACCTGCTGCCCACACAGCCTGGTTGGAGAATGATACTTTCTCAGTTGAAACACGTTGTCTCACAACCTAAAAGCATAACTTTCATGTGTGCAAAGAGGTGAGAAAATAGAAATAATTGTTTATTGTTTATTAGACATGAAGGAAAACCATCCAGCAGTAGGGCCAGTTAAGGACTGGAACAGATTGCTGTGAGATTGGAACCATTGGAGGTTTTTAAGAGCAGGTTAAACAAACATCTGTCAAGAAAGATTTAGATGTAGCCTATGGAGCCTTGGGGCAGGGGTGGCCTAGGTGACCTCCTGAGGTTGCTTATTTTCAAATTTATTTCCTGTGATTTTATGTAGTTGCACTTGCTTGGTGTTGAAGCTTATCTGCACGGCATCACAAGTGGTCGCAGTGAGTCAAGAACTCCATGTAGGATGAAATCAGAGTTAGTCACACACAGACACAGTAACGATTCAAACCGTGAATTTATATTTCATTTATATTCCATTTATATTTCATTTGGGAAGGGGAGAAAAAGTTATAAAAGAGTGGGATAATTTTGAGTCGGGAGTTACCCTCTCCATCCAATAGTATTTTTTTCTTACTGGCATTTTACGTAGACATACAAGGCTATATCTTCTTCAAGTGTTAGTGTGCCTTGTAAGGAATCCTGGCATTTTTCTGGGAAGCTTGAACAGCTAAATGGAAAGATAAAGAGAGCTGCACTTCAAACTAAGTGAAAGAACAGAATCCACCGTGGCTAAAGGGAACCTCTTACAGTTTTATCAAGTCCTGGGGATTAAGACCTCAGTGCAATGCAGCTTATTTATCTCTGGAGCCATCACATGTTTTGATTCCAGGTGCTGTCACAGTCAGCTTCTTCTCTCTCTTTCTTTTTCTCTCTCTGTGTTTCTTTTCAAGAGATCCTCTGCTGTCCTCATCAGATGTGCCAAGACTCATGTACCCCAAGCTCCTGCTTTCCTCTTCACACCTCCAGCATCTCTCACATTCACAACCTTGGGAAAAGAGCCCAGGATTTTGCTGTAGCTTGGACTGCGCATTTTGATAGAGCCACACACGATACCAAACACTAATGGAAAGCACAGGCTCTGGCTGGCAGCTTTGAGTGAGAATTTCTCCACCGTGTGATTCTCAGGCCGTAGGAAGCCATTTCCACTCTTGTGGCACATGTCAGTGTTGAGGCACACCAAGCAATATGCATGGGAGAGATGCCTTTGGCATCAGCAGTCAGGATGATTGAGATTTTTCACAGCAGCAGTTTAGTTTTTTGCTCTCCTAAAGCTTTGGGACCAGGGTTTTTGATTTGAATCTTTTTCTTCTTAAAGAGCAAGTTAACCACTTTCCTTTGTAAGTGGGTTATTGCATTCATGAGCCCCTTCCTTACATAAAGAAGACGGATTGCTGTACAGATGGCAAAAAGAATCCAGGAAACAAAGGCAAAAAATCCTGCTGTGAAACTCCTTGTGCTGTGAAGCTGGCTCAGGAGGGAAGTGGCAAAGCTGTCAACATAACTGCACAGGGAAGATAAAGAGACAGGAGACACAGACTGAGCATATCTACAACACATCAAACACCACCAAGTCAATCAAAGCATCATTAATCCATTGGACTATGAACCTGCCCCTCAGATGCTGCCAGATCCATCAGTCCAGGGCCAGCAGTAGAAAGGCAGCAAAGCAGGTACTGGGCACCTGAGACAACAGAACAAGAAGCACTTTGAGCTTTCTGCTCTGCCTGGGAATCTGGATGGAGACTTCAATAGATCCAAGCCACCAAAGAGATTTGCTTTCAGGGAATTTTAAGGAGTGATGGCTTTGCCACTGGAGGAATCAAGTCACAAACTGATGTTGTGTCAGTCTAAAAGCATCCAGCACTGCCCTCCCCTCTCCTGTCTTCTCCATCCCAGCAATAATCCATGGTCAGGAGTAAGATCCCTGGGGGGAAAAAAGTTAAACAACAAAACAAAGCAGCCCAAACACACCACTTGGAAATCAGAGAGAAGCAGTCAAGGTTCAAACATGCAAATCCTAAAGAAATGAGCAAATATGAGTGATTTTTCTCTGACAACTCTACCTTTGGACCTCTTTCTTTGTGCATGTCCAGAGAAAGGCTGTCCATGCCCCAGAGACAGCTGAATTTTCATCCCTCCATGAAGGAGCTGGAATGACAGATTCCAACAAAAGGCACGGGTTGTACCACATGCAATAAAGAGCTGTGACAACTTGATCACAGTCGCTTAGTACTTACATAGGGAAAAGATTTGTAAGCAAAATGCTTTTCAATTGAAATGAAACTGTTCTAACAAATCCCCGTGGATGCAAACTTCAAAGACACGTTCAAACTTAGATGGAGGTGTGACTCTAAATAGCAGTGGTAATTAATCACTCCAACAGCTAAATGCTACAGATTCTCTGCCACTTAAAGCCTTTAAAAAAGACATCCACGCTAGATTTAAAGAGGTGTTACAGTGTAAAGGGAAAGAAAGGGAATGATACAAATTAGTGGGTGAGAGACAAGAAATTAAATTAAATAAGAAGTTCCCAGGCATCAAAATGGTTCCCATCACATCAATGGTGATGTGAAATCTGCTTCAAAGTGGCATGCAAATGTTTCCAGGACAGTGCAATGCCACCTGCTGCACATCCCCAGGCTGCAGCTTGGAGCCAGAACCTACAAAATCAAAATGGCCAATGACATAAACTTGAGAATCCATAAATCAAATCATTATTATCATCACTATCATCGTCCTCATCCTCATTACCAACATCCCTCTGGCATTAAAATTTTTTAATCACCTTAGCTGTAGTTCAGCCAATTAATTGCTTGGAGATTATCCGGCCCAGTAATCTTGATTACTTAAAGACATGTCATGAAGATAGCAAAAAGGAGAAAGGGAGAAAGGGGGGGGAGAAATCAAACCAAAACCAACACCAAAACCTCCCCCCAAAGAAATCCCAAACAAACAAACAAAACATAAACCAAAAAATCTAGCCACAGAAGGACTGAATCTAAAAAAGGAAACCTCCTCATTGTCTGAGGACATTTGTGATACTGGTGGAGGCACGTTCTGAAGTCTAGGTTTGGGCAGGGGAAGCTCCAAGTCACTTGTTCCATATTTTGAGATATTGGAAGAATTTTCCTTTCAAAAGCAGGAAGCAGTCCTGCATTTATCTAGGTTTTTAAAATCTTTTTTAAATGGTTGATGAAAACACATTTTCAGTCTATATTTTTTTTGGCTTTGATTCTGACACTTTTTTTTTCCCCTTCACATCATCTTGATGACTGAATTTCCTGTTAAAGCAGGTGCAAATTTCATTAAAAAGTCTTGTAGAGGAAAAGATTTGATAACCTTTAAAACACTTTTTGGATTGTTTTGTTGTTGTGGCTGCTGCTGCTGTGGTTTGGAACATATTTTAAGTTGACCTTATCCATAAAAATGACATTCACGTGGCATAATTCAGTGCTATGTTGAGACACCTAAGCTAGCTGAATAGGTGAGATAAAATAGCTGTTTAGTACACAACTCTGAGTTGATCTAGACTTCTGAGATTGTGTTTAATTAATAAAATTTTGGTGCTGATGTGTAAGAATAAGTTTCTTTCATTTACTGTAACCTACAACAAACAGGTGGCACGAAGTGACTGATGCATTTTAAATTCAGACCATCAGTTATTGCAGCAACTTTTGTTCCTCTAACAAAGTCTTTAAACTGGTGCAGTCCTTCAGGTGGAGAATAATTTCTCTAATCACAGCTCCCAGACTCTGCCACAGCTTTGCCATGTTCTCAGCTTTTGCCTCTGGACAAAATTCCTTGATCTTTCTGTGCAAACATTCCTCAATTTGTAAACTGGGAATAATAACTCATTATTTGCCTCTTTAAGAGCTCTGTGAAGCTTCACCCAACCAATGTTAGTAAAGTGCTTGGAGATCTCTGGCTGAAAGCTGCTGTATAAATGCATACTATTATTGCTGGACTAGCAAATGTTATTACTCTTCTTAGGAAAAAAATAATAATTAAAAAAAGGTATGTAGGTAGAAAATAGCCAATCTCAATATTTATAAAATTTCTGCTTCCTCATAAATACAGAAGTTCCATAATCCTCACTGGAGCTATTGGTTATTTATCTGCATTTGAATTTTAATGAATAAAAAAGCCATTTTTTGGTCACAATTCTCACAGCCCTGGCTCCCCACAAAATTCTGCTTTCCATTTCAAAGAGTTTATTTTTCATTGACTTTTAGTCCTGGGGCAAGATTGTTTGGCAACCCTAGACCTGCAAACCCCACTACTAACTCACAAGCTGGCATGGTCAGAAAAACTGGGCCTTCTGAGCCCACCACAGTACTTGAACTGGACCACAACAGAGAGGTCCATGGGTCCTCCTAGCTGAGAACCCACCAAAGCTATATTGTGGCTTTGTTGCTTTGGATGAGGATGGTCCTTTCTGTTAGAATGGAGAAGATAATCCATGAAGTCTTGGTTGAGCTGGAGTTCAGCTCCTCTTCTGGTACCTCTGGCCCTACCTAGATTTTCTGGTGCATGTCTTCCTTGTCCATCCTGCAGTTTTGACAGGTTAGACACCTTGAGGAGCTATTTGTGGCCACTGGGCACATGAGGTGGGCTCTACAAGGAAGAAGGAAGCTTTGTGTCTTGCTGAACTGCAGCTGATGTGTGCACATGCACTAAAATGCATGAAAATGCACTAAAATCCACTGACTTGGCTGTGCTTGAGCCACGTGTCCACCCTGTGCTCATCCATGTGCACAGAGTAACTCCTGCACAGACCTGGGACTACCCTTACACTTCATTTGCATTTGCCTGTCTGTAAACAGAAGGATTGACATTTTCATACAGCAGAAGATGTTATCTGATTACATCACTGATGCACTAATGTGGGGTGTCTTACAGTCACCAAGGGACCTATTAATGTCTACACAGACAACAGAAAAGGTATCAAACGTCCATAAACAAAAAGTAATTGGTGCTGAGGCTGTACTTGGCTTCCTAGGAAACTCTCCAGAAGATTTCAGATGCATCTTCCTGACTTCTGGCAACCAGCAGTGCAACACATGCTGCTGGCACCACTGACGACAGAAAGTGGGAGCAACACATATTTTTAGGTAGACATTTCAAACTAGGGAGCAGGTCCAAACAATACTTACATATTCGCTTTTCTCTGGAGTAAATACCACCACGAGAGGAAATATGGCCAAAAAAATGAGGCCTTTTCTGGGTTTATGTGCAAGGTGAATCCTCAAAGCTAACCTTGCAGTGTGCTGAAGAGATATAGTGTCTTCAAAGCCAGGGGACTCTTGTAAGGCTTAATGGCTTCCACTCAGATGTGAAATTCACTTGTGCTTCCACTATCTCTTCTCATAACATTCTGTAGTTAAGAAGAGCAACGATAATTTCAGCAGATGAAGCTTTACAGTGTCCCAGTACACATGGTAAGTATTGTCCTCACTGCACTGAGGAGAGAAGCACAGAGAGATGAAATGACTTGCTGTAAAATGTACAGACAGGCATTGTTCAGGTTGGCTTAAAACCTGTGTCCCCTGATTGCTCATTCTGTGTTCCAATAATCCAAGCACTCTCCTGGCAACAGAGCATAACTGTGTGACCCGAGGGCTGTTTGAGGTGATGCACCTGGGATGAGGACTCTGTAGGGGCATTATTCCTCCCAGGTGAGACCCAGTCCCCTTCCTCATGCTCTCTCTGAGGCCAGCACTAAGGAGTGCACTTCAGTCAGGACCAGGATCTATTCCATCAGATACGCCTCTTCCAATGATTTGTGCCTCATTTTCTCTTTAAGAGTCTTCATATGCTCAGGATGAAGCTGCTCTTCCTTTCCTTTCTTGCTTGTGTTCAAGGTGTGAGACAGTTTCCCAGGCAAGGCTATGGGTGAATTAGAAAATCACTGCTCAAACTGAGGGTGAAGCAGAGAAGGAAAGTTGCTGCTTTTTGTGTTTTGCTGATGATTGGAAGCAGTTTTAATATGTGACAGTTCCACCCACACAGCAGCTCTGCTAGGAGCAAGACAAAATTCTTGGCAATTGGTTTGTTGCTTTTTTTTTTAATGGATGACTATGTAAAAGGGGAAAATATAGCAGGGTGATTTGGATTTCTGTTGTGGAAAACAGATCAGATTTAACTCTTCAAGCTGTGGCATCACTGAAAACTCCAATCTTGAAATCAGAGTGAAGACAATCACTGCTGAAACTTGTTGTCTCTTCCCTCACACATGCCAGTGTTGCTGTGTTTGGAAATGCTGGGTGGGTTGTGAATACAAGCACTAATAGTTGATGGCTACTGTCTGATGGCACCAGTTGTTATACACATCTGTGAAGGCAATTATCAGCCCAGAAGATACGTGCTAAGCAACAAGGAAGAGGCCCTGACACACCTGGGAGAGATATTTTTAAAGAATATTCTTCCCACTCTCAGTAACCCAAGAAAGGATTCCACTGGTACTCCATTTGAGCTCTCTGCTCTTCACCCAGCTTCTTGTGTTCACAAAGTTGGTAGGAATCTCTGTCACTTTTTGCCAAGTGTGGTCAACATTGGCCAGCAGAATGCAAAGTTGGTACAGAGGGACAATCCAATGACATAAAACTGTTATCTTAGGAAACTTATCTAAAAACAAGAAAGGAAACATTCTCCTTTTCATTAAGATACAAATGAACTTGAAACCTCAGTGCTTCTTCACACAAGAGATTTTTTATTCTTCCAGGAAATTTGAAACTCATTAATCTCCATCCCAACTGTTGTTTGAAGATGTAGTTGATCCAAGTTTGGGATCCAGTCTGGTTTTTTATTGCCCAATAAGTGGGATGTTAGACCTGAGCCTAAAGTTCGGGTTCACTTCCCAGCTGTGCCACAGACTTGCTGCCTGGCAGAAGGGGTGTTACTTCATCTCTGTTCGTTGCCTGTATTGTTTTTTTTCCTCTTTCCAGAAGCTTAAGGCTCAGTCAGTTTTTCTAAGGGCTCCTGGATCATTCTTATTAACAACAGAAAGTGACTTTGAATATGAAGGACTTCCAGAGCTTTACAACAGCTCTTGCATCCAGACTTGCAGAAATCTGTGATGAATAGCAGATGATTGCTCTTTTGGAAGGCCTGGGCTTGCTTCAAGTTTAATCAGTAAACAGCTTCTGATTATTTTTTCTGTTCTGTAAATATCCCTGGGTGTTTTTGAGGTGACCATGGCCTACTGCCTCTTTCACACCATGACCTCAGCCAACTGCACGCCACCCTCCTCCCCCCGCACACGCCCCCTGAATTACTCTGAGAAATAAATGCAGCAAATGTTGCCCTGCAATTCAGAGCTGTCATTCCAGGGTGACCAATGGCTCCTGGAGTTTGTTGGACAGAATTTGTCCTTCAGGGACAGTGACCTTTCTTTCCCACATGAAGAACTAGTAACACGTTCCAAACAAGCTGCGATACCAAGCGATTGCAGGCAGATGGGCACATGCAGCCAGATTTGTACATGCCCTGAGATTGTCTCTCACTCTCTTACAATTAAAGGGATTGAACTGAATGAGTATCTGACTATTTTGGCTATTTTGACAAACTATTTACTGAGTCAACTTTTCAGATATAACTTCATAGTGACCTTTTTTTTTTTTTCATACCTGAAAGCAGGGTTGAATTTACATGATGCTGTTTGGAAAACTTTCTTATTCTTTCTTTACTTCAGAGAAGCTCTACATTCCAGCTGTTAGCACTCAAGCAGATAATGGTCATGTATTTGTCTAGCTCCAATAGTAACACACTGAATATAAAATCCCAAATGGGTTCAAATATAAGTGCAGGCACGAACACTCACGCTGGGCAGTGGCTCCTGATAGGTGTGCATCTCCTCAACATGTGCTATTGCAAATTCAAGTAGTCAAGCTGGGAGAATAAATATCTAATAACAAGCCATAAAGCACCAAAGTGTCTGAACCTCAGGGTCTTGTGCTGCATAAATGATGACTGAGATTTTGTCCAAAAGGGAGACCAATGGCAGGTTCTCTGTATTGCACGGCTGTAGAATATTTAAGCAATTTGAGATATTTTCCAGCCCTATTTTCTCTGATAGTCACAGTGGAAGAATTCCAGTTCCAAAGTGTGGATTTCCTGGTAACCCCCAGTCACTCTGCCAACTTTCCAAGAGCACCACACGATACATCCTTTCAGCAATGCCTTTGCACAAATTTGAACCACTTCTGAGTCACTTATGTCTGACTGTGGCAGCAGAAGGAGGAGGCCTGTTTCTGCAGCCTGCTGTAGACACTGTGATTTAATGTCTGATTGCATTTAATTTGTGGCAGCAGCCCAGATGCTATGGCCATAGGTGCCTAGAAAATCATTAAGCAAATGCAATAAGACACATGAAAACCTAAATCAGAGCCCAAGGACACCTGCATCCTGAGATATTGTCTCATAGCTCCAAGACATTTGACCTTAGCCTTTATTCCACAGCCATGAGCTTTTAGCAAGCGATTGGAAAGGGACCAAAAATTTGCAGAAGGAATGTTTCCTGCAGAAAATGGACTGACCTATTTTTTATGCTACCAGTGTGCTTCCTTCTCAGGTTGAAGCTGAATCTGTGGGCTTTTACACAGCAGTGAGGTGACAGCCTTTAGTCCTCGGGTAAAGCTGAACAATGGAAGAATTGTACTTTTTGGGCCATAGAGGTGGAATTGACCTAAAGGTGAAAGGCAAGGTCTTTACACATGTTGAGCAGCATTTTGCCCCACTGGATAATATTTTAGAAGCCCTGAAGGCAGAAGAGCACATCTCAGTGTGAACAGACCAGGGCCTGAAAGAAAAAGTTGTTCTTATTGCTAAGATCTAGGAAACATTGTTGCAAAAAATAAATGGAAAGAAATGGACAAACTAAAATTTGTTTAAAGCAAGCAAATAGAAATATTCCATTTTGAAACCATAAGAAGCCCACACATCTCAGATTTGAAACATTTCCTTCATCCTAAGGTATTTCAAGCTGAACTATAGAGCAGAAGAGTCAGAAATCTATAAAACATGCCTTTATTGTCCAATCCTCTTTTTTTTTTCTAAAAATAAATGACTCATGGTTGGAGCTGGAATCTCCGTGTCTGCAGGAATCTGATGGTAGATTGGAACACTGAAAGTCCTGCAAGGTTGATGGATACACCTCATTTGAGCAGTCTGGACCCTGGTTGTGACAGGAAATTGTGCAAAAAATAATGCAGAGGCAGGAAGAGAGTATCCACAGGAGTTTTGCTTGGGTTAATCAGGCTGCTGGGCTCTGCCACCGGGCTGGGAGGTGTTCCTGAGGATTGCTCTTATTATCCTATCGATTCCTTTCTGTGTTTAATCTGTTTGCTGCACATAGAAAGCTCAAGTGAAGTTAGCTCTATTTCAGTTTTTCATCTTTCCTCAATGCTAAACAAATTTGTTTCCAAATGGGAATGTAGATTGACAGGGCTTCTTGCTTGCTCTAAGCAGTTGTCCTTCTGGAAACCAAAAATTGGGACTCTTTCAGTCAGAGGTGCAGAGTCCTTGTGGGATGGCAGGTTTTGGGGTGTCAGCGTTGCCACATTCACTCTGTGACTCTGTGACATCTTGCTCAGGCCCAGATTTTGGGGGACTTGAAAAGCCTGTGTTTAGTTCTGCACTGACCAAATTAATTCTTGAGGGGCATAAATGAGGTATTTCATGTGCATGGATAGGAGGGTGAGTCTGTTGATACTTGAGTGTTTTCCTTCCACAGTATTTCTGGCTCACAGGGTAAAGCATGTTGAGGTACAAAAGCCAGGCATGACTCAAGTACTTCCCAGAGGTCAAACTCAATGGTGTCTAAGTCTAAATACCTAACTCCAGTGATTTTTATGACAGGTGTAACTTGTGTTGCACAGGAAACCCAGCTGAAAATGTAAAAGAAGTTTTTCATGTATATGGAAGCAGACCAAGCAGAGCAGAGAACTGCCTGTTCCCATGCAGCCTTTCTCTTTCCCAGCAGGGACTGTGCCTCATGGAACCCCCAGTCAGGAGCCTGCAAGCAGGTGGGACCTCCTCAGCTTGCCAGAAGGAACCAGAACCAGCTGCATTGCAAAGGAGGAAGGTGACTTTGAAAGGCTACAGGCCACCTGTCAAGGCATGTGCAGCAGACGTTTCCCTGCTAGAATATTCACTTACTTGAGGCCTCACCTGCAAAACCTGCACATGGCAGGTGATATTTCTAGTTAAATATATGCATCCTGACCTCTGGTAGAAAGACCAAGAAGAGCATGACTAGGTTAAGGCAGTCAGGTGTCTGCTGGAAGAAGAGCATTTTAACCCAAACCATTCAGCAATGGTGAAACAGCTCCTGACACCTGTGCCCAGTCTCTCTTTTAATGTAACCAGAGATTTAAATACACCTGAGTTAATCTTTGAGGAAAACAGAAAACACTGTAACAATAAAGGCTGTAACGTGGTTACAAATGAGAGCTACTGCTCCCCTCTGCATTTTGAATTCCTGGGATAATTCTGCAGAGCTTCATTACCGGAGCATAATTGTGTTATAGAACTCTAAATCACCCTGCTACACTTAACTGGCAATAACATTAAGATAGCGTAGATATTCATTTTAATTAAAACATAGCCTCAAACTATTTCCCTGCTCTAAGAGGCAAAACTTTTTCCTCCTATTTTTTTGCTGCCAACACCAGAAACTTTCATTTGTTCCCAGTGTGGCTCAGCTCACCAGAGGGTCCAGAACCAAAATGCAATTAGGAAACACCTTTCTGCAAGCCATCTCTTTCCTGGGAGCTGGTTTCTCTCTGTGTGAATGACTCTGCTGCAGGGAGAGGGATGGTTTTCCTTGGCTCTTCACAGTGTGACCTGCATCTGTCTAATTCTAGAAGAGCACAGATGAGCTGAACTCAGCATTTTATCTGATTCGTGCTAGTTCTGGTTAGCAGCAGCATTTCAAAGCAGCCTGCCTGGCCAGCCCTTGAAGCCTACAGGGGCTAGTATGGCTGGATGAAGGCAACTAAAGAGAAGAGATGATATGTCAGTGGCAATGTGACAACCTTCATTAACAAATCTTGATCTCCATATCAATCCAGACTATCAACCTCCTTAACAGAGATGAAGCCCAAGGCCCCTCCTAGCTCAGTGTGTAGAAATCAGGAACTGGAGAAATGTGGTGCTGCAGAGGTCATTTGGAAGAGACAGATGCTCAGAAGATAAGAAAACAAGGTATGAGCTGAAATAACTTGAGATTCCAGGTGCTGAGATCCTGAAAACAGAGCAGAAAAATGCATGCAGAGTTGGCATGTTTGCCTGCTTTACCAACAACTCTGTTGCCAGTTCTCCTTTGCATGGAAATTTCAGCACAGCTCCTCTGAGTCTGGTGATGAGAGAACTTGGTCATGAAGAGGTACCACTTGAAGCCAGTCTCAACTCCAGCTTTTCCAGTGCAAACATGACCAATGCAGATCCTGGCTAAGCTGGAATGCAGTTGTGTTCTCCAAGGTGGGATAAAAGGTTTCTCAGCCTGGATCTGCCACTGAGCCATGCAGAGGGCTCATCTTAGCCATGACCTTGGTTATCAGGGTGCTTTCGGGTCAATGGAGCCCACAAGAGCTGGGGCTCATTGCTGGGTGCTTGTAGTGCCAGAAGGTTCCTCTGTGCTGCTCATGACTTCTCCCTCACTGATGTATTTAATCCTGTCTTTAGACATCTTCACATGGATCATCTATGCACCAGCTTCCTCAATAAGAAGCTAACAGAAATGAGGAAAAAGCCAAAGACACTTTTTTTCTTCAGTGGGAAAAAAAATAAATCATATTGGCTTCATGGAGAGACCTTTGAGTTGGCTTTGAAATGTACTGAAAAGAATAGTTTACAAATCTTGGGAGAAACAAGACTGCTTATGTTGTGTGCTCAGTTGCAGTATGAATGATATTAGAGATGAGAAATGACAATCTTATGATGCCCCAAGGTTTCCATTTCAAACATTTTTAATTTCTCCTATTTAACTTCATTTCAGTTTTACTTAGAGATAATTGGAATGAATTAATATAGTTACAATTATACAGAAATCAATCCATTAACGTCTGGAAAATCTTGTTAATATGGCAGCAATTTCATGGATACAAAACAAAAATCTACCCACTTAAAATAACCTACATAGTTCAGTTTTAGATAATAACAATAAAAACCTGAATGTATATATTTAATGTATATGTATATATTTTAAATCCAAATATTGTTTTGGCTGATTATTAATGTTGTTATTGCAGCCATAGTACCTACCAAACACCAGTAATCATTTTAGCTTCAGATGATTCTTTTATGCTTTTTTGTATCACCTCAGGCCACAGTACTAAGGATTTGAACTCCAAAATGTTACTGCTATACAGATAAATTAAAAAGTAACTTAACAACCATGAGTTGTTGTGTCATTTATTTACCAGTCAATACTGGCAAATAATATAAGGTTGATGTATTATTTCCATCTTATTATAAAAATACCAAATTTTCATTAATTTTTAAGATGATCAGAATTAGTCAAGGGTGTAAATTACAAGAATGCATGGAACAATTGTGCTAAAAAGCTGGGAGTTGTGTCCCCTTTTAGTTCTCCTGTGGTTGTCTCTTTGACATGTCCTCCAACTCAAGTGAGCATCCCTTCTAGGCAGCAGCTACTGAGAGAAGTGGAAAGTTTTATGAAGAAACAATCTGCAGGGTCAAATGGATTGTGTTAATTGGCAAGATAACTGCAAAATTGAAAGAATATAGAGGAAATTTACCTTATGGTCTGGAAATGATTGGGTATTGTCTTATTATGAGGGACCCATTTTTATGACGATGAAAACTCGGTTGACTGCTCAAGGGTAAAGATGTTGCAATATGTTAGGAAATATTAATGAGAATCTTAGGATATATGTTGGATCCAATTAGGTTAATAATGCATGGAGATTTATCAGAAATGCAAGCCTTCACTAGAGGGCTTCCAAGAGAGACATTTTGGGCCAAAGAAAATGATAAAGTGCTCACAACTGCACCCTGTTTTTCTTTGAAGTGCCCATCACTTGCATTTGAGTGACATGCAGCAAGGGTTTGTGAAATGCCAAATATCTTGATCCAAACTATGTCTGGCATCTTTCAGATTTGATAAGAAATAATAGGCAAACCTGATAAGATTCACTTTGGATGACTATCTAAAACTTCCCCAAACTACCTGAACAACTTCTATTAAAAAAGAGCACAAGGACTATATATCTTTTAAGTCCAGCATCTCTCAAATGATTGCTCATCCTTAAAGTTTTGATGGGAAAAGCATAAATAGAACATTTCTGAGGGGGTGGGCATGCAAGAATGTGTGGGGCATTTCAGCAATTCCTTTCCAGAGATGAGAAAGACATGGAAGAATTTCTGTTATTTATATATTTATATTTAAAATCCAAAATTCAATTCAAGCTCCCAGAAATGTTAATATGCAAACTTAGGACCGGTTAGATGGGGTTTGGAACAACCTGATCTAGCAGGAGGTGTCTCTGCCTGTGCAAGGGTGTTGGGGCTAGATGATCTTTCAGGTCCCTTCCAGCCCAAATCAGTCTGGGATTCTATAAAACTGTTTCTCAAATCAACAGACAAGAGAAGGGTCACATTAGATATACTCAAAAATCAGAATTTCACTTCCAGCCCAATTATTTCATTTGTCAAAACAAAGCCCCATACTGACAAAAAATATCTATTTGGTTTATCACAATAAGTAGAATTTTTCCCACAGAAGCGAAAACACAAATAGCTGGCATTTTATTTGAGAGCAGCTGAGCTTAAGGACAAATCAGCTGGGGCTGAAATAGAAGAGTAATCATTCTGAAGCAACTGTAGTGGAGGAATAACAGTAAAAGTGTGCCATTTGCTGGGTCAGGCTCTTCTGGGAACTGAAAATTCAAGGAAATGTTCCTTTTTTTCTTTTTTTTTGTTTTGTTTTTGCCAGATGACATTTTTGGTAAGTAGATATTTCCATGGAAAGAAAAACCTACTGTACTTCTGCAAACTTCTGCTCAGCTCAGCCCACAGATGAATGCTGACTGGCAATTCCCTAGGAGAGAAATGAAACCCAAACTGCACTTGCAGTTTTTTGAGATTCTGACAAACATGGCTTTGCTGCAAGGGAGAGGATTACAAAATGCACTCTGGTTGCAAACACACAGTTACAACACTGGGGTAAGGCAGTGGGTTCCCAGTGTCAGCCACCACCACCCTGAGCAAGCACAGACTTGATGGTTTGTCTTCTTCCAAGTGCTGCTTCACTGAGCCCCTTATTTTTTTTTTCCCTAACATCATTTCCCTTCTTCCCCATTCAAAGGTGGAGGGTTTATGGAGGCTGAATGGTACCAAAGTGCAGATACACATCACTTGACCTGCCTGGGTGACCATGGAAATCACCCTTGTAGAGATGAGACCATTGCTCACAGCCTGTTCTGCACTCTTGCTCCCTCCAACACCTCTCTTTTGGTCCTTAATAACACTTGAGATGACTCAGTTATTTTCTGGCTCTATCGACAGATCATGGGTCTTTCAGCTACTTTTAGGAACCCTCTGTTCTTTTTTTAACCATGCTTCAGAGCCTGGGAGATGACAGAGTCCCTGTGACTCACAGAAGGGCTAGTTCTGTGCACATCAGCCAGGATTCCTCTAGGAGAAGCTCATCTCTGCAGCTGAATGGGCTTTTCAAGATGCTAGTCGAGGTGTTTACACTGATCACCTACTTTTTCTAAGTGCAAGACCCCTGCTAAGCTCCCAATGAAAAAAGTGAGCACACCTGAGCACAGAAATACATGAACTCAGGATCTCACATATTTTGCATATTCAGTAACCTACTTTCATGAAGAAATAAATATAAATGTTAGAATTATTTTTTCTTCTTTTCTTTTTTCTTTTCTTTTGCTTTTTAATGAACAGTATGGTTGTCTGGAAGCAATATTAATCAATAACTAATTTCATAGTTGGACAACTGTTTTTAATGACTGTACTTTGATGTGTTGTTACAAAAGGCTTCAGATCGTTCCCATAAGAACTTGTCAAGGAAAGGGCAAATTCATTTACCTGTCATCATGTGAGAGCCAAAAGGCTTATTAGGCTAATTAGGAAGAGAATCATTTGGGTTTCCACTTGCTCAAACACAGCAAAACCCTCTTGTTCCTGATTCAATGAAAGGAGTTTGCTGCACCCATCAAAATAAAGATGTTGAGAGTGGGTACAGGGCAGGTTAATGCCATCATGAGTTGGACTCTGGAATTGGGATCAAATAACTCATTGCTTGTGTCCAAAGTGACATCTGCCATGAGAAGTCATCAGGCTTTGGCTAGGATTATCTGGCTCTGGAGCTCCTAACTCTAAGAGAGGATTTTTCTTTACCCTCTCCTGTCTCTCTCTGTCACTGCTCCTGCTTTTGTTAGCCAAAAATGAGCCACAGGAGTGTCCATCCAGCACAGACAGAACACACTGGAGGATGCATAGCATCAACAGCAGGTTGTATCCTCCAACACCATGCTTAGCTGAAGTCATTTTTTATTGTCATGGGTGTCCCTTAGGCAACTGTCTTCCTGTTTCTTTCATTTCAGAATTTGCATTCCCTTGTAATTCATTAAAGAGCAGCTTTGTAGAGCAGGTGATTTAATCATGCCTGAAGTTTCCAAAGAGGATCACAAGAAATGGAGACAGTGTATTCTTTCTTAACTAAGCATGATTGATGGAGAGCCACACAGATAACCAACACCTTTATTTTCTGGGTAAAAAGGATTTGGTCAGGAAGGGTCCCTAGCTGGATTTGTTAGCAAGTTATGAATGTCAACTTACAGCTCCTTAACCAAAATACTACTAGAATGGGCTGAATAGCCCCTTTTTTTTTTATTCCAAGAGGAGGGAAACTAGTAATAATAGTGGGTAATAGAATTTTGTTTCATGTTCTCCCTACTCTCACATCTGCCAGGCACTGTTTTTCTGATTTCCACCTGGCAGCCCCCTCTAGTGACCCACGGTCATGCTTTTGATCCACACTCCCCAGTTTTCATGGAGCACAAAGGACCATCCTCCCTAGCAAACACAGTGCTGAGAAGCAGACCCAGGCAGGAGCCACCGAGATGGAGAAAGAGCAATTGTGTGGGCAAAAAAAAATAATAGGTTGATGCTCCATGTTTTTTCCTCTCTTAAAAAGTGATGCTGATGTTCCAGCAGACACTTCCCTGTCCTTTGCACTGGGCAAAACCAGACTCAGAGGAAGAGGTGAAGGCAACATTCTGCAAAAGTATCTAATTCATCAATATATGGCATCTAGATGAGCAGCACTTTTCAGTTCAGAGTCAGAGTGTGAATAATTTAAGCTAGGACACAAATATAAACTTAAAATTAAGAAACCAAGAGAGAGCTTCCTACATTTCTGTCTCCTTAAAAATGCTTCCATTTTCCTTCTGAAATAACACTTTCTTCTTGAAAATGGCCACTTCACCTTCTGTTACTTAGAAAAGAGAACAAAAAACAAAACCACACACACAAAATAGACAGAAATAAATGCCTTAAAAGTAAACTTGCAGTTTGGGATCAAAACATCTTGTTGAATAACCTTGAAGCACTTTTTTTGTCCATGATTTTGCTTCAGTTTGACCACTGAACCAAGTGAGTCATTATTTGCAAAGCTGGAGATGCTAGTGAGTGCTGACACTGCTGACTGTACCAGGGATGTGAGCACGGCATCCTGTATCCATCACATTAAAAGAAAATGCATTCTGTCTATTTTTCACCCCCCACCCCCTTCCCACTGGTTAAATGAATGAAATTAACTCCACAGCTTTATTGTCTGAGGCCAAGAAAAGTTAATGGAACCGCAAGAAGCGAGACTGATAAATGTCCTTGCCATGCTCCACAGGGAAATCCAGCAGCAGAAGCAGCGTGTGAGGAGGGCTGGGGTCAGCAGAGAGCTGGGCACAGGGGATCTCTGCCTGCTGTGGAACCACTTAGGAGCACCAGAGCCTCTTACCAGCACCACAGCTGGATCATGGTCTTGGTACCATCTTGTAACAGGATCTGGGGGTGAACTTTGGTCAATCATCAAAACCTCTTCTATCCCCTGTATCTATTTCCATATCTACTTCCACCACCCTGTGCTTGGTGATGAGACACTGGCACAGGTTGCCCAGGGAAGCTGTACAGGCTCCATCCCTGGAAATGGTCAAGGCCAGGTTGGATGGGGCTTGGAGCAACCTGATCTAGTGGGAGGTGTCCCTGCCCATGGCAGGGGGTTGGGACTGGATGATCTTTGCGGTCCCTTCCAACCCAAACCATTCTGATCCTATGATTCCTTTGGAGGAATGTTCCCATGTTTAAGGAGCAAATGGGGTGAATATCAGTCAAGCTGCTAAAAGAAGGGAGCATTCCCCTTTACAAATGGACTATCATCACTAGCCCCATTTCATTTATCATTCTAGAAAAGGCTATAGCATGAAATAACATTTGGCCATGGAAGTGAAATTGTTTTTATCCAAGAAGCCACTGAGAAGCAGAGAGAAGTGCTGGTAGTTATGCCACCATCACCTGTCCTGTGTTTAGAGAAATCCAGCCCTAAATCTGTCATGTCAACTTGGGTTTCCTGCTCTAAATCCTTATTCTTTCCTTTCTGATTCTTTTTAAACACAGCAAAATGCTCAGACACTCCATCTTGTATGCAAATTCAGTACTTTTACCTGGTTTTCCTCTTCTCTCTCAATACTTTATTTACTTTACTAAGAAAATGGGAACATGAGTAAGTAGGAAAAAAAAAAACCACAACCAAAACCAAACCAAACTCCTTCCTCCAAAGGCCCAAAACAGGGTGATGCAAAATAAATTCCTACTTCAAAAATGTGGCCATAGAATACCTGCCTGAAAATAAAAGTAGCATTAACCCCTCCCGTGAGTCTCCAGCTCACTATCTCTCACTTGCTTTCTTCTTGTTTTACATACACTTTTTATTGGTGATGGACTGAACAATAACACTTGTAACAAAGCAATCAATACACATTACTCAGCTCCTGTTAGACACAATATTGGAGGCTCCACAGCCAAGTAAGGCAGAGAAGAATCTTGTTCTTTATCCTTTTTAAGCAGGAAAAGGAAAAAGCAGAACTGTTTTTTACTTCTATTTCCATCTTTTTTTGCTTCTTTCAGGCCTTGTTTATACTCTCTTCTTGCAGGAACAGAGCATGTTAGGATGAGCTGTTCCCTGCTAAAGGGGGTTTCAAAGTCTTTATTGAAATATCTGTCTTCTTTACACACTTCCAGGGATGGGTCAGAGCAGTTTTAAGTATCTGAGTAAGCCTGCTGTGTTGGTATTGTTTAGGGTTTTTACAATACAACTGGGCTATTGGAGGGAGCTGAGTTATTTTTTTGTGTCAACAGTGGTAACTGCACTAAGGATAATGCTAACTATCCTCCTAGTTTAGGACTTCTTCAGACTAGACTAAGGGCTGAACATGCATTGTTCTCCGTGTCTTAATTTTGACTAGTAGCAACCAAACTCCAGCTTCCTTTAAAAAAAGAGAAACATTGTCTCTAAGCCCAAAAATAATGAGGAACACCTTGAAAAGTGGTGATGTCTGCCTGAGCCTGCAGGCAGCCCAGAGCAAGAGCTTGGAGGCAGCTGAGCTCCCCCATCCCCAGCAAAGGTTTGTTACCTTTGGGACCTGCTCCTCTGCCTGTCCCAGCCGGCAGGGGGGAGGCAGAGTGCCTGGGGGCAGCACCAGAAAAACACAAGGTCAGCTGTTGGAACGTCTCCCTCTTGAAGATCTGCTTAGGCAAAGAAAACTGCTTTTGTGAGGCTGGAGCACCTCTGGCTCCAAAAAGGGCAGGAACACAGTGGGCACCTGCTTCCTTCCCGGCTGTTCCTGTTCTGTTCTTCCCTGCTGTGAGCCCTTTGATGTATCTGCAGTCTCTTGCTGGGTGTTTCTGTAGCAGTTCACACGACAGGGTTTTTAGGACAGAGTTAAAGAATAAGTTCCTGTTTTCCCTTGCACTTCACTAACAAAGCTGGAAGGTGCAGACAGTGCCATGTGGAGAGCACTGAATCCCAAGAAAAGCCAGAAGCTTCCCAGAACATGCATTGCTCTGCACAGGACCAGCAAGGGTAGCATGTGTATATGTGGGGAGGATGTTGCTGCCAATGTAAAATAACTGTGTCAACAGCATTTCCAAAAGATATTTTTAGCTTACAGATTCAGTATCTTTTGTGGGCTACAGTCAGACTGACACAATAGACTCTTAATGACTTCTTGGGGACTTCATTGTCTTTTTCTATACACAGCTTATTAATGTGCCCTTTGTGCTACTCATGGATGCAAGAACCAATAATGACTTCAAAGGGGTCATTGTGGTTCAGAGCATCTGTACATAGGAATAAAAAATAAGCTGAATAAATACTCCCCCACTAATCCATGGTACAATAGATTGTAATCAGTCTATAAGGGTAAAGATTATTTTTTACAGCATCTTTTCATCCGAAGCATTTTCAGAACATCTTTTCATCCTGGCACTGTGTAGACATTATAAATTGATCATCTTAAGTTCTTTGACAGAGCAGAGAGGAGCAGAAGTGCCTTTAGTGGTTGGAAGCTGGGACTAGCTTGTGGCAAGCAGAAAAGCAGATAAGAAGTCTGATTTGTCTTTCCCCCAGGAGGTTCTGTAATAATCCCACAAAAGCAATGCTCTCTGGGCATTTGAGAGAGTGGGCACATTCCTAAGAAAGCCATGTGGAAGAGGAACAGCCCCTGAACAGCAGGCAGAGAGCATCTTTGGCAACTTTCAGAGCAGTCCCTTGGTCAGCGTGGAGCCACCGGCACAGCAACGGACCAAAATTACAGGAATAAATTACATTTCCCTGGATTTACATCATTGCTGTGGCAGCTGGTTCTGCTAGGGTTTCCCAGTGACAGGGGAGTTTTGATCTGCTGGAATCCCCTTGTCTCCTCCTAATGCCTAATTAATACTCCAATGACAAAAGTCAGTGGTGCCCAAAAGAGTTGGAAAATGGTGAGTTTGACACCTCCCTTCAAAACTGGTTTGCTCTTACCCTGTGCCCTGTGTTATATTGCAGCTGTGAAGGTTTCCTAAGGAATTCTGTGCTGCTGCTCAACATGCATGTATCTTTGCTTTTATGTTAAAGGATTAATGAAATATTGGGATGACAAATCCTTGATAAGTAAGAAACCAGACCAGAAAAGGTTGTTACTCAGTGAGTATCTAAAAGATCAAGGTGAGGAGGAGTTGCCTCCCCTTAAGGTGGAGAAGGAAGGGGAACGTGGAGAGTCTGTCACTGCCTGCAATAGGAGAAGAGATCACTTACAGGCTTTGGTTTAGAAAATCATTATGAATAATTAATATGGAAAGACAGCAGCAAGTCCAACAAAGATGTTGCAGACACCTCTGCTTACTGAAGCCTGTGTGTCCCCTGTTGCAGAAAGAGGGAAAGCCATGAAGGGCTCTGAATGTCCTGGGAAGGCAAAACTTCACAAGTGCCAGACCATGGGACCAAGGGGCAGGGCTCTGGGTGTCCCCTTGCCCCTGCCACCCACTTCTGTGGAGCTTCAGCTTCCTTCACACCACCACACTGCAGGGATTTTGCAGAACAGCACCTACAAGCTTTGTAAGAGAAGGAGTCAATCTCTTCAGGCAGTCAGAACAAGGTGGTTATTTGTTTTCTATTTTGTGACAAGCTTTGATAAAATTTCTGATCTAGGCTTGACCTGTGATGTGGTGGAGCAAAGCAGCTTTTACTCATCTGTAGCTTGGCCTCTGAGCATGATTTCTGGAGAGAGTTGACACATGGAATGAATGCAGTTTCCATTGGAGGTGACCAAATTGTACAACATGTCAAATTCCTCAGTTTTAAGCTGCCCAGCATAAGAAGGAAAAGGTACTTGAGACAAAGTGCATGGTAGATATTCCCTTGGGAACTCATGTCACAGGAGCGAAAAGGTTTTTAATTTGTACTGTCACCTTGTCGTTTTTGCACCCTGATTTTCAATGTCCCTTTTCTCAGGAAAGGATTCCTCCCAGCATGCAGCATTGGGAAGCCACCATGTACATCTTCCTGTGGGCATCTATATCCAGGGAGACTTGATCAGCTCACAGACACCGAGTTCTGGCAGTTTGTCTGTCTCTGAGAAGATCTACTATCTGCTGACAGAAGTCTTTGCACAAAACTATCTATCTGACTATCACCATGATCATCTTGACTGTTACCATTCCTACTGCAGTAGGGATTTATCCCAGCTCCTCCAGAATTTCAGGAGAGGGAAGTTCTCTGTGTTCTGAAGTTACTAGGATGGGGACTCTAGCAAGCTCTGAGAGCTGCAAGAAGAGCTTGCTGCACTTGTTTGCTCAGGCATATTACTCAGATTATTCCTGTTTAGTTTTGCTGTTGAGGTTTTTTTGTTGTTTTTTGTGGTTCTTTTGGTTTTTTGTCAATGTAGGGTTTTGTCAGTCTTGGGTTTTGTGTGATTTTTAAAGCTAAAATACCCAGCTGCTGCTGCATTGCTGCTCCACACAGGGTAGGTGAAACACAAACTGAAAGGAGACAGAGATTTGCCATCGACTTTGGGACTTATGTTCTCCCATCTCTGCAGCCAACTCCAATTGACAGAGTTTTTCTGACAGACCAATTGTACAAATGGCTCAAGTGTATTAGGAAAATCTTCCCATCTACCTTCTCTAATCCTACCCCCTAACATTATCTTGGCACTCTTATCCATAATCTTCAATGTAATTATCCCTCCCATTGTGCTGTTATACACCATGCAGCTAAACCTCAGCAGATACTCCAGCCATGCCTGACTCCTTCATAAAACTACTCTTCCTTGGAAAAACAAGCTAAAGCCTAAACCAAGGCAAAAGATAAAGGAGGGAGCAGCAATCAAAAGCATGGAGTGGCCTGCCCTCCCTTCCCACTCCCATTGCCTAAGTCACAGCACAACTTGCAAGACTGTGCAGTGTCCAAACTACTTTTGTAAAAATAGCAGACAATTCTGTAAAAAATAGAGCAAACGTCTCCCCTGCTGAGTGCATCAGAAGAAACTACATCACACACACACACACACACAAAGAAAAAAAAGTCAATGTTTTTGCTTTAGCAATGGTTTTCTCCAGGCTACTGTATTGCAGAAGAGCACAGCAGTATCCTCCAGCTCTTGTCTTAAATACCATTGCAAATCAATTACCTTTCAGGCCATAAACTTCACTTAAAGAGACACAACAAAACCAGACATCTCCTGGTGACAAAAACAATTATATTGATGCTTGAGCATCTGAAGTCTCTTCTGTATGTGTGTGTGTGTGTGACTTGTGATTGGGGGGGAGGAAGAGAAGGAAGAAGTTGTCTTAAACTGTATGGTTTACAAACAAAACAGAAACATATCGTTAGCAAAGTTAATGTCCAGAGCACAGGCAGCCAGTCACCGTGGGGAAAAGGATGTCTGAAGGACAGGCAATGAGCACTTCCACAGAAAACCCAGGAGTGGAAAAACAGGTGCCCCCAAGCAGTGCCTTTTAGAGCCCAGACATTTCTGATTCCAAGGCAGTTCGTAAAAAACAAATACAAATCATCCAATTCATTCCCTCGTACAAATTAATATTTAATGCCTAAATAATGAATCTTTCAATAAATATTTAATGCCCAGACACCAACATGTATGGCAGAGCAGACCAGGGCCTGTAGTAATTTAAGGCAATTGAGTTTGTGCAATAGTGGTTGCTGAGAGGACTGGATAATGCAAATTGGAATGTGACAGGAAGAAAAAGACCCTGTCACGGTGAGGGTGGTTTGGGTCCTTGCAAGATCTTTGCAGAGCAAGCAGGGGAGTGGCTTCTGTGGAAATAAGGCCAGCACAGCTTTTAGCAACTTCGCTTTTTTTGTCTGAT
This sequence comes from Chaetura pelagica, assembly GCF_000747805.2. NCBI lineage: Eukaryota > Metazoa > Chordata > Aves > Apodiformes > Apodidae > Chaetura > Chaetura pelagica. The sequence continues at coordinate 597,716 of NW_009952363.1, read as the reverse complement.
GCCAGAGAGTTGCTACCTGCAGGCTGGGTTCCTGGCAAAGAGCACATTTGTCATGTCCAAGCAGCAGGTGCAAGGATGACTGGTAACATCTTAGGAAGCATCTGTCCATGAGCAGACCCACTCAGAGATTTAACACTACCCTCTCTGCATCTCCTTCCAACCTGGAAAGAGGCCTTTTTCTATGGGTCAGATCTCTGTATTCCCACTCCTGTGATGTCCACTCTTTCTATACCATTTCTCTGCTGCTGTTGCAGATGGTTCAGCAAACACCTTCTGCAGACCCTTTTCTTTCTGCAGATAGAACATCCAGCCTGCCCAGCAATTGCTCTGTGAACTACTACTGTGCTAAGCAGGTACTCATTTTCCTTGATGCTGCATTAACCCAGGGTGAAATCCTCCAGCACAGTAGTGCACTCTGATGGCTGGACTAAGTATGGATGCTGAAATAGCACAGCTACCTGAAAGCAGCTAGAAAATGGGGAAATGCAGTTGTTTCTCCAGCTTTTGGTAGAGAAGGTCTATTTTTCCCTCTGAACAGGCTATGCTGGCACTCCTGTCTGGATTCTTTAAAATCAGCAGTTAAGGCATTTCTAAATAGCCCGTGTTTCTTGCTAAGGGGGATCCTGAGTGTGGAAATAGCCCTTGAAAAAGCCATTTTGTCTTGGACAGAAAGAAGCAATCTACCTTCTCCTTAAAGAGGGGTAAGGCATCATCTACAGTGGTATCATTTGAGAAGAAATCATCCTTCAGCCTTATTTTGCAAAAAGCCTATGCTAGAAGCAGCAGGTGCCTGGAAGACAGGGAGCTGCCGCTGTACTTTCTTCTCCTCCTGTTCCAAAGTGGATCTTCTAATAGATCCAGAGTCAAAAGCTACACATGTGAGTTCTGTCAAACCCCAAGACAAACCCCACATCCCCTGAGTTAGCCAAGTTACACCAGAACATCTGCTTTTGGGTCAGGTCAGAATAAGCCCTTACAAGCCCAGTGGCACATCAAGCACATGAACTAATCCTGCCATCCAGGGTTGCAACTGATGTGACAGCATTCCTGCAATCCTGTGCAATCCAGCATGCTTGAAGACACTTCAGTTCCTTCTGCACAGCCCCAGACATCACTCTAGTGGGACACAGTTGACACATGCCTGTTTCTGTGAGGATCTGCATGGTTCTGCTAATGCATCTCCACTCCTCCTCTCACTATTGTCCCCATGGAGAATTTACTTTCTATCCATGCAAGGTGCTTTCCTCAGCATTTACTTATGTACTGCTCTGGGTGGCAAACACACACCTTGCCTGACAGTCTCTGGCTGCTGAAGTGGGATACTGAGCTCTCTCTGGATGTTGAGGGCTCTCTGTGACCTGCAGGACAGATTTTGCTAGCAGGGCAGTTTGTGTTTCCCCAAGGAGTTTTGGATCTCAGCTGGAGGATGGGTGAGTGGCCAGTGGTGTGAGTGCTATTTTTGGGTAGGGCTGGCTGGTGAGAGCAGAAAGGATAAAGGTTGCATTGTGATTCTGGTTTAGACTTCTCTCTTAGTGCCCACAGTGTGCAATTAAATGTGAAAATGTGCACTCAGGCACCACGCATTGAGAGTTATCAGTTTTCAGCTGATGCCTGATGTGATAGGAGCTCCTTCACTACAGCAAATGTAAGGTAATTCACCCGAGCTTATCCCCTCATCAGAGAGCTCTGTTGCACTGCATTTGCAGTGAACTCTCACATCACATATAGTTCCTGCTGAAAAGCTAACATGACAACTTAGGAGCCACAACTTGACCCTGTATCTGAGCCCCGTTCTTCCATCTGGGGAAGAAACACAAATTGAGAAGCAAAATCCGTAGCTGCCTTGGAACCCAAACACAAAAGCTCATTAAGCAGCTGGTGATAGACTATTGTGAGCTGGGTAGGAAAATCCTACAATGCACAGTCCTTCCTTAACCCCCAGACACAGTTGAAGCTGTTCAGCACAATCATCTGCATGGCTGATGCTTTCTGACTGAAACAGACTCTTGTGCAGCATGAAAGTCTCCAGCCATTACACATTGGACTGTGATGGAGTCAAATGGAAAACCAGAGAAACAGTACACTTGTAGGACTGTGTTTGCACCTCATCCCACCCCATACTGCAGTAAATTTGTGCAATCTATGACCACGGTGCTGAAGGTGAGAGCACTGGCATGCTGGGGAGCACTGATAGACTGTCAGATACAACCAAAACTTGCAACCGTGGGGTTGGGTAAAGTCAGGAGAGATTCAGAGGGGAAAATCAAATTATGTCCTCCATCTTGAGGGGATGAACTGGAACATGCTAAAAGAACTGAGTAGAATTTGCTGCCTGAATACCGGGAAGCTTTTTGCAACCATTTGGAAATTAACTGAAGCAAACCAGCTCGATGTACAGCTTCAGGGAAGCAAGCTAAAGTATGTGCAAGGCTCCTCCTTGACTAAGGCTCCACTAGAGATCAATTAAACAAATTCCCTGCTTTCAAAGCAATGGAAGCCATTTATTCCCAAACACTGCTCTGGCAGCAGATAACTAAGTGGATTTAGTGCATGCTTTCTCTCCTGATCCTTTCACCGGCCCAGTACGATCCCTGCACTCTGGCCAGACAGAGCTTCAGTCTTCTGCTCTGTCAGCTTATCTCCCCTTTTATTAGCCCTTATCAGACTGTGCCATCTATCCTTGTCCATTAAGAGCAGAGAGGATTCCAGTGTCCTGCACTTGCTCCTGCTGCATACTCTGACCCTTGGAGCTTTAGTGCTGTCTGTGCCATCCCTTTTTTGCCAGCTCCATGCATGCTCCACCCTTCTGAGTTTTCCAGCTGACAGCCTATGGAGAGCCCTTCCAGTTATGGCTCTGTTCTCAGGATAGTCCTCAATATCCATCCGTAACATTTTGGAAGCAGACATTTTAAAAATTAAATTGGTGCTACAGTGCAGCTTTGCTGATTTACATCAATTTTGGGACTCAAGATGAGTTTGGATCCTGATGTCACCATTTAAAGCCCCTGCCATCTGTCTATCTACTGGGGTTTGCTTCATATCGTTCTGTAGAGCCCAATGTACGAATGCCAGTTTGGGATCCAGATCCAAAGTGAAGGAGAGTGGAAAGAGGTATCTCTGTGTGTGGCACTGGGCTCCTCTTCTGCATCTGTCCCATTTCCTACAACTCGGTCTGTCATGGAAACAGGAGACACAAATGGCTCTATTTGCTGCCTTCCCAAAGCCATGCAACAGCCTCAGTGGGAATTATCTTCAGTGGTGGAAGGGGACAATTACCCAGCTAATGAAGCACATTTTCCTTTTTCTTCTCCACCATAAAGCTGCATGGAACCTGATTCTCCATCCAGGCGCGCAACGAAAGTGCCGAGCGCTTGCAGAATGGGCCCCCAATCAGTAGTGGCAAATGCACTTAACATGCCTGCTGGAAAATGAAATGACTGATACCATATAATTAGGCCTTAATTATTTATCATTTTTGTTTAATTATTGCCACTTGGAAGTTAACAGGTTATAAAACTCTTGGGCTGTGTTTATTAAATGTTGGGAGATTATTAGCACGTAAGTGCCATTTCTGAACATTAATGAAATATCTGGGAGAAGCCCACGGCCGGGGCACTGCAACATTGTGCAGCCCTTGCACGGGGGAGCTACAGGAGCTCAAGGCTAATTATGCATCATAGGCAGGTCCATGGGCAGCCAGAAAAGGGCAAAAGTCAAAATTTCCCATCAGTAGTTTACACCCAGGTGGGTATATTCCTCATTTGCCTTTGCCTGACATCATCCGTCACGCAGGTCGGGAAGTGCTCCTGCTGCTCAACACACTATGTCCATGCTTGGATCCACCCTGAGCTTCTTTCATGTCATTGTAGTGCAGGGATAGGGTTGTGCCACTGCTGTTGTTCCAAAAGCTAGTTTAGGATAAGGTGTCTTCTGAGGAAGGGAAGCTCAGATAAGTGGAAAATGACAAGAAAAAATGAATGTTCTCAAACTGTAATGGTGAATTTTGCAGGGCTTATGGGGGATGAAACCTGAGTGCTGCTGATTCTTACTGGGGTTAAGATTCTGAAAAATGAACTCGAAACACAGTGATAATGCTCTAGGAGCAATAAAACACCTGCTGTATTTCAAACTATGTCTCTAAAAAATGAAGTATTTCTTTCACTGTTTAAACCACTAAAACAAGGAGCAGTTTAGTTTTTCCTCCTCTGTGGACACAAAGATGTGATGTCCCACTCTCTGAGAGCTGGAGCTTATTTGACGTTAAGCACAACCTACAAATATCACAGGCACATTTGCTGATCCCTGCCTATAGTGCTGACCACAAATGAAGCCTGCAGCAAAGCAAGGCTTTGACCTTATTTCCCCTACCTTAGGCTCATATCTCAATCAAGTCTGCCTCTGCTGAACATGACCCTAAGTCCTTCTGCTTGCCTTGAAGTGAGATATTCCTCCGAGCTGCACCAGAGCTGGGTTCCCAGTTGCTCTTTACCCTTTCAGAAGACACAGGTTTGGCAGGGATGTCTCTGCACTGATCCTGCCTTCAGTTCTTCCTGCTCTGCCTCCATCCATGGACCAGGAGCAAACCAGTGCCAAGGGTTTTGCTTGCAGTTGCCAGCACTACACCTGCCCTGATACTACCAGCTGCCAGTTCCTAAATTATAAATGGAAGGATATTTCATCAGAGCATTAAAGGGTAAGAAGTGTCATTTTGTACTAACCAAAACTTTCAGGAAGTAGACAGGCTATAAATTATTTAGGGAGAAAAAGTCACATTTTATTCTGTTGGAGAGTGTGATAGGGAAAAGAAAGTGTGGTTTCTTCCCTCTCTCTGTGGGGAGAAAAACTACAGAGGAGGAAGAGCTGCTTGTTTAGCTAAATGGCTCCCAGTGACCTCCCAGTTCTCCCTGCTATTGTGGGACTTTGCTACGCCGTTATTCCTGGGTGTTAAAGAGAAGTAGATGTCTGATCTTCCTTTCCCTTGGAAGGATGGACCTCAGGAGTTGCAGAGAGGTTTTCATGCCCCTGCATTGAAAACAGACTTTGCACCCAAGGAGGACACATTGTCTGACCTGGAGCAGTACGGGGAGAGTGTAGAGTGCAGCCTTTCCTCTCTGAAGCATCTTGGGCTCCTTCAAGCTTGTTCATTCCCTTTACACTTGGGTAGTTACAAACATTCTTGCATCTCAGAGATTCACCAAAACACTCTTCAAGACACCTGCCTAAAGTTCAGTCAAAATATCTCTCCTGGTTCCAAAGCAGTGTCACTTCTGTGGAAGAAACCACAGCATTTCTGTTCAAACTGATTGAATAAATGGGGATGAGTTTTCTCTTTCAACCCTTCCTCTCCTCTGCCTTCCTCCCCAGGCTGTGCAAGGCAGTAGTCTCAACTCCCCTGCTTCTGCAGGACCTTCTGGAGCTCCTTTCTCTCTTGCCTGGGAAACACCTGCAGATCCCAGGAAGGTGCCAGCATTGAAAACATGAAAACCCTGCTCTATTTTTCCCTTAAGGAGAGTTAAACATGGAGATTATTTTTAAACCTAACCAAGAGATCAGCATCTAATTTCACCATTTCTACACTGCCGATGAAAAATGGGCTGGGGAGAAAAACATTGCATTTTTTCCCATTTCAACCCGGCACCAGGCTAATTAAGAAGCTGAGGTTAAAAAGCTCATCATAAACGGAACAAGCTCCAACCCAATTTCATTAGGATGCCAGGGCTTCATTGATTTAGGCAGGATTAGCTATTGTGAAATGGAAAAGATGCCATTAAATGCATCTCCCCCTGCCTCCTGCTCTCCCTCCCCTGCCTCCCCACACATCCACCCCTTGTGCCCAGCCCAGCTGGCAGGCTCAGCCCAGGCACAGAGCTGCTCATTTCATCATGGAGAGTTTAAGCAAAAGAGCCAATCAGCCTTTATTCGTCTGGCTGCAGCTGGAGTCAGCTCATCAAACAAATTAACAGGATTTTCATGGAGGGTTTTGGCCAACGCACCACGTTTCACTTGAAGTTGACTAAACAAACCTGGGCTGTGTTTCATCCAGGCAGGGAGGATGGGAAGGGATGATGGCAGGGAGAGGGGATCTTTCCTAGGGACTAGGTCTGGGCTGATGCTGCTGTTCTTGTCCCCTGCCCTGGTGGGGGCTGACTGGGAGGGATGGGTTTGGGGTCAGGAGCAAGGGGAAGGGCCCAGCTCTCCTCTGGAACAACAGCAGCTGCTCAGGTGCCTGCTTGTCAGTGACAGGGAGGGATTTGACCCCTGCACTGAGACTCTCATCACAGCTGTCTGCAACTCCTCTGTCTCTTCACCCTTCTCCTGCTCTTCTATCCACTTCATCCTCTCCTTTCTCCCCATCTGTGTCTTTGTCCTGGAAGGGATGCAGTTTTCCCATAGTGTGACCCCCCTGGGTCTTGATCCCTCCCTACAAATACAGGTGGCAGCAGCAGGAATTCATACAATGATAGAATGGTTTGGGGTGGAAGAGACTTTAAAGATAATTTAGTTCCAACCCGCCTGCATGGGCAGGGACATCTCCCACTAGATCAGGTTGCTTGGAGCCCCATCCAACCTAGCCTTGAACACTTCCAGGGATGGGGCAGCCACAACTTCCCTGGGCAACCTGTTAGGAGTGTCTCATCATCCTCACAGTAAAGAATTTCCTCCTAAATGACTGCAGGCAGAGATCAGGCAGGTCCTGTGGGACAGATCCCACTGTGGAAGGGCCAGGATCCCCATGCTTGCCCCTCTCTGGCTGAGATGGGAGGCAAAGGAGAGGAGAGAGCTTTTAGGGGGAATGCAGAGAAGAAAGGGGCAGCAGGCTGAAAAGGAAAAAAAGGAGAACTCATATGCAAAATTTCCCACGTCTGTGAGAAAGTGAGTGTAAAATATTCCTGGAAAATGCAAACAAGCTTTTGTTTGAGGGGTTATCCATGCTCCTACATAGAGGAGAGTTAATGTAGCACAAAAACGTGCTAACACACACACAGACATATATATATACACACACAAACACTTCTGGCAGCAGTTTGTGCATTTATTGAACCAGGCAGAATGAAATTGGTTCATGAAGGAGAGTCCTGCCAGGTCTGCTTCAATTCCAAAAAAAGGGGTAAAAATACCATAACGTGATCCTGCTCAACTTAATTTTTACTGTTGGGCTGTTGGCTCCAATTCAGCAGAGTAAAGTAAGAACACTGAGGGATGATGCACTGCAACCCAGACCTGCAGCTGAGGCTGAGCAGCTGGGAGAGTGCCACCAAGATCTCTTAGATCTAATCAGATCCAACAAATCTATCGGTTATAAACTTCTCTCAATCTGCTTTGGAAAAGTCAGAGTTCAGAAAACAACCCTCCAAAATCTGGATGATTTATTATTCATTTATTGTACCTAGAATTGCTGGAGAACTTGATCACTACAATATCCAGGTCTATTACTTAGGATATATTCTCAGGTGTTCATTCCATTAGTCCCCAGGAGGTAAGAATGGTCACAGTACCTTGTGTTAATTGGCTCCTAGGACAATAATAGAAAATTATTTGGGGAGGTTGTCCATTTTTATCTAAATCCTGGAAAATCAATCTTTCCTGACCAAAAGGGCTTAAAGAAAGTGAACACTCCCAATTATGTCAATTATCCTCCAGCAATTATCTCAAGAGACCCATTTCTCACAAGCCCTTTCTGCTTAAACTTAGCAAATCTGTTCATTTTCCATCAGACAGTGCAAGAACATGGACACAATTAGTGAAACCAAAAAAGTGGCTGAGGGAAATGCACCCAGCATATGGGTGACATTCACAGTTCATTGCCTCAGGGAGCTCATCAAGACAAGAAGTCTACCAAGGTCCCTTTTTTTAGGAAGGTTTGTTATTTCCTCATGCAATAAAAGCATCAATTGCCAGATAAGCCAGAATATGAGACCTCTACTGAGACAACCAGGCCTGAAAAGGTTTTTTCTTTCTCTAATCTAAGCTATGTACAGCTGGCTACATATGTAATGCAGCATTTAGGCACCAGGTACAGATGAATGAGTGACTGACACGATTTGTCCAAACCATTGGATACTCGTGCAGGGTATCAGAATAAATGGGTTGATATAAATGGTCAATATAGCAGAACAGATTAAACATTTGCATAACTCAAAGATATAAAGAGCTTTCATCAGGAAAAAAAAAAATTACTATCTGCACATCAAAGCACCGGCATGTCCTCCTGCAGGGAGTTTTGCCCTCCCTTGCAAAAAAAACAGAGCAGTCTCCTTCTCCCATGTCTAAAACATGAGTCTTTAGTGGTTTTCTTTCCAGAGCTGCAGGAATGTATCCTTTGTTGCTGTGCAGTTCTATTCTCCAAGGATACACTTTGCAAGATATTTTCTTGTGTCTCATTTTCTATTCTGAATGTCTTCAGGTGTTTGACAGCTTATAAAAATAAAATAATATTATTAAACATGTTAGAGAATCTCAGCCTTGTGTCTCCTTTCCTAGACTGGAGCTCTTTGTGATTCTTCTCTATCCATAAAATTGTCTGAAAACAGTATTTCTGTGTAATACATTGTCAGCTTTCCCAGGATTCTTCTAGATAGAGACAAAATGCAAACTGTAAGGGTAGGGTGGTGTCAAATTTTCTGGATTTCAGCTGCTGGCTTTCACTTTGATCTGTGCTTTGCAAATGGATCTCTTTTTCCTCTTTCCTCGCTCAGGTTCCTGTTTAATTTATAACTTAGTCTTTATGGGTCAGGAATTTTATCTAACTAGGTGTTTTATACATGGCCTAGCCCAACAAGGCCTCAACCTTGGTTGTGGCCTCTAGACACCACCACACTACAGACACTAAACACTAAGTACTTCCATGCATGCTGCCGGGGCTTGAACAGGGCATCTGTCTTGGTTCATTAAATGCTTCACTCCTCCATTTTTCCAGGGAAAGTTTCACCTTGAGAGAGATCTCCCCACTCCCACAGGGAGGCAGAAGAAGAGGAAGAAGACGTAGCCAAGGCTGAGCTACAAATACCTCCCACATGGAGGAAAAACCAGAGTACAGCATCTCTGTCCATCCCTTCCCCCTCCTTTTGCCCTTCCCCTTTTAAACAACTGTGCTTCTGCAGGGGGAATTAGTTCCTTCAAGTCAAAGCAGAGGGTAACCTGACTATTTCTTGCAGAGAAGTAATAATTAAGGCACGAGAAGGATGCAATCTGCATACATTATTGCAAGTTATGCCAACAGAATGTCAACATTTGTGTCACAAGCAATCTTGAGCAGCAATTACTCTGCACGTTGGCCTGGAATCCATCGATGGAGCTGGTGGTACTAATTATAGGGGAGCTTCTGCTCCACTGCAGGATGGACAGAGAATTGCAAAAAAGGATCAATGTGCAGCAGAGATCACCTAACTAGGCCACTGTGAATATGTGGCTGAGGGAGAGCCTAATATCCTAAAAGAAAAGACACCTGCCTCTTGCCACTGGAGAGAACTTTAGGGAAAATAAGTTAGTGATGTGCTTGCTCTCAGCTTGGTCCACCAGCAGTGCTATCCTGGTAGGATGCAAACTGGGAGAGAAGATCCCAGCAAAAAAATCACTACAAATACCAGAATAACAATTAAGAGGTCCTGATTCCTCATCAGTAAAATAGGACACCTTGACAACAGTGGAACCAATGCATTTATTGAATTCTGCAGGATTTCTCAGTCCTGGAAGGGGAAGCATTAGACTCAGGATGTTCTTGCAGTACAGTCTGAGACTCCATGGTAAATAAAGCTGCAGTAAGTGTCAGATTTGAAGCTTCCTTTAATTTCCTTGCTTATTGGCACTAAGTTTTTATATCACTCACTTAAAACAACACTTGGTAACACTCAAAACACAATGTTATATTGGTATCCTAGAATGCAAGATAATGGGATAGTTTATAACAGAACAATTCCCTCTGTAATTTACCCTGCCCACGCTTCTTCAGGGAAGGGGAAGAGAGAACAATCCTGTGAAATTTACTGGGGCATATCTTAACAACTTTGTCTTGGAAGAAGTGTTGCTGACCTGCTAAGTGCATAGTTCTGTAATGTATGAACTCTGCTTCTTTCCCAAAGAAAAGGAATCTCTTTGTCAGCATCACAAGGCTAACCTGGAGGAATGTGTATCTCTGTCATGCCTCTGGTCACTCACACCTATACACACTGACCTGCAGCAAAGGAGACAGGCCTTGCACCCATGTTTTCCATGCTGACCTTTTCCCAGCCTAGAAACTTAGAGTTTGATCAGAAATTTTGCCTTTAAAACAATTCCTGAAAAAACGTCATCAGGGAAGACAGGCTGGTGTGAAATAAAGATAAGCTTTTGCCATCTTTGTCACTTCTGAGGGACAGCTGAAAAATGCAATCTGTGGTGTTTGAAATGTAACTTCTGATAACTATGGAGACAATTACTGTCAATGCCTGGCAATTTTAGAGTACTTCTTTTTTCATTTTTTACTTTACTTAGGCCTGAAAGAAGAAAAAACAAAGAAGTTCTTTTCCTGATTTTATTAACTTCCCAGACCCTAAAAAATTATGTGAACAAAGCCTAGGAATTTTATTCCAAGGAAGAATAGTCACATATTATATATTTTTTCACACTTTGCTTTCATATACTGTTCTTCCCTGCCTATTGGTTATACAGGAAGCATCATTTATTGTCTCTCCTCACTCCATGTCTTACACAAAATTGCCTTCTATCTTGAAGATATGCAGAAATCTTCAAGATACCTCCCCTGCTATCATTCACTTTCCTCACCACTTCTGGAAGCTTTATAACCTACATCCTCTGAGGACGCTGGTAGAGATACTCATTTACACCAAAGCCTTGTTGGTTTATTTGGCAGGATCAGGTCCATGAAGAATATCTTCTTGAGTTCCCACCCACTGAATGCATGTCAGATGGTCTTCCATGGTCTGCTCTGAATGGCCACAGAATCCTCAAGTGGTTTGGGTTGGAAAGGACCTTAAACATCATCCAGTCCCAACCCCCTGCATGGGCAGGGACACCATCCACTAGACCAGGTTGCTCCAAGCCA
>NW_009952363.1:584539-586435 GCF_000747805.2 Chaetura pelagica | reverse complement strand
GGGCGGGGCCCCCACCCCCCAGCCCAGGATGCTCCAAGCCCCATCCAACCTGCCCTTGAACACTTCCAGGGATGGGGCAGCCACAGCTTCCCTGGGCAGCCTGGGCCAGGCTCTCACCTCCCTCATAGTGAAGAATTTCTTCCTAATGTCTAAACTAAATCTCCCCTCTTGCAGTTTAAAGCCATTACCCCTTGTCGTCCTGCTACATGCCCTGATAAAAAATACCTCCCATCCCAACCTCAGCTAACTGTGCTTCACACCTGCCCACAAACTGGAGCTTTCCTGCCAGGTACAGCAATGCTCCCAGGTCCTCACACCTCCCCAAGGCCTGGAACTCACCAAAGTCGCCTTTTGTCTTAATACTCTGTCATTAAGTGGAGTTAAAAATAAAGCCTGTCAGAGCCTCACAGCCTGCAGGGAAAAGGATATTAATTACAGCAGGCAGAGAGTGGAGAGGAGTTGCCTTGAATGATCTGAGCCATCAGCTCCTGGGTGTGAGCAGCAGAGCTCTGCTTTGGCTCTCACAGGAAGCAGTGGTTGGCCCCTGTGAAACGGTGGGACAGGAGGAACCAGCAAAGGGATCTGGTTGCTGGCTGTGCCACGCTCACTGGCCCTGGCTTCCCTGCTGCAAACCAAACCCCTGTGTAGTCCAACGTGGGGACATGGACAGAGGGATGAGGAAAGAGCAGAAGGGACAGCTACGAGGGGACAAACTTTTCATGCACCTAAGATAAAATCCACTGCTAAAACCTTTTGTTCTTGGGTTTTCAGTTACAGGGAAAAAGTGGATGAATAAGAACCAAGTAGACAGTAGACTCAGCAGAAAGTGGCATTCAATTTTCCTCCAAGATGCATTAGAAGAAGATTGAGCTGCCAAGGGAAGACAAAGATCAAAATATTAGTATCATTTCCATCTCATAGCTTCTTAGGAAAAGAGAGATATAGTGTTACATTTCCTTTTCTACTAATATATAAGTAGACATGATATTATCTCTTCAGAAGTAAGGTTCAGCTCTGACTGCTCAACTCTTTGTATAAAGTAGGTGTAAGACAGATATATTCTGTATTGAAGGGTATATATATTATATGTCTATATTAATTTCTACTGCATGTTTAGAGTAAGGATGCCTTTTCTGAATAAGCTATTACTTAGTCAGGTTGTAGAGAGGACCAGCTCCCCAGCTGGATCGTCAGCTGGAAAAGTGGTTTTGCAGGATGGAGGATAAGGGTAATGGGGAATGGCTCAGCCAGCCAGAGCACCCTGTGTGTCTGACAACACGTCTCCAGGATTTCAATAACCCCAAAACTTTGCTGGAGGGGGCAGACAAGAGAGGGAAAAAAATATTAAAATGAAAGAAAAGCAACACCAGGAGCCACATATTGTGAACTGCTGTTTGAATCCTTAGCTGGGTGAATCAATCAAGTTGGCAGTGTGAGCCCGTGGGATGGGAAGGCTCCCAGCACCCTCAGCTGAAGGGGCAGGGGCCGGAGCTGTCCTGGCGCTGCCCTGCTGGGAAGTGCTGGAATTTACTTCTTCTTTGTCAAAGCCTGACTTGGCCCAACAAATCCATTGACTGAGGAGCTCTGGGAGCCAGTATCTGACAAACTTGGCAAGGGCTCTCCCTCTGCTAGGGAAGACTTGGGAGTTCATTGGGAGGGCACTGCACCATCCCACCCTATCTGCAGAGGAGCCCTGCACTGCTCAGAGCACTGGTGGGCAGGGAGAGAAGTGAAAGAGAAGAAAAGGGTTAAGGCACGAAGGCTGGTCCTTGAAACCAGCAGGCAAGAGGCAGTGAAAGAGCTTAATTAATGGCACATCAGAGTTCCCCAAGATGTGTGTCTAACGAGGCCTTTGCCTGGCACTTTAGCTTTGCTTGTGAAAAGTTAATGTAGGGA
>NW_009952363.1:564426-584303 GCF_000747805.2 Chaetura pelagica | reverse complement strand
TACAAGCAGAAGACTCTGTGAAAACAGGAGCCAGCGTGAGCAAATACATCCTAATTTAATTCCCTCCTTTGGATGACAGCCTCCCATGCCTCCTTCCCACCACCCCTTTCTCAGGGACACACTCATTACAGCTATTTCAGAGAAAAGAAACAACCAGCCAAAAATTTAGGGAGAGATCCGCTTTTATCACAAACAGTGAATGAATAGAGCAGGGTCAGAATTTCAGCTTGGAAAATTACAGTCTTCCTGGCTCCAGAATAAATCCAGACATGGCACCCTATGCCACTCATCTTTTACAGGATTTAATTTAGAGCAATTGATTTATTTGCTGTGGACAGGTGGACTCTATAAAGAATTTCTAGGGCAGAATTTACGGTGGGCTTTATTGTGCAGTGTGAAAAAGAGCAACAGGAGTCTGACAAGCCTTTACCAATTCCCATGGGCTGCCCAAGCAAAGCCAGCAAAAGGTAGCTGAGATGAAACCCAAGGCCAGCCAACATCAGGAGCCAACACTCCAACAAGGAAGTCATCAGTTAAGGAAACAAGGGAGTCTTCAGGTAAGGAAGGCCAAAGGTTTTTAGGAGCTGTCTGGGATTATACATAACCCAAGTGTTCACAAGAGGTTGAGACCATGTAGTTTATTCCTTCCATTGGCCCTGCCCTAGGGGTCTAGGCTTTTTTGGCATAAAAACCTCACAGTTTTGAATGATCAGTTCTGGAAGATCTTTCCTGCTCTCATGCTGCAGTTAGGATCAGCAGATACTCACAAGCTGACATCACCTTGGTATGAAGAAAAGAGCTGGGGGGATCTTTAAGCAGCAAGGTGCCCTTAGGAAGTCACAAGTTTAACACACAAGTGGATTTCAAGGTCAAATTGCTAGTCATGTCAGAGAAGCTTTTGGTTTCTGAAAGCTCAGGATGGTTCAGCTTCTACATCCTTTCTGGGTTTAGCTGGATCTCCCTAGCACACAGCAGCAAAACTGGTCTCCTGTGCTGTGTGTTTCACAGCTCCTTAGGGAAGCAGATACCAGAGATGAACAACCTTGGAAGTTCTTCCCAGTTGAAAGGGTTAATTGGAACAATCAATAAGCAACAATAACCTGATTTCTGGGCTTGATTGACTCTGAACAGCACAGCCAGTGCCTGGAAGTGACACAGCTACAGCTGTGAAAGCAGCAATTGTTCTGCACAAGTCAGCAAGAACCAGTGCCCCAGCACGCAGAGGTGGGTGTTGTCTTCTCAGTGAAACTAAGGCTGAGAACTTGATTTTGCAGTTTGAGGTGGCAACACTGCTCCTCTGAGCTCTCTACCCAGTTACATCAAATCAGTCTCCTTAAATAACTAAGGCTAAAGAAAAGCATTCACCTCCTGTCCTAAAATAATCAGTCAATCTCCAAGCACTTTACCAAGAAGGTCACTGTTATTTTTTTTCTTCCTAAAGAAACTGAGGCACAGAGAAGCCAAGTAAGCTGCTAGATGATAGTTGGCAGTTTGAGAGGGAATAAAAATGAGACCCTGTAGATTCCAGACCTCTCATTGTCTATGCCATCAAGTATATCCAAAAGTAGAAAACTGGCCAGAGACACAAAATTAATTTCATACTAATTCTAAGATTTAACAAATGAAACAAAAAGATGCCAAGAACAGAAACATACGGAGGCTCAGACAGCATCTATCTTTCTTCTAGGCCTCCAAGGAGCTGAAGGTACAGCTGAAGGAGTCTCTGTGCCGAGATTTATAGAGTGAAAGCCAGGTAGAAACACAGCTGCAGAACACTTCTCTTTTCTGGGGACATTACCACCCTTCCTGACCAATCCATTCACACTCCAGTGATGTGGTCTCCTGTGTGGACCCTGAAACCTGAGCCTGCTCCTACAACTGAGTGTAGGTTGTGAGCAAGCCTCTGCCCTCCATCAGGCAACCAGGGTAGATGATCCCTCCCTTTTATTGCTACAGGGCAGTCATCCCCAAGTGTGGGTGCCTGCAGGTGCCAGAGCTCATAACTTATCACTGAGCACCCCAAAAGAGCTACTTGTTTCCCACTGTCTTATAGTTGTAAGAGATACTAAAGGTTCCAACTCAGGTTTTGACCCTCCCTAGCCTGAGGGTATTGTCCTCATTTAGTTGAGATAAGCCTTAACCAGAACAGAAAATTTGCTGCAAAACACTGGTATTTGTGTGCTCAGCAGCATGCAGGGAGAATGAGTGTGACATACAGAGCCCAGCCGGGTACGGGAAACAAAAAGCATGTCTGTGAGCTCTTCAGGAGAGCAACAAATGAAAAACAAAGCACTAATGTGACCCAAGAGCAGACTACTCATGGGTATTTTTCAATTTCAATAGACTATTATAAAGGGACAATGTTCTCTTATTTACAATAAATTTTGTCAATTTATAAATCTTCCCCTTATTTAACAAAAACACACAATACAATACAAGCTCCATCTGGCTCTATTTAGACTCCAGGCCTTTATGTTTGTACAGCCAGAAGCCATCAATTATTGTGTCAAGATCAAGGATTTCAAGGCCCTGGACACAGGAAATTAAAAGGAGGCAGGAGAGGGAGGGGACACAAAGGAGAGCCTTGAAAATTACAATTAGTTGTTTGGTAAATTATCAACCTGGGTGTTATTAAGCATCCTGGTTTCCAGAGCCCACGGTGCTTTGAGGGCTGTTGTGCAAAGCTGAAGCTGTGAGGACACAGACACCCAAGGTGGGTACAGAAGAGGAGCAACAAGGGATTTTCCTCTTGTCTTTGGAGAGATTCACTCAAAGCCAAACTCATCCTTCTCCAATGGACAATGTTGAAGCTTCAGAAATTCACCTGGCACATATTTCTAATTCAGGGAGCCAAAGGTCTTCTAGGTAGGCCCTTTCTGCTGCACCCAAAGGTGCAGAACCCACCTATGTCAGTGTGGGTGAGGAGGAAGTAGATCATCCTGAAACAGCCAGGAGCTGGCAGCAGGCAGTCACCAGCCCCAGGCTCCAGGTATGCATGTCTGAGAAGAGCTGTTTCAGCCCCTGTTCAGTGAAAAAGCATGACCCTAGGTGAAACTTCATTCCAGAGCAGGATTTACAGGGCACTAGGGCAACACATGGAACACAGGACTCAGGAGGAGGATGGCAGAAGGAAGAGACATTGAGCTGTTCTTTATGCTTGTGATGAATCTATTAGGACTTCTCAGACCAGTACAGCTAAAACCAAATATGCCACTAATAATTCTGTTAGAGGACTAAAATCCAAAGGTCTGGCATTAAATACAAGCCAGCAAGATATACAAAAGTTTGTTACAGCAACAAGCAGCAAAAGAAGCTGGTGGACAAGTTCTGGTTACACTCTCAGGGTCAACTGGAGGAGGAGGAGGGGAATAGGTCCATATTCCCTGGTACTTGTGGTGACACAAGGCTGTGTGCCCAGTCTGCAGCCCAGGTTCCTCAGCAGCACAACAACTGTGCAGGTGCTCTCAGGTGCACATTAAACACAGCTCATCTTCAAAGGGGGTATTATTAGCATGGTCAGCCATGCAATTTGCTCACTTAAATAACAATCTGGTGACTCATCCATCCCATTAATTTAACATTTTAAAAAAAAAAGCATGGGTCAGATCCTCTTCATCTACCTAAGTTAAATTTAAATAAATAAATAAATAAATAAATAAAAGAAAATTGCTTGGCTTTAGCCCAAAAGATCCTCCTGCCATACAAAAAAAAATGCATTTCATCCACAGCTATCATGTGATGGATGTGTGGATAATTGTTTTCCATGTTCAAAACTGAGACACTTGGAGGCATGAAATTGAATACTAAGGACCTTCTTCCCACTACTGATCTCTATTTCAGCACCACAGAGGGACCCTCAGCTCTGGACTAGGACCCTGTTTTATTTGGAACGTGTAAGCACAGAACAAAAAGACAATGCCTGCTCCATGGAGTTCCAGGCTACACCTACAGCCCAGCAATGAGGATCACCATTATCTAGCTAACTGCAGGCATTGACCATATAACAAGCACATACCCATGCACTGCACTTTTGTAACTGTGAATTTTTTCAGAAGCAAATAAAATTATAACTGCTTCGTAAATGGTGTCATTTTGTAATGTATATTTGTTCTCTTAGAATTTAGTTGCTGAATTCTTTGATTAAAGAGAAAACTGTAGCATTGGAAATACTTTCAGGTATATTTTTTTGAATGAGCATAAAAATGCTTGGGTTAAATAATTAGAACTGCAATGCTAGAAGCCATGAAACCTCATGGGTTGGGTTAATCCAAGCTATTGTCCCTTGTTCAGGCTTGCAAGTTGGCTTTGCTTAAATCACCCCAAACTATTACAGCTTGGACTGTTCAGTAAAGGAAGTTAAACGTCTAGATTACATTTTACATTGCAACAGGGGAAAGTCCCCTCCTCAGTTTCTGTGTCCGGGGTGAAGAGAGAAGGTAGAAGGAAAGCTGCAGGGTGTCCCCATTCCCTTCTCCCTCCAGGGGATAACCCAGTCCAGAGCTCTTCCAAGAGATCTCTGAAGACTGAACCTGACCAAGAGCAGCCTCTGTGTATAAGAGCAAAGCACACTCTAGAGTCCCATGAAGAACTAAAAAAAACAAATAGCCCTTGTGCAGGACCAAATGGGACAAAAGCCTCATCCAGAATAAACCCTTCCTCCCTTTAGTTTTCCCAGCACAGGACATACTTAGCTACTGCATCACATATCAAAAGAGGAGGCGGGTCAGTTTGGAAGAGAAGCTTCACACAAAAGCAGTAAACCCAGACCATGAGCTGATCTGCCCCATGCAGTACCTAACACCTTGATCAACCTCTGTACTGCAGACAGGAATGTGTACTTAAACCCTGCAAAAATCCCTGGGATCAGCCCCAGTCAGTCTCTTCTCTTTCATGTGATTTGGTGTAAGATTTTGATTTGCAGGGCTATACCGAAGGAAGAACCACAGCTCAAAAATTACCCAGAGAAAGATTTTATCTGGAAATGTCCTGCAAAGCAGAAGGGTGTAAGCTCTTTCACATCACTGTGTTGTTTTTCTGTTCTATAAACTGAACAAGAGCTGCTGTGAACAGTGTCCAGTGTGAGCAGGTAAAATGAAAAGTGAGTAACGCAGCAGCTACATTAGGTCAGGTAATTGCAGGGGTTATTGCACAAAATGCCAGAGAGGGAAGTGAAGTCTCAGATCAGAGACACACCTTTAGATATCTGGGTGCTCACAGCCCCTGTCCCTGGCAGGGTACATGCTGGCTCTGTGGCCAAATCTTTTTGCTTCACCTGCCCACGTGGGAGGCTCTGCAGAGAAGAGGGGTCAGAGATGCTCAGGGGAAGCTGGGCAGCTGCCAGGATCTGTCTCCAGTCTTCAGCAAAGGAGAGAAAGGTTCTTGTGGGAAAGAAAAAGCAAGTTAATTGATTTGTGAAATGTATTTTCTGCTGAAGAGTAGAATTTTTTCAAATCAGACATTCAGGAATATTCTGTGGTTGGTATGGACGTTTCCTCTCCCTGCCTGCTTGTAATCAGGGAAAATGGGACAGGGCTCTTGCTGAGGTGGTGTCTTTTCATTTTTACTTTCCTGTGCAGCAGAATGGACTAGTGGTAAGAGAAAAATACGTATTAGGTGTCTTTGGTTTGAGTCCTATTTCTGCCTCAGGTGAACTCTGTTCCCTTCTTAGCATGCATGATTTAACTTTTTAATGCCTCTGTCTTTCCATTCTGGAAAATGATGGAAATAACTCTTACAAAATGCACCGGAGTTTTCAAACAGAAAATGTCTGGGTAGGAACAGCTATTTTCCACAACGGTACTGGAAACCAGCATGTAATTATGGTACCCAGTTCCACTATTGCTTTATCTCTTCATGTGTTGATATGCTGTGACAGCTTGTTTTATGTTTATAGGGCAGGTGTTTTGTTACTACACGACTCAATCAGCATGTGGTTATAGCAAACAATGTGCTGAGATGCTGTTCTCTAGTGACAAAAACAGCTCCTCTTCTCTGAGCTCAAGGGCCTTTGTTTTGGACTCAGATCCTTTGCAGTGAAGTGAAGAAGCCCTGAGCCACATGGGCAACAGCGGGGATGGCTCTACATGTGCCAGGTCACCATCATCTTGTGACAGACTTGCCTGCTGTAGCTTTAACAAATTACAATCCCAGAGCAGCCCCATCCCTCTGACTGTGTCTCCTGAATGTTGAAGTGGTGACTAGCTGAAGCACCAGTCTCTGACACTGTGTGCACAAAAAATTCCTAGTGCCAGTCAGCTCACCCCAGATAAGTATGAATCAGATGTGAGGAACACAGGCACAGAGGAAATGTTGGGGGTGGAGTGGAGCAGAATGAAAATGAAAAGCTGTGAAGTAATGTTTAAAGCCAATTCTAGTGGCACCATGACTGGACCATCTCTTTGCTGGGAAGACATTTGGATATTCCCATTTGTAGGATGTGGTGGTTCTGTAATTGAGAGTCTTTTGGAGAGGTTTTGGGTTAGGTAAGAGTTCTGAGATGTGGAATTTCCCTATCAGATCTTTTCCAGACACATTCTCTTCATAGTTATGACTGTTAAGCTCCTTAAATTCAGTACATTGAGCTCAGATTTCATGGAACGAAACAAAGAACACATTTTGGCCTGTTGACTATAGCACATATTCAGGTTGGTAAGAGGTAAAACCCACCTGCCAAGTCACTGTTATAAATGTTGATTTAGAACCTCCTTTCCTATATAGCATTTGGATTCTGCCTCATTTGCTTCCCACTTGTAAATGAGATTTCACATATTGTCCTTTAAGTTTTACCTCTAGAGCATTTTCTTTTATTGCTCATGCTTCTGGGGATTCTCACTGAGCATGAGAAAGTCAACTTAGAGAGAACATGGGGCTTCTCCTCTTCATTGTTTAAAATCCTCTGACCATCCCCAAAGACACCACTTTCCCTTTTTTTTTTTTTTATTCTCTGCTCTGGCTTTTGAGCTATAGAAGTGATCAATTGCTTAAATTATTGTAATGGTTTGCAGAGGGAAGGGGGAAGGGACACAAAGGGATGGAATTAAAAAGTGTCCCTGCAAGCTGGGATCTTGGTATTAAAAATTTCAGTCAAATCCATTCTGAAACCACTGAGCTAATAAATCTCCCCAACACAGCTTTACAGTGGAAAGTCTAACTCAGTTGTAAGAATGTACTGCAGGTATTACTGCAACATGACTAATGGTGAGTGACTACTGCAAAAAGATGTCTGTGTATATTCATTTGAAGTCCTGAACAAATTTGCTTTGAATCTCCTGGTCTTTGTGGCTGCTTTCCACAAATACTCTAGCAAATGAGCTTTACTAGTGTGAATACTCATCAAAAGTCAATTTGGAACTCAAATAGCTTAATATTTTCCAAAAGCGTATTCCAAATTATACCCATGAACACGCAGTTCAAAATGGATGCTGGTTCTGATGTGATTAGTTACACAACTTGCCCAATCAGAGAACAGAAATAACACAATGCAGCTCGTGTAACTACCCATCCAGCTTGGATTTCAAACTTTGAATGTGGAGTATTTTCAGTGAACTGTTTGTGAAGAGCTCAGCAGCCTTCACTCCCATCCTCCTTAGACATTTGTAAATAGCTGTTTTAGCAATGAACAGTAGTTGGGAATTTTGCCATTTATGAGCAGCCAACTTGCAGGAGGAGAGGAAGCCTGGATTTTCCTAATGAATCACTGGTTATCTGTCTCGCTCTGGACATGGGAAGCTCAATACTCCCACTGTATTGACAGAAACCCAGCAGTAAGTCACGTTTTCCACTGAAGTCAGCTGAAAATTCGTGTTTGTTGCATGCTGTGGATTGGCAGGTGCAGAGATTTACCCCATTTCCAATGGGAACGCAGAGGCCTCACCTTGCAACCTTTCCTTGAGAGAAACAGCCCACCATGAATCACTGACCTAAGCAGGCAATCCTATCCATGCCACCCTAATTTAGGATCCGTTGTGCCTTCAGCCTAAGGCTGCTGGCCTCTGGGTAAGTTGGCAAACAGGGAGAGTTGGTGGCAAATGGTTTCTAACTGTGCTGCCACATCTCACTCCTCAGACCACCTTCTCATCAGTTTTGGTTCAGATGCTGTTCTTTAGCACAGGCTTTATGCCATGTATTACCACAACTAGAGATTAGAATATGAATCTAATGATTGGAAATGAAATCTTGATGACCATGAATTCACCAGATGACCTTTCCTGCTGCAGAAGAGGGGTTTAGGATATTTGTGCAAAAAGACACCAGTTAGGGAAGGTTGAGCTCCTCCACATTCCACAGTGACAGGGTGCAGAAAGAGCTTTTCAAACATTACTGGGAGTCATTTACTGCTGTTATTGGATGAGAATCAGTCCCAGTTCTCAATGTTACCAGTACGGCTTTGACAGACCATGAGGGAAATCCCTACCTGCCTTCAGTGACAGTTTGACCAAGGCTGGTGTCTGCTGCCTACTATCCACGTTCTCTCTTCTGACTCAGAAGAGGCTTAAAGCCCTTGAACTGTCTGAGGGTGGTGTATTTGTCAGGCAAGAGAGAAGCCTGACAACAGTCACAGCCAACCACAGACCTAACAGGACCGAAGTCGTGGAGAAATGATGTCATTACCAGCCCTGACAGTTTTCCAAGAAGAAACTTCCATCGTTTACCCTGAGCTGCAGCTCCAGCTGCATTAAACACTGCTTTCCAGCTAATAAAATGAGGCACAATTTTTTACATGCTGTTTGTGGTGACAGTGTAATCAGTCTAGCTGGGAACCAGGCTCCAACCAGCCAGGAGCTGCAGAGCCCTGTATGAGGCACCCAGCCTTCCAAATTTTACTTTATATCTTTGGGATTTTATTTTTCCCAGTAAAGCTCTTTCTGATTCTTCCCCCTCCCTTTATCTATTCATTTATTTATTTACTTGTTGAATGTAGATCTATTTTGTTCCCAAGCAATTTCAGGTAAACAAAAAGAGACTCACTTCTGGGAAAAGGCTGTTAATAGCCTCACCAAGGGAGAAGAAAATGTAACTTTCCTAAACAAAGCTGCAGGGAGCATTGCTGCACACCCAGCAGGCTCTCGGGGCAAAGCATGTTTGTTAGCAAAAGAGCACGCACAGAGTTTGTGAGCTTGGGTTTGTGGGTTGTTGTTTTTCTTTCCTTTTTCTTTTTCATTCCAAGAAAATACTTACAGAAAGCACTCAATGGGAATGTGAAAAATAAATTCTGCTTCTGTTGAATTTAAACTGAGAGGGGGAGTGATTCTGCACTCACTTCCATATGGAGTAGTGTGGGGGTGGTCCTGTTGTGAATCAAAACTAAGTTAGGTGCTTTATCCTTTTTTCTATTTTTTCCCTCTTCTATCACTCTTTTTCAGCCTCTGCTGATTTTTCTTCCTTTCTTTACATTCTGGATTCGCACCCTTTCTCCATTCCAGCTCCAGTTTTTCCTAAGCAATAAAAAATGTAAACCTGTGGTGTGTTGCGCTGTCCTTGCACAGTCTGTCCCAAATAAAAGAGGAACTGAGATCACAGGAGAAATCTGAAAGCAGCTGAATGGTGTTTGCTGTGTTCCCATGCATCAAGCAAAGTTTGATCCAAAGATCACTGATGTCAGCAGAAAGATTTCCATTGATTTAGGAGGACTGTGGATGAGGGCTTTGGATTAGGGTCATCATAATGACCACTAACCTTATCTTGCTAAAAAAAGGTCAATAAAATCCTGGGCAGTCAAAGTTTGTCATTATCACCTCCAGTCTCCCATCTGTGTTGATGTGCCTCTCTCAGACACAGTGGCAGGCTACAGAAAATGCAGGTATTTCCTCCCTCCAAGAACCTTGTGCTAGGATCCATGAGACATGATTTTCTCTCTGGAAATTCAATTTCTGAGCCCCTTACTGTCTCAAATGACCAAATGAAAAAGACAGTAATTGCTGAGAAACTTATTGACTTTTCCTTTTTAATTAATCCTAAGTGGAAGAAAACCTGCAGTTCCCTGTCCAGACACTGTATGTGAGACAGGGAGGAGGGAAGGAGAGAGAGAGGAGAGAATCATAATTAAAATAACTCAAATTAATCTTGGTGAGTGCTCCTGCCACTTCAATGGTCTGAGAATAAGGAAAAGGTGTCATTTTACTCTAGCCTCTTTTGTTTCAAATGTCAACTCAAATGAAGACCACTAGACAACAGCCCTGACCCACCAGAAGTGGCCTTTCTGGTCACTGTTGCATCTGCATTTTTCCAGCTATTTCTGTAGGTCAAAATAACTCACATTTCCTTTCTGTGAGCACTGAATGTTCATCATGTTCAACAAAATGAAAAATAACAACCACTGCCTAGGGAATTCAGTGATTGGAGTGTCTCTCCCAACCCATGGATAAGATTCCTGGATGATTCTGGATGATAGAGGATGGATGAACCCTCTCGGCCCGTCTCATTAATGTGAACTGAGCAGATTCCTATTAGCAGCACATCCAGACACTTATAAAAGCTTAAGGTTTTCAGGTAGGCAGTGGTTTAGGTATTCTGTAATTCTCCAGCCAAAATAGGATGGGTAGAGGTAGCTCAGCTGTCACAGGCCCAGTGTTCTGTGGCTGCAGGGTGACACATTCAGGGCACACCTGAGTAAATACTGCACCCGCAAGGTTTGACTGACAAACCAAGTGGTGAGCATGACACTGGGAGGTGAACAAGTAACTTCTGCAGATGCTACTCATGCTGGGTGGTCTTTAAAACCCGTATGCTCTGAATTTTGTCCTCTGGAATAGCCAAACTGGGCCCAACTGCTTGTCTTTAAGTGATGACTTATTGATGGCCATGGGAGCTGAGCTCAGAAAAAAAAAAAAAAAAAGAAGTTAAGCAGGGAAGAGAAATGGCTGCTCAGAAAGGGCATGGGTCCACGTGCAGTGCAGGAAGGAAAGCTCTTGCTCCTTGCCCCTGTGCTGCTGACAGCAGCCCCAGCACCTCAGACCCACAGCTGGACTGGTCCCGAGGGCCTTTCAGAACCTTGTTTAACAAGCAGCCACTCAGTCAACAGTTAATCCTTCCTGCTTGGAGAAAGGGCCTCTTGCTATGTTCAGCCCCCTCCAAAGAAAGATCAGCCTCTTAGAAAAACAACCCTGAGACATGCTGGTGGTGCCTGAGTTGCAGCAGACCATGCTGGGGAGGAGCTGGCCTGGGCAGGAATTCACATGCTTTGCATTGCAAGTTTGTTTGATAAACCCCTGGCTCTGTTCCCTGGCTCGCAGAGCATCCCAAGCCAATTAGATTACCTAACCCAGTGAAGTCAATTGCAGACGAGAGCAAAAAGCTGCTGTTTGATCTGGGCTCAGAGAAACACCCTCCGTCTAGTAGTAGAAGCTAATGAAGGGCGACAGCTCAGGAGGCAGGAGCCGTGGAGCTGTGCAGGGCTGGGACTTCAAGGCCACCCCCAGCCTTGGTGCAGGCGAAAGAAAACCTTCACTGCCAGCCACGCCGAGCAAGTCCAACCTTCAGAGACCTCTTCTAGACCACCCTTTCCACTCCTGTGCCCCCTTCCCCTGCAGCCCAACCCCTGGCAGGTGCATCTCTGCTCTC
Source organism: Chaetura pelagica (assembly GCF_000747805.2). Classification (NCBI taxonomy): domain Eukaryota; kingdom Metazoa; phylum Chordata; class Aves; order Apodiformes; family Apodidae; genus Chaetura; species Chaetura pelagica. The sequence continues at coordinate 572,744 of NW_009952363.1, read as the reverse complement.
TCCAAGCTACTTTGTTTTATTGTAGTTTTCCTGCGGCTGGCTGAGAAGTTGCTGCTGGGATTAAAAAAGGCATCGGGCAAACCATCAGAACGAAAAAGGCACGCTGGGAAGAGAGTAGATTAACCCACACTGCAGAGAAAACTTCTCATTGCTGGAGTGTTTGTTTTGAAAATGTCACTTCAACGGGTCACAGAATTCATGAATAAAATCCCATCCTTATTTCCATTCAAAAAGGAATAAAGATTTATTACCCAGCCTCACCAGGAAAGCAGTATTGACCCACCGATGAGTCAAGGTCTACAGCATTGCGTGCAGGAATATTTATTGCTTTTAATTACCATAAGCTAGCAAGGAACTTGTTTGAATAGATTTTTATTATTATTGTTTTATTGTTCCGTGGAAAATGTAAATGCAGAGAAAAGAAAGACTGAATTGCCAGTAATATCCCCTGAGAACAAACAGTGATGGAATGAAAGACAGCTCGATGCTGATGGGTTAAATAAAAGGTCACTGGCACTCAGGAGATCTTGACAGTGCACTGGGAAACCTGCTTTGAAGCACCATTAACCCCATTTTACTGACGAGAAGAACGGGGGCAGGGACTAACCCTGAAGGTCTCTAAAGACGGTATTTGGGATCCCTGGGGAGGAAATCCAGTATTTAAATATAAGAAAAATTTGTCGTACATGGTTGCTTCTAATTTGCAAACTGGAACGGCTGAATTCAGAAGTGTGGGAATATTCAGGCACTAGAAATTAACATTTAGGGGGCAGCTGGCTGATGTCACCTTTTTACCCCACCTGAAGGACCTGGCCATCCTTTCTCAGAGGAAAGTGGAGACCACCACCTCGTATCTCCATTGCATTCACATGCATTTCTCAGAAAAAAGCCTTTCCTGGCAGCGGTGTGAATGCATGTGAGCTGCGGGGCAAGAGCCTAGTCAGCAAACTGATGCTGGTTGTGGTGCCACCTGCTCTGTCTCCTTTCCCATATCCAGCTTTCCCTCCCGGCCAGTGCTGAAGGGAACCTTTCAGTCAGAGAAATGTGAGGCAGGCTTGGTGCAACAGCAGGTGATTGACAGGCAGCCTCTGATAATGAAGTCCATTTTTATTTTTTATCTCTTGTTGAGGTACAAGGACTCAGCTAGTGTCCCAGGTAATGAGTGTTCCCTCTCCCTCTCCCGCACTTGGATATGAAAGTGTGTGTAGCCATGTGTAGCTGTGTTAACACTACATTACTAAAACCAATCCTGGGAGCCTGTTACTGCTGCACACCTCAGTGCCTCTGGCACTTCCTCACGTTGATTTGCATTCATGCAGTTTGTGTAAACAGCACTGGTTGGGGAATAGGAATAAGTGCAGCCAGGAATGCAGCTCAGTTGCTCAGCCTCAGGAGCTCACCAGCATCCCTCCACTGCTGCTGCAGGCCTGGAACTCTCTGCCAAGGGGACAACTCACCTCTGTTGCCCAAAATGGAGGATGCTGCTGCACCCCAACCTCTCTGCCTCCATCCTCAGCCCAAGAAACAAAGGATGTCCCACTGGAGACTGGTTTACCTTTCCATCCTGGAATGAAAAACTGATGAGAAAGCTTTAAGAGAGCTCAATTTTCATGCATTCAAGATGCTTTACAAAGTGGGCCTTTAGGCACAGTGCTGTGTGTCAGGTTGTAGTCATCAGAGTTCTCTCTAGGTGTTATTGGAGAGAGGAAGACACTTCCAGAAAGGGAGGCAGAATTTTGATGAGCTGATTTACCCACGAGATGACTGACCCCCCCCCTGAAAGAGGATGTGTGGGGTGATCACATCACTGCCCCTACAAAGTGAGAGAAATCCATATCTCTCAAGCTCAGGCCCCTTTCTTCCAAAGACAGCCCAAAGCCAGTTAATCAAGAACACCAGTGTAAATCCTCCTCAGATGGATCATATTAAAAAGTCTTCAGCATGAAAACAGGTAAAACTCTGTTTTTAAATATGCTTTGACTCAAGCTCAGAGATCTAAAGCCCCAAGAAATGCTCACATGCACGTGTTTGAAGTGAAGCTGCTATTGATCACCATGCCACAGGGGCAGCATACTCCTGCTTGACCACCAAATTTCCTCATGATGCATTTACTTCATCTTTCCTTGACTTCTGCAGGCAGGGGCAATGTCTTTAGAAGCACCACTTGGGAACTTCATGTTAATTAGTCATAAGCTTACATAAAACTCTCAGGCGGAGGAAACCAAACCAGATCAAATAATTTTTTTTCACTCTGACTAAGAACAAAAACAGCTAAAAGTACTAAATATTAAAGGGATAAAACTGAAATTTTCTGATCTTTTAAGGATTCACATAAAGCCTGGTCTGGAGTTGCAATCTCACATCCAGATTTGGATCCATATCCCTTCAAAACTTAACCTAGAAATTGACATCTTTACCATGTTTTTTCTCTTGAAATTTAAAATTCCAAGAAAATTTTAGCAGAACCTCCCCAGAATTCTGAAGTCTGCATATTTGCTTTACTTTAAGGCCTTTCTCAATCCTTTTATTTATTTTTTACTTTCTCTTTAGCTGAGCTGAAGTAACTCAGATTAACAACATGCACTCTATTTAATTGGCTTCATATGGTTCTATTTTAACATTTGGATTAGAATAATATTTCTGAAAATGAGTGCTATTATTTTTTTCACAGATGGTGAAATATCTACCAACATAGGAAGTGAGTCACAACTTGTACTGTAAATAATAAATAATAATAATAATAGTTCTGCTGACAGCATAACAAGGGCTCCGATTTGCTATCACGCAGGAGAACTAATAAACCAAAGTGGAAAGAGCCTCAGAAATCTTTTGTTTTAATTAGCAATGAACAAATTCACTCTGCCAAATGCTGAACCCACTGGAACACTGGTGGCTTTGCATTTTGCTTAGGAGACAATTTGAAACAGTAAGGAGGAGTTGGAGGCGACAGCCAAACTCTAATGAGAAAATACAGGCCGTGTGTCTCCAGCTGGGCTTCTCTCAGGGCCATTTCACAAGTGGGGAAGTAAAAAAAAAAGATTAAAAAATAACAGTGATTACAACAGGAATTCATAAAATCATAGAATGGTTTGGGTTGGAAGGGACCTTAAAGATCATCTGGTTCCAACCTCCCTGCTGTGGGCAGAGAGACCTTTGCTTAGTACCAGCCCCTCTGTACAGTTTATTTCCCTTTAAAACACCCATGTACAAGTCTTCTTTTTTTCACCCTGCAGCCACCTGAGTGGATTTGTATGTGTTCTTCCCACACAGGCTTTGCAGGGAGCTGTGTGCTGTGTATGCCCTGCCACAAGCCCTGCACACTCCTATCAGGCTGAGAAGAATTGAGAAGACAGTCCCCAACAGAAAAATTCAGCCTTCTCACAATGGACTCCTCTGAGGTTCCCCATGGTGTGGGTGGGGATATCAGGTGGTAAGATAGTGGGTCCAAGCCTAAATTTCTACCAGTTGGTAGATATTTTAAATGGGCACAGTCTGCTATGGGTCTTGTGAGTCCTTGGGGAAGGAGGTGAGGTACAATAGGTTCAGGCGTAAAGAAGATGCTTCTATGGCTCTACCCTGAGTAACAACTGTACATCACAGCAGGCTCCAGAGATCTTCAGCCATGTAATTGGAGAGCATCTACTATATCATTTAGATCTACTGTTCCATAAAATACCTCCGGTAGCTGGACACCATGGTAATTGATTCTGTAGACAAAGAGGTGAGAGAATGGATGTACAGACTTAAGACCTTGGCAGAAAAGAGGGTTTGGCAAATGAACAACTCTGAGTCTATGCCATGCCCTCATTTCCTTCATGTCTGTGTGATTGTTACTGAAGTGAATAAAATTTTTACAACTAGTGAGAGTTTTGGAGTCTTGGTTGTCTGTTGCTAAAAGAGAAGGGACCAAATACCCACAGCACTGCCTGCTCCTGGCCTTGGTTCACAGTCATGCTGTGGCTTTCTCACAATGGGCTTAAAAAAACAAATTCCATTTTGGTGTTTGTTTTTTTAAAAAAGCTGGATTTTCTTTCTTGGATGACATAGCAAGGCAATGCAGGCCCAGATTTCAAAAGCCATGCCACCAGCTTTTCTTGGCAAAGGAATGGTCTCTACTTTCATCCACAGGGGATTTTTTTGACAATGTGATCCTCATTCTCTCCCCAAGATCCTTCAGCTTCAGAAATTAATTTGGGGATGCAGTCAACATGAAAAGAGTTTCATCACTTTAAATCTCTCCAGGCTTCCTTAGCTGCCACTGGTAGAAATCACCAGCAGCTTCTAATCCACCTTTTCTGGTCAGAGCTCATTCCATTCTTCATCATGCTGAGAAACTGGAATAGAATGGAGACAGAGCAGAGATGTTCACTGTCTACAAGGAGCTGTATGGCTGAATAATATTGCAAGCAGCCAAGGAAACTGTGACCAATGTGCCACAGATCTCTGCAGCTTCCCTTTCCAGCCTACAGAGTGAAGTGGAGCTCTACCAAGGAGCATTCCATTTATTAGAAGTGACTGATGTCCCTCACATTGCAGAAGAGAGGCAAAGGAGCCTTCTCTCAGCCAGACTGTCTGACATAGTGGCTTCCTTCTTGCAACCTTTTGTAGACAGAGTAACATGAAAGACTAGTTCTCTTTCTTTGCTGTGCAGAGAAACATCTGGACCTATTCCACCATTTGCCTTTCTGTCCAGCTACCTTATGTCTACAAAAAACTACCTACTGTCATAGTACCTGAGTGACTCCTGTATACAACTGACAGGAGAGAAGACTTGAGAGATAAAGGAAAGCAAGAACAGAGGTAGCCTAGACGAGTTAGGCTGTAATACCATAGCAAGCTGCTGAAGTCTCACTATTGCACAGGTATGCTAGAGCTCTGCTTGATCAGTGGCATGTAACTCCACACCTGAACTCTAATAAGTTCTCTGCAATTTACTATTTAAATTCAGGTCTGGTGGGACATCAAAGGTTTAAGTCCACAAGGAGTCCTTCAGTGACAGAGGAGGGCTTTAGATTTCCCCAGTGGGGACTCATTTTGAGTAGTTGTAGGTATCATTCTCTTCATCTGAGTTAATCACCTGGACTTCCTTAATTGTCAAGGGACAGAAATGACACATTTACACATGACTCAGCTGACTTACTAGATGTGTCCCCTCTGCACATCCAGGGTGCCCTTCCTGTGTAGTTGCTGAGCTGGAGAGTAACATACGTTTGGAAAAATTCACAGCAGGTTAAGCCTGTGCCAGATTTTGAAACTCCCCCTATCCTTACCCTAGAGCCTCTCACAGAAGGTATCAGAATTTCTGAATTCCTCTCATAATTAATTCATAGTTAATCTTGAATAGGTGGGATTTTAATAACACTCAGTAGATCTAATACTGCAGAATTGCTGCACCATTGAACTTGAAATTACATGAAATGAGACAACTATTTAAATAATGGCCTCTTCTGAGCTTGGGTGTTTGGAGGTTTTTGTTACAGAGAAATCCAGAAGCATTAAGTTGCTGTCATGATGTTACACCATTTTTTTAGCCAAGCCATGAATATATTTTACTGAGTGACAATGTACCTGGCAAGATACTTGCCTGTTTATCTGCAGTTTCACAAACGATAGTAAGAATAAGTCTCACTAGTTGCTCAGAGCTTTCTATTGTAGAATTTAAAATATGACAGTGGCTGCTCTTTGTATTTATTAATCAGCTATAATGAAGTACAATATTGAGCTTTAAATTACTTTGTACATTAGATAGTTGATGGGCATCTCAATTAGGTCTGCTTCCCCTGGAAATCTTTTTAATGAAACGATGTGCTTCTGGTCCAAAGTTGGGGACAACATGCATACAGTGTGCACTAACACAGACATTGTACTTGTCATGCAAAATACTGTTTGTGTAGCATTACTCATTTCACTGAAGCCAAATCTGAAATAAGCTTTCTGCTCTGCTCAAGTTTTTTTAACTTCTCGCCATCAAAATGACTGATGGATCGCAATGAGTAAATAAGTGGAGATTTAATACAAACTATGATTGAGGAAAGGTCTTTAAAGTGACTTAACAACTGAGAAAATTACTAATCATGACTAATAACCAAACAGCAATACATCTGGGAACAGGGAGAAATTCTGGTTTCTTTAAAGCATGTTATGTTGCAGCCATACATGGAAATAAGAAAATGGAGCTTTTTCATTTCAAGTTCAGTTTTGCCCATGCAATTCATAAAAATGGCCTTATGAACTGGGGGATGAGCAAAGGTGCATTTAGGAGTGTCCTTAGGATGATTTTGCCTGGGCTGCCTACAAAGTTTTCAGTGTCATTTGTTAATGGAGAGAGATTTAAAAGTCTCCCATATTGCAGTGATTTGGTTCCATAAGCTGACAACATGTTCCAGACATCTTACTTGCTATGATGCCAGACAGTGGAATCACTTTTCCTCAAAGCACTGGTGATATATTCCAGCATACTATCCCATGGGATTTATACATCAGTATTTTCACCCACCTCATTAGATTCACCCTCTTGCCTTTTTCTTTTATATTTCCAATTATTTTCTGCCATTGAGTCCACCATCCAGGGACCTGTGGCTCACCATAGGTTTCAAGTTCCTCTGTGCAAGGCTTGGTGGGAAAAGGATGAAAAGCAGCAGAAAACACCAACTCTGTGACCAGAAACGTGTGAGCCAGGAGAAGGATTAACAGGATTACCCAGATGGACCAAACAGTTTCTAGTCCTGCCATATGTACAACCCACAGTATGTGTCTAGGAGTGAAAAGATTTTCTAGCTGAGTCAGACAAGGCTTTATATCATTGTGAAAAGATTATAATTAAGGAGGGAGCTTCACAGTCCTACATCATTACCAGAAGCCATGTGCTTCAGTCTGCAAACAGCCACGAGAAGGGTCTGTGCAGAACACTCTGAAGAGGAACTAGTAAGACACCAGATGGTGAAAATCCTGAGTCTGGGCTTGGAAAAGTAACTACAGAAGACACTTCTGTGCACCCCTTGTGGGCATCACAAAAAATAAATAACCTCACCTATGTTTGAATCTGTTTGGTGTCATCTGGGGCACTGGTTCTTATGAGCATCCCTTCTTTGGGCAGTTAATTGGTACATTATTTGAAACAGGCTTTCTGGGAGGACCTGCCATTCTCAAGGCACTTAAAAGTGATGCCGTGCAGACAAGGAAGAGAAATGATGGTGTTCCTCAGGAAAGCAGCACAGCTCAGTCAGTGGGATTTGCACAGCCCACAGTCAAGGAGCTGTTCTGCTTTCTATTAGCTTCAGATGCCAGGAAAGTTAGAAACCATGAACATCTCCCTGGTACAATCAGGATTTGTTACATTAAAAACTGTGACTCCAAGAGGTAGAGTTTCTCTCCTTGCCCAACATGCACACTGTTCCTGGCAGAAGGAATAGCTCCATCCCCACAATCCAACTACCAAAACAATCACCTTGTAGAGGTTCTGCAGACCTTAGGGGAAGCAAAAGGATCAATGATTCACTTTTGTTTCACTTCAGTTGGCCCATGCCCAACCCAGCACCAGATCAGTTTCTTTCCTGGGGTCTGCTCTATCCTTGAGGGAAAAAATAAAGATGCCATTTTTCAGAGCTCCATCCAGGGCTGACTTCAACAGACAGATTTACCCCACCTTCCCCACACGCCTCCTGGGTCTGGTAACCCAGGTGTTCAGCAGAACAATGCCTCCCTGTGGGAAAGACTCTGCTCTGGAGCACAGAAATATGGCAGCAGGAGGAGAAACAGCACAGGAGAGCCCTGGCTTGGAGAAATTTTCATCACCATGTGCCACCATCCATGACCCCTTGTACAATGAGGCAAGGGGCTTTTCTGATTCCAATTCTGATATGATAAGTAGAGGGAAGCATTGGTTTTTATAGCCCTGTTGAACATAAACATTGATTTTTAAGGCCTAATCATCTGCTGCAGCTGAACTACATCCAAGGATTTTTTTTATTTTTTTTTAAGCATTTTTGTAGTTGAAATTGATCAGTTGGAAAAGGGAGGCATAAAAAGGAAGCAGAGAAAAGGCTGAAACTTAGTTTTCTTGTGTTTCCCAGGCAAGGATGCTGTGGCTCTGTCACTCACACAGCCCCCACTCTGCTGGGGTGCTGCTGGCAGCCAAGGCTGAACCAGCCCTTGTCAGCTGCCATCTTCACTGCCTGGCTCCCCTCCTAGCTCCTGTTTAGCTTCCTTGCTGTCTCCCTCATAAATATTCACACCACACAGCCAGCGGAAGACATTGTTTTTTCCTTAATTTCCATATTCAGCATGACATCAAAAATGATTCAGAGATGGGTTCAGCA
>NW_009952363.1:560385-564403 GCF_000747805.2 Chaetura pelagica | reverse complement strand
TATGCATCCAGGGAAGAGGAGAAGGAAGAGCAAGGTCTATGTGTTGAGTGGAGGTGGGGGAAAGAAGACGAGAGCACAAAGCAGTGAGGGAGACAGGCAACAAGGTGAGGAGCATGATGGAGGTAGAGAAGGAGAGCTGGGGATTAACTTGGTCGAACAATCACAGCAAAATGAAGCTGTTCCCATTCATAACCCAGGCAATCCATGTCCTCATCAGGAGGTTTTCATAAGTGATTAATGGTTAATTTGTTAAAATTCAATGAAATCTTGTTTCCTCTCTTTAAATTAGAATTCAGGGAGAGAGGGAGAGAGAGACGGTCCCAGACATCCCCTGCTGCTTCTCGACAGAATATAATTCATCTGCCAGAACTGGCTATTGCTTTCAAAGGATTATAAATAAAATAGAAACATAGCCTGGGGCAACAGCCATGGAGCTCTGGAAGGCTCAGCTGAGTCAAAAGGGCAGAGAGGAGACCTCGAACCCCTGAATGCACTGGCAGGCAACCCTTGGAATAAAGCCACAATCAGCATGGTTGAATCATAGGCAGTTCAGTCTGACACTGACTCCTAATCTCCTGCCACAGGACATGATTTCTGCTGCTTGCATTATGATAAGGAAAGCCCAGGATCAGCCACCAGCACAGAAAATGCAGGGTGGGATTTCTATCAGTTGCACCCATCAGTGTTTGGGAGAGATGGGCACAAGTTTATTAAATAGAATAGAAGGAACATTTTATGGGGGGACACACATTGGAAATTGGACTATTTTTGTGTTCCTTCCTGCTCTGTTTCATTAGGGAGACATTTTACTGGTGGTAGGTAACAACTGCTTATGTGGAGAAGAACACATCTAATTGGTTGTGAGCCATTACGGAGACAAACCTACTTCAGCTGTCAGACTAATTTGCTTCCATATAAAATCATTATCCTCATGAGATAATTCAGTGTATTTCACGCCACTGAATCTGACAGTAGATGTTATGTTCCAGACCACAGATCTGGCCTTTATTTGCCAGAGATGGACACCATCAAAGGTTCACTGCTTCTATCCAACAAAGGGGTTTAGTCTGGTAGTAGACACTGCAAGACACAATCCAGTACCATAACACTGTCTCTTAGACAGTTACCCAGGCTGCAGAGAAAGCCACTGAGAAATAGCAGATTCTCCACATCCCATGGTAGATGTTCTAGTAATTAATTAGTATTTAAAAAAACAACAACCATATTTCATTTTCCTCCTGATTCAGTTCTGTGCCAGTTACCAGCTATGTGATGTTGCTACAACGTATGTTAGACTGAAAAATACACTTCTACTGATTTTTCTAAGCATAAACTGAAGATTTTTTTATGGCTTAAGGCTTTAAAATATTTTGAAAGTATCTTCAGTTTAATTTTAAAATAAATGCCAAGGGGTTTTTCAGTTTTTCTACTGTAATTTTAGGAAGAATACACAAAATTTACGTGTTTCTATTTGATTGCTAAGCTGAAATGGATCAGATCAAACTCCTAGTCATCTTTCAGCGTTCCCTTTTTTTTCAGGGACTGTTTCAGCACAAATTCAACTATTAGCTTACACCAACTTCGTTTTTCTGAACTGCAACCTGTTTATCTGTTTATCTCAACCCGCTCCATTCAAAAGCTCTGGGAAAAAATCACAGGAAGAACTTTAAATTATCCTTCATTTCAGATGGCACCTCCATTTCAGTTACATGGCTTCTCCCCACCACATAATTTGTAAAAAAAAGCAATTGCCTTCAACCAGTGTTGAAAGCATGAATGTAATACACCTCTGCTGCTATGAAAAACAGAAAAAGTGCATTAGTTCATTTGGTGAGCAACACATAAGATCATTGCAGTGACACCAAGGCCTATTTATGTGGTTTAGGTACATTATAGTGAACATCAATATTGAGGTTTATGTTTTTCTGCCATGGAGAACCCAGCCTTTCATTATGATAGAGCAGGCATTCTAATTCTCTTCCCCAATTAGAAAATATTAAACCTTTTTTTTTCTTTGAAAATGTTCTTATGAGTAAATTCTTTCAAGACTCTTCCCTGCAAATTAAGAGATTTTTTGGTTTTTGGAGGGGAAGAAGCACCCTTTTTAACAAGCATATGGGTACTGGGCTGCTTTAAGGTTGTGCCTGAAATAAAAAGCTGCATTTATTCAGACACTGAACAATTCTTCTGATGTTTTGTGGGGGTTTTTGTTGGTGTCTGAGAGTACTAAGTGATTTTCATACACTTAATGGCTTAAGATACACTTGTCCTTGTTTTTATGCAGTGCTGTCACTATAAAGGCCCAACACTTTGAATTAAGCACAATTTTTAGACAGTGATGCACTTCCACTACAAGGAAAGGTGAAAAAATTAGATCCCCAATTTACTGACTGCAGAAGTGAAAAGTGTTGCTCTTCCAAGCTACAGATGTCATGCTGTCCTGCATTACAATTTCCTGTGCTGTTATATCCTGTAATCACACTTCCTCATTTTTTCCTGCCTGTATTTCTGCTGGTTCTGCTAAGACCTATGACAAGAGGCTCCAATCAAGGGTGAGACCCCACTGTGCCAGGCACAAAACAAAACCTTGTAAGACCCAGTCCTTGTCCCCAGTAGGTTGAATGCTGTGGAGGAAAAGCAGACAGACTTGGAAGGCAATCAAGAGGTGCAGAGACGTATGTGGCTCATCTACAGTCCTTTGGCAGGTCACAGGCAAACCATTCCACCATTTCTGCTTCACCTCTCTGTGTTGCTGTATTACACTGAATTACATGTGTGTGAGAAACAGTACAAGGACTAGAAACACAGAATGGAAGAGAGATCTGTGGGTGTCCAGCATGAGTATTGTGTTATTGGAGTCACAGTACATGTGGTCTCTGAACCGGGATTTCAAACTTCCAAGCTTGGAATGTTGACCATCTTGTGAAATGTTCTGGCTTTTGTGTGTTTACAGCATCCACCTCAACTCTGCATTTAAATAAATGTTTGTTTTTAATGGTTACTCCTTATCTCTTCCATACAGTGCTAATAAGAAACAGAAAATACTTCTGCAGCACTGCATGATCCATTGCACCTGGGCATCAGCTTTCCAGAAATGACATTTCCTGAATGCTGCTCATTAAGATTCACAAGCACCTTGTTTCACATGTAAATCTTATGAGCCCCACATTAAAGCCTGAAGAAGAGGCTCCAAAAAGGAACACAGTAAGAAAACAACAAATCAGTGAATGGCATACAAATATTTTCTTTCCACTTCCTTTTGGAGAATATTCCCATTGAATCCAGGGGGAAGTAATGCACTATGACCAAGACTCAGCTCACTCAAACTGACAAAGACACAGTGAATTGATTTGAGTTATGCTGTTTTACACCAACACAATAGCCAGCCCATCATACTTATTCACATTTAAATATTTTTCCCCTTCTTTGACTTAATCAGAGTTGTTTTCCCCCTGGAGCATCAATAATGAAGTATTTGAAGCATTTATTTATTGTAAATTCTCACTTTAATCAAGTGATTCTTCAGTGGACCTTGTTTAGCCTTGAAGTAATTGTTTTACTGATGCTTCAGCATAAAGAGATTGGACAATTTCTGATTAATACGTTTCAAAATGTGTTGTCTAGAACATGCAAGCAGAGCATCACTCTTAAAAATACAGTCACATGGATGACAGAGTATCAAGCCTGTGGTGCAGATATAAGCATGTCAGTGGAGATAGTATTAAAATCTGATAATTTTTCTCCTGTTTGTAGCAGGATCCACCTGCCATTACAGCAGATGTGGGTTGCCAGTGAGAATTTGCCTGCTTCCCTTCAATGAGTTTTCCACTCATTAATATTAGCACTATTCAAATCAATGACAACAAGGTTAGAGGCTTCCCACTGGTTCTTGGAACAATTTGGACTGATTGACGAGTTTTCAGAGTAGAGTGAAAGGAGTGAGAAAGAAAACAGTGTGTAGTCCTTGGAAATGATGGCCAGTGGAGGACAAAGGCAGAGGTCCTCTCAGTGCAGGAGA
>NW_009952363.1:503425-560314 GCF_000747805.2 Chaetura pelagica | reverse complement strand
GTGCAAGAGACACAAAAGAGGACGCAGCAAACACAGAGCACACATCTGTGCCACACTATCACCAAAAAGAGCTCCCTGGGGCTCAAGATGATGGCATGTAGATATAAAAAAAAAGGAGCCTCCCTGGGCCCCAATTTCTTCTTCAGTGCCAAGCTGTTGAGCTGAGACATTTTCACTTTTGCCAGTTTTTCTACACACTCCTACAAGGGTGGAGGTGTTCTGCACAAGCAGCTCCATCCTTTGACGAGGAAGAGCAGCTGGATGTTGCCTTTCCTCAATGATCTTCCCTTGGAGAGTTTTGGGACTCCTCCAAATGATTGTGTAGAGGAAAACATCAAAGGAACGCCAGGTTTTGTCTTTCCAATTGATTTTTGGAGGTTTCTTTAGAGTGTTTGATGATATCCAAGAAAAACTCATTAAAAGTTTCCTCTTCAGTCTGTTTGTCCTGACCTTTTCTCATTTGCTATAAATTTAGCTTTTAGACAGGATCTGTAAAACACTGAGTCACTGACGAGTGGTGAGTACCACCAATGTTAACTCTTGTTTCCTTAGTGTGGGGAAAAGCATAAGGGAAGTGCCAAGTTTCCTCTTTGCTCAGCAGAATCACTGTCTTATCACAGCTCTTTTAGCAGTCTGATAAGCCAAAACTGATGTGTTATATGGCCAAACTTTGCATGGCAATTATTGTCCCTTTGCCTCTCCCCATCTCTTCTCCTACTCAAGCAGAACAGAGCCCAAGCATCATTAATTTATGTTGCTTGTCACTCATATCTGACCCTAGGCATTTCAGACAACAACAGAAACAAATGCTAAAACTAAAATCTTACATAGGCATTGAGGTATGGAAAAGGAGACAAGTTTGCTGGCTCATTAAGACTGAGGATTCTCCTAATGGGAGTTTCCTGCATCTTTGCTTGCTTTTCCATCCATCAGGATCTAATTTTAACTGATCAATACAGCCAACCTGATTTTGAAGGAGCTCTTACATGGTGCTCCCCCACTTTCTGGTGTTTGAAGAAATTACTAACGACTAATGAAATACTGCTAAAAATCCTCACATTAGCTCATCTCTTCTCCACTGTCCCACTGTTCCCTGGCTTCCTGGGATGGATTTGAAAATGTTGAAAATGTTACAAGGTAGGGGGCTGAGAAACATGTGCATGTTGCTGTTAGTATTATTATCTGAGGAAGCATGAACACACAGATAGACAGCTCTGGCTGATAGACACTGTGACCAGCCCTCAGATCTCTAAGAGAAAAGCAAAGAGTCCATCACTTCCTGCCAGTCTGTTAAGCAGCAGGGGAATAAAAAGGACACAGAGAGGTCAATTTTTGCTCAACTCAAGAAATAATATGTATAAGGATGAAGGAGATAGTTTCTAGCTTCAAACTGTAAGGACGTGACTGATGCCACCTGAGAAGAAAGTAGCAAAGGCTCAGTGATGCCAAGATAACACTCTGGCTGAGACAGAAGAAAAGCCTTTAAGCACATTTCTTCTGCAAGTCTGGCCAAAGCTCAGGGAAGGAAGATAAGAGCCTCACAGGCGCAAAGGAGACCAGACTGCAGCCTCAGCTAGTCCACAATAGCAGTTCACTGAGGCAAAAATGAAGCAGCTAAAGGCCACAGAGATTTCAGATCATTATCTCTACCACCAGGATGCTGTTGCTAAACCAGAACAGAGCTTTCTGACAGGGTAAGAGCTTTCAAATGCAGGAAAATACACCTCTACCAGGAGTCTTTGCCTTGCATTCACATCTTGGCATTTTTATCCAGGAGGGTACCAAATCAATGGAAAATTTGGGGACTTAGGGATCTCCTGAGCTCATGCACAGGGTCACTCTGGGCTGTCTGGACTGCAGCACTGGTACCATTAGCAGGGTACCTGCACTGCTGGAAGTACAGCTAGACAACACATGGCAGTTTCCACCAAACCTTCATTCCATTTCCTTAAAACTCTGATTTAATCCCAAAGCACTCTGCTGTTTTTTGAAGTTTTTTTTTAATTATTATTTTTTAGGATTGTTCTTTGTTTGCTTTTGTGGTCTCTCCCACTACAGTTCACCCTGGAAGCTGACAGCCTCACTTCATCTCAGTGTGGCTTTGCTCTAAGGACAGAGAGAGAGCTGCACAAAGGCCTCTCTGCAAACCTGCCTTCCCATTGCAGGGAAGGGGCTTAGAGGTGTTTGAGCTGCTGTTGCTCTTTGGCTTTCAGCACACAAAGGGTACAGGGTTGAACAAGATCCTGAAGACAGGCTCAGAGTGCTGGGTTTGTTCAGCCTGGAGAGGAGAAGGCTCTGGGGAGACCTTATAGTGGCCTTCCAGTCCCTGAAGGAGCTTCAGGAATGCTGGGGAGGGTCTGGGCATGTAGTGATACAACGAGGGACAATGGCCCTAAACTAGAGCAGGGCAGATTTAGGCTAGATGTTAGGAAGAAATTCTTTACAGTAAGGGTGGTGAAGCACTGGAACAGGTTGCCCAGAGAGGTAGTGGAGGCCCCATTCCTGGAAACATTCAAGGTTAGGCTTAACCAGCCTCTGAGCAACCTGATCTAGTCAAAAAGGCCCCTGTGCACTGCTGGGGGGCTGGACTAGATGACCTTTAAAGGTCCCTTCCAAGCCCACACATTCTATGATTCTGTTGCTGGTGTCAGACAGTGGCAGGTCCATGGCATCTCTGAGGGGGATATTTGCACTATTCATGGCTCCCCATCTGCTGCTGGGGCACAGTCTGGAGGAAGCTGTCACCACATGGGCCCTGGCTCATGTGGGTTTTCATACAGCAATGGGAAGAGAAACCTTTTAGGTAGGGCTGCAAAATTCACTGTGCACCAGCAGATATAATAGATGAGGAAAGTGTGGGGAGGGGCGGGAGGGAAATAAGTGAGAGCATACAAATTAAAGAGCAGCATTTGAAATCTAATCAAATATTCCCTCAATTTACTCACCACCCCTGCAGTGCTGTGCAGCTTTATTAGGTTTTTATTCCTTATTCTCTTTTAAAGTGACATTTACATTAATTTACAGTACTAACATGGAGCCCTATTTAAAAGCAGAGAGGTTTTGTAACTTTTTATTTTTCACCAGCTATATCCCTGAGTTTCCAACTGACTAATAAGGAGTCTTTAGTTTTATCTCGTGTCTGGAGGATTGGATATGGAGTCTCTTCAAGGTGAGTTCCTGCTGCTTTTGTTAAATGTGGAAGAGAGACCATCTTGGTGGCTTCAGGCGGTAATTGGCTACGAGGCAGAAATGTTCCATCCCTGTAGCCCTCCATACTCCAAAGTGCCTTCAGTGCCTGTAATCAGCCCTGGAGTCTGTTCCAACTTCAAAACCAGGGACCAGATGCACTTTCAGGAAACACTGTAATCAAAGCGTCATACAGAGAGATCTGATTTGGCTTTGAACTGGTGGGGTTTTAGTTCAGGTCAAGAGAGAGGGACCTGGTAGGAGAAATGGGGTGAGCATATGCACCCAGAACAGCCATTTGAAAGCTCATTTCCCATCATCTGTTTCTTTCTTCTTTTTTTTCTTCTTTTTTTCTTTCTTTTTTTAGGCGTTGTTTTTTTTTTTATACTTTTGTTGTTTGGGTTTGGGGGGTTTTTTACCCCCAGAAAATGTTAACCACTTGGTCACAAGTGGGACAGGACAGATATGCAGTTTTCAGACACAGATTCTCTCTGCTGATCCAATTTGTCCCCTTTTCCTACAATTTCTTTGCTTTTTTGTTTGTTTGTTGGTTTTTTTTCTATTCCCTAATTAACGCAGGTAATGAATTGCATATGGCCATGGCATTTACTTCTCTGTGTGAAATCTGTAGCAGCTGCATTGTTTATCAGTTCAATATGTTTACTACAGATGCCATTTCAGTGTGACAATTAAGTTGTTTAAAATCTCCTTTTCCCACCCGCTATGTCCTTCCCCAGCCTTCCTGCCTTCTTTCCAACAGGCAGTCATTACAACCTGATTCCTTTTTCAGGCTGATGCCACATTCCAGCTAAAAGCTCAAACCTGCCAGAGGTCTGAACCTTGTGAGGCCACTTAAACTGATGGAAAGTTCTGAAATGTTACTGCCTTTTCACTCCCACCAAAAACAAGGTAAACTGACCACCTGGAGTGTAAATGATGGAAAATCAGACCCAGGGCCTTTTGCATGAGACTAACAAAAATTGATTTGCCTCCTTTCATTTAGCCATGAGTGGATCCTACACATCTTTGGAGAAATATTGTGCTCTTCAGACCTTTTCAAGTATAATGACATGTGAAATGTACATACTTTACCAGTGCTATTGAACTGGACTGTGAAATAATCTTTGAACCACGTCAATACAGCAAAACACACAGAGGGGACCTGATATACTGAGGCCATAATTAAACATTGAATTTGCCTCTCCTTTGGGCTCAGCTAAATTCATGCCAGCAGCCTCTCCAGCAAGTTGATGCAACCAAATGTCCTCTCTGTTTGGATTTTGTTAATTTATTTCCTGCACCTCATTTTCCTGGAACGAGTGCAGTTATTTATGGCACAGCAGCAAACACTTTACATTTATGGGGGCTTATGAATTTCAGTAATGGGTTTTGTGGCAATTTAATCTGTCCCAACTATGAGGCATTTTACAATGACAATTAAATCATTATTAAAAAAATAAACTTCAAATGACATTCTTATCGCTTATCAACATATCAAAAAGTTTCACCATGTTGCATTTTTGGATTAGGTTATAAATATTCCTCTGTACTTTTTAAAGAATCCTTACTATAAACTCTGAGTGAACTTAATTAACTTCCACAGCTTATTTGAAAGGAAAATGCTTTACACATTCTAGTGTCAGTGTACAAAACATCGTTGTGAAAAGTCACTTTATTATATGCAAAACTGTATGCCAATGCTTAATATTTAAAGACTTAAATTTGATGTACTACATTGGCTCCTGAAGAGGAAAGCACCCCATGGGGTGAGGGTGGTAAATTTCTGAATTTTCTTCTCTTAACCTCATGGGGGAAAAAGCTTTTATTTCCATCGGTCAGCACTGTCTATGAAAAATGATCAAAAAAGTGTCAAGTATGTTAATTTACACTCCATTAAATTAATTTTAATGCTGGCCTGCTGAGTAGCTAATTTTCAAAGCTAAGTGTCTTGGCTCTTTCAAAACATTATTTATTTTTTTTCCAAAGTACTCAGAATGCTCCACTTGGGGACTCACAACTTCTTCAAGACTCAGTATAGGCTACAACTCTGTGTGAGTGAGAG
This sequence comes from Chaetura pelagica, assembly GCF_000747805.2. NCBI lineage: Eukaryota > Metazoa > Chordata > Aves > Apodiformes > Apodidae > Chaetura > Chaetura pelagica. The sequence goes on along the minus strand of NW_009952363.1, from coordinate 555,066 downwards.
AACATAAATCTCTTCCCTCCACCTCCTCTCCAGAGAGTGGCAAACAAAAACTTTCATTACTAAAGACTCCTCAAAGTTATTTTCAAATCTCTGTCTGAGAAATGACCCCTAATGCACTGATTAGGGTAATGCATAGAGCTCAGTGAGACTGGGACTATATTTTGCTAAGTGCTCTTTAAAATATCAGATGCTACCTATCCTAAAGAGCCTGCTATTTCAGAAGAGAAGGCAGACAAAAAGCTGGGTAAAAAGAGTGGAATTACACCTATCTGCAGATAAAGCAGGCTTCTGTAATCACCATGGTGCTATCAGAAGGCTTGTGATCAATTCCTTGTTCAGCTGCTGTCCCCTCCAATCCCCTCCACACCACAATTATGATTTTAGACAAATCAAGGAGTCTCTCATCAGCTCCTTCCCCCTCTGTGAACAGTGGCCATTCCTCCTCTCATGGAGGAATGAAGGAAGACACATGGGCCACGTAGAAAGTCTGCCCTCATCTGACCACATTTCTGTGGTGTCATGTTCTATGTCTGTTAGATATTTGTGTGCACATGTGTGTGACATCCTGTAAGCACTCCTGCCCCCGGGCAGCAGCTCTCAGCTATGAAGCCTCCACAAAATCACAGGTCTAAGAGAGCCCCTGTTCTCCATCAGGAAACCATTTTTTTTCCAGTCTGTAAGTGCCTCATATCATCCATGAACAAGTCTACTCTCTCATTTTGGAATATGTGGAAACTTCTTCCCATACCCATCACCTTGGATCCAAATTTTCCCCAAAACAGGTGAGAGGCAGAAAATACCTTTATGTCCTCAACTAGTGGTGGCTAATGATTTGCCTTATCTCTTCTATTTCACTAAAGTAGGAAAGATCCTGGATTCAACACCAAATTGGTACAGCTTTGATATTGCAAAGGATCAGACTGTTCAAGTTTCCCAGCCCAGCATATAACCACACAACCTGTGTGTTTCAGACAGTTGAACTTGGCTAAAGTGCAACTTGATGTTGAACTGTAACCTCATTTTTTTGACCCTCTATCTTTTAACATCCACAGGAGAATCCAGTAACCAACAGCCTGCATGGATGGAGGAACTAGAAACTTACATTCCAGTCACATGGAATTAAAATCCTATGTGCCTTCAAAGCTTGCTGTTACCTGGGGCTTGTGTGGAGTCTGTTGGAGACATCACAAATTGTAGCATTTTTTTCAGCCCACTCTGATGATGCCTCTTTCCCGTAGGATCAGTAGCACAGCCTTCAATGATTTGTCTGTAAGCAAGAAAACATTACATGTAAGGAGAAAAATCCACCTGTAAGAAAATAAGATTCCCTGGGGTAAGGGAATCATCCCCCTTGATAAATCAAACTGCACTCCTTAGCAGCTGAATGTCAGTCTTGTAACTCATAAATCTATTTAAGACATCCTGCAGGTGTTCTGAAGAAGCATCCCAGCACCTGCCCAGGTCAAGAGGACTTTCCTGCTTAATTAACAAAGCTATTTTGTTTTCTCCTCTTTAATTCCAAAATGGTAAGTAATAGAGGAATCAGCTTACAGAGATCAAAAACTCTTGACTGCTAACAAGCAGCCCCTAGGTTACACTCAGCCATGGCAGCCTTTCACTGGTGGCAAGAAGGGAAATGTTTACTAGAAATGACAACCCCCATGGTTCAATCTTACATTTCTTTCCCACTGTGCCTTTGAATTTTGCTACATTTTCATCACTTAAAAAGTTGTAAAAGAAAAATCATGTATAACTAAGATCTAAGGGAACTAAAGCAAAACTTTATAAATGTTTGGTTTCCAAATGAAAATGTGGAGGCACCTTCAGCAGCTTTGTTCTCTTTTAATTTCTGGGGTTTTTTGTTCTACCTTCAGAAGAAAAAAAAAAAAAATCACAGTAGAGGGCTTCCTCCCTCAGGCTGCTTGGTGAATGGACCTTGTTTTCAACACAGCCCCATGCAGTTCACTAGCAACAACTTCAATGCTCCTTAGATATCAGTGGCACTGCATGAAAGTCTGGAAACTTGGGGTAGAGAGAAAAAACACCTGTGAAATATGGTTTTGAGCAATGTCCTTTTTTCACTCTCAGGATTTGGAAAAAAGAGCTTGTGTTTTGTGTATGATTTTTCTCTCTTGAATGAAGTTTTTTGTTTTTTATTTTCAATGACACTCTGAATAGATTTCTAAACTGAATTAATCAAAATTGTTATCAGGGCCAGGCATGGTTGTCCTGTGGAGGATTTGGGAAGGAAATGTGTCACTAGCCATGAAGAATTCATGACAATTTCTGAAGAGTAGTTAGTTGGAAAAGCACAAATTTCCCACTCTGGAGTACATCTTCACTGCAAGCAGAACGTCACAGCATCTGCACAGAGACTTTCTTCCTCAGAAACAAGAGCTAAAGGAAGGAAAAACTTTCTGAATTCACATAATCAGACACTGAAAAATGGCCACAGGCTGAACAGATCCTTTCTGAAATCCACATGCACCAGGAGAACTGAAGCTGTGACTAACGGTATCTTTGGGTCAGCTGTGGGTCAAGTTGAATTTGGAAGGAAAAATCTTAGGTCACAGACAGGTGATCCCAGGCAGTCAAACAGGTTTTCCCCACAGCCATCATTGCACTTAGTGGGGCTGGAGACAATTCATGACTGCTTCTCCCACAAACTGTAAACCCGATAAGAAATTAACTGTGAACAAGGAAATGAGCTTTTCTTTTTAAAGCACCATCACAGAATAAGCATCAAATGAACTTAAAACTCAGCCACTCGGAGCAAGTTGTAGCACATGGATTTGGTGGCAACAGATGCTGTAATTCTGCCCATCTCCAACAAGATGACAATTGCTACAGTTAACATGCAACATTTCACTTCAGTAATTTGAATTCATGTGAATTGCTAAACATAGTTGTCTAGGCTGGCTTTATTATTAACATAAAGATGGATAGACAACTTTAAAGTGTCATACATGCTATTTTATAAAGCTTTGTTAGAGAAGCTGTCTGCCTCTCCTTTTTACACTGAAGAAGTTTAGGAAGCTAGATTAGGTAAAACACCACATTTTTACATGAGTAAAGGAAGACGAGATGAATCTCATGCTTAAACATGTCATGTATGTTTTTATATTGAGGCTAATGTATGTTCATGGATCTCATAGTTGTACAAAGACAAATGGGCACTCGTCATAGATCACAGAAAACTGTTCAAATGGTATTTCTAGCTTTAAAATGCCCTCTTAGTTTGGCCTCCTGAAAAATAACTTTTTACCTTGTACTCTGTATGTTCTTTACTACAGAGACTGAATAATCTCAGTCCTCAAGACTGAATGTTTCTAAAGCTCTAAACCCCCTCCTTGCACCCCAATTCATCCTGCAATCCATACTTAGAGATCATTGAAAGTGTTTTCTCCTCTTTGTAAGGAAAACAAAGACAGGTATTTGTTCCATTAGTTCAGTAAAAATTTGGAGAAAATATAAATTCCACTGCAGCTGCCCTAGATTCCCATTATTAAGTATCTGTGTCTCTAGATATCAACATTTTTATGAATCCATGTTCATAGCCACAACAAAGTATGATGAAGAAGACAGTGTAGGTGGAAAACAGATCATCCTTGCAAAAAGCCTTCACTCATTCTCCAGAATAAAAGAACAAATGGTGATTTCTTTGCCCAAGCACCCTGAGAGGTGACTGCACAGCTCAGGCTCTATGCATTCTACAGCCTAGTTCAGTGATTCTGCACAGATGGAAAGAGATAGAAACCCGTTTGGGGTTAATGTAGCAGGGTTTTGGTAATGAGGTGTCCAGAGGGGTGGTTGGTGTGAGAAGCTGCTGGAAGCTCCCCCAGCTCCAATTCTGGCCCAGCCTCAGGCCCAAACCGCGTCAATTAGGGCATCTGTAAGCACCTCTGAGAATAACATATGAAAAAAGGGGGAAATGGAACTGGAAAAAAAGACCTGCAGGGCAAAGGACGGGGGGAAGAGTGACCTGTAGCCCACGGAGGCCTGTGGTGAGGCAGAGATGGACCTGCAGCCGCGGGCGGTGGCGGGTCCCGAGGCAGCGCAGGACTGAGGAAAGCAGGGTCAGGCTGTTCCTGAGGGAACCGCACCTGGTGCGCAGGAATCATCTCGGAGCCCTCGTGAAGGACCCGGGAAGGTGCAGCAGAACCACTGTGTGCTGAGCTGGTCTCAAAGCCCCGTTCCCCGTCCCCCTGTGCCGCTGAGGGGACGCAGGAGCGAAGCAATTTGAGCCCAGAAGAAGGGAGGGCTGAGGGGGAAGGTGCCTAAGATGGTGCTTTGTTCTCTTATTCTCCTGCTGTGATAAAACATATTGATTTATTTTTTTCCCCCTCAAGTTGAGCCTGTCTGTTTTGACCATGACCGTAACTGGGGAGTGAAAACCTCCTGCTCCTTGTCTCGATTCACAAGATTTGGGTTGGATTTTCTCCTCAGTGTCCCACGGTGTGGGGAGAGGGAGCCGACGCCTGGTTGTTCCCAGCTGGGCCTGAACCGAACAAAGCCTTGGTACCGGCGTTTATTGGAGAAGATTTTGTTCAAACTGCTCTGATTTCCCTGACCTCAGAGTTTTGGCTGCAGCCAAGCAGCCACAGAATAAAAGCACATTTCAAAATTTGTCCTACTTAGACAATTCCACACCGCAGGAATTTTTTTTTTGGAATGCTAGGAAAAAGGAGAATAACAGAAAAGGGCAAGAGCAACATACTGTGCAGATACCAAGAGCATAATTTAAATCCTTAAATCACTCTCATTTTTTTTCCTTTCTTAACTTCTAAGTAACAGAAACAAACATTTTGTCTCATCTTTCAGAAACACCTATTGGCAGAAAGAAAAATTTAAGGAAACAAGTAAATCAAAAGAAAAGGAGAATTTAATTGTTGAGACAAATGCTACTTAGTCTCGCTTAGAAAGTTTTCTCATCTATCCTCATTGTCCAAATTGGTTCAGTAAAGAACCTCATGGTTCTCCCTAGAAAGCCATATCAGAATTCCTAGTGTCCTCAGTCCTCCATGAAACTAAAGCCCTTTGACAAGTCCCTTTTCTAGCTGTTCCCATTTATAGGATCAAGAGATCTCAGGACTGGATTCCCATACACTCCGATTTCCCAAATTAAGGACAGGTTTTCAAAGGACTTTACTTTCAGTTTTGGCATATAAGTAAAATAGGGACTGCTTGGCAAGCTCAGTGTCCCTCAGAGAACACTGAGAGTCTCATAACCAGCTATTGGAACTAGATGATCTTTGAGGTCTCTTCCAGCCCAGACCACTCACTGATTTTGGACATAAGGCATCCTCAATGCCCAGATTCATGCAGCAGAGTCTAAATAAGAGCTGAACTCTTTTGAAAATACAGTCTGTATTATATAAAGCAAAGCCTTCACAGCACTTTAATATCAGAAATTTAAGACCTGTTACACCTTTGTAAAATAGGGTCATATTTTTACTGTTCTAATTTTACATATAGATAAAATGAGACACAGAGGGGTGAAGCTGATGTTCTCAGGATCTTAAAAGAACTATGAATTAATGCTGAGTTTGGATGGGAAAGGTCAGACATCACAACTCCCACTCCCTACTTTAAACACTGGACCCCTGAAGTCCTTAGAGAATCGCTCAGAGTGATTAGAAATCAGATTTTATTCAATTTCCCCTCTGTGATTCATCTCACAGGCTGTGTGACCTAAGAGCTTCATTCATGTTTCAGAAGAGACAGAATGAAACATTTATTAATAAATAAAAAGAGTTTGGAATATTTAGCAGGACCAAAGTTTAAAGATTATAAAGATCTAAGGGTCTTTAATAAATATTAAATATACATTTTTTCACCTCATTTTTTGCCAGGCATGAAGTGCAGTATAGAACTGCAGGGACAACGAATCCTGAATCCAAGAGACCTTTATCTTTGTTATGGGCTCTTTCTAATAAGAAATCCTTCTATTCCCTTCAGTTCATGCAAATGTGCACTTACTCTGATTAGCGTGAAGAGCACCAAATGGCAATGGAAATCAAGGAACCTAATTATTTCCAGCAGTCACTTCAAAGGTGCTCCACTGAAATAAAAGACATGTCTCTCACCTCTTGGGCCCTATTATGTTCTAAACTTTGCTAGCCCTGCTGACACGCCACCTCTGCTTCAGACAGATTTGATGAATCATGAAAACAGCATCATTTACAGTTCAAGGTACCAAAGCAATTTTCCATTGGCACCTTTGTGCCCTTGCTGCTGCAAAAGAGAAGTGTATGAAAATACACAAGAGACTTTCAGCAATCAAGTGATGTCTGCAGGAAAAGAAATAATAATAATAATAATAAAAGAAAAGCAAGTATTGCCTGAGAGAAGGTACATACATATAGATAATGGAACACAGGCAGGTGCCCATGTGCACAGGTGTGTTTCAGTGCCCCTGTCTGTGCCAAGGCAGGGGTTTTTTTAACAAGGACACAGAGGAAGGAAGGGAAATACCACAGAGGGTAGCATGTCTGCAGGATTTGGTGGCAGAGGCCTTAAGGCACCTCAGCATTTTGTGAGGTGAGTCCAAGCCTTGCTTTGAAGTTATGCTGAACCTAGTCCTTGGAGAACTCATTGATAACAGGTTGGACTGCTGAGTTAGGAGCAACTCAGATGATGGAAACCAGCCTGCCATGAGCATGATGGCTCAATGGCAGACCTTAATCACGCTGTCATAATTACTGCAGCCTCAACCCTGATCCCATGTTATCTACTAGTTTATCCACTTGCTTACAACCTAGATTGCAAGCTCAGGTCTTCCAGGCAGGTCAGAGCAACCCTTCTGTGTCCACTCATTATTTCTGCAGTCACAAAAGGTGTGGTCATCTCCACGAACCATGCAGGAGGTTTCTGTGGCCTCCTCCATTCCCTCTTTTTTTCCTGTCTCCAGAATAGCAGAGACAGCCTATTAAAATGGCACAACCCTCATTGTTATGTCAGTCTTTCTGTAGCAGACAGTTGTTCTCATTTCATTGTCCAAGGAGGCCACCATTTTATGTAGAATTCATTTCCTTTCTGGAGCTGTGTGGACTTGAATATATATTTTTCCAAAAAATGTCATGAAGGTTTGTTGTTGTAGTGTTTTTTTTCTTAATTATACCCCAAGACATTTCACAATTGCTTGAAAAATGCTGCAAAAGCTTTATTGAGACTTTTTTTTTTCCTATCTCTGGTAAAATCTTCACAAGATGGTGGTTTAGTATTGACAGGTGTGAAATTAAGGGAGTGTCAGTTTTGTAAGAGAATTTATCTCTGTTAATGGGAGCACAAAACCTCAAAAGTTTTTAAACTATCATTTAAACAAGGGCTGACATTTTCCAGTAAAAATACATAAAATTTCACAGCAGTTTAATGTAGAACTCCATTAACCTAATTCCTGTGAAATACCTCCTGGCCTGATACCCTTGCTTTGACTGTTGAGTATCAGCTTCATCAGCTTGCCACTGAATTTAAAGCAAAGTCCTTTAATGAAGTGAAAATAAACTGGCAGAAACTGGTATGAGCTCAAAGCCTGCTTCCCTCTGCCTCCAAGTTCCCCTCTCTTAGAAGGCACTCCTGGCTGAGAGGAGTGAAATTTTCCTAATTGTAGAGACTGCATGAAGTTTTTCATCAAAAATCCCATTTTCAAGAAAAGGCCTGAATTCTGCTCCTGATCCTGTCACAGACTGTACTGTCACTTCAAATTAAACCATTAATCTCCCTGTGTTTCTGGTCCCCCAATAAAAGGACACAGCAGAGCTTCCTTCCTCCTCTTTCTTTGTCTTCATGATTTATTTGTAATACTTCTCAGCCATGTTTTCACTGTGTATTTGAGCTGGAGGCTGTAAATACTTTTCATAACAGCCATATGTTCAGTCTCAGATTTGAAGATGATCTTAACAGATCCTGGAGGAGCATAGTGACAATTCCAGTTAGGAGCCAAATTACTTAGATCACCTGAAGTCAGTGAACTCACGTTCTTCTTTAAGTAATGTGCTTTCATTATAATAATGAAGTGGCTTTAAAATGCATCTGAAGGGAAATCCAAGCAGGAGTTTGATTCAAATCCCAGGATCACCTTGAAACTTTGTACAACATTTTTGTAGTACAGCACCTAACCCAAAAGGGATGATTCCTTGATTAGACCTGCCTAATGTCATTCTGTTACTTTTGAATTTTAATCCTCATCTCTCCAGACTGCTGGTTTGTCTCCTATTCACTGCCCTCAAATCCAATCTAATTCCAGCATACATCAAACCCCGGGGTAGATTTTTCTGAATACATTTACTTATGTTGTAATATTTTTTCCCTTTTTTTCCCCATTTCTATTTGCTTAAAAATAAATAGTAGCTTTTCTGTAATTCCAGACAGAACACAGAGCATTTGCCCTATTACGCTGCAGCCGAATTCTAAGTGTACAATTATACAGGGAAAATCTTCAGATAAAGCAGCTTGAGGACTTTTGAACATTAAACTCAAATCAGATATTGGCTTTCATCCTCTGTGCTGCATTACACAGAGTGCTGCAAATAAGTGGAAGGCTCAAGGAAAAAAAAATACACTTTCCATAAGCATAAAGATGTCAAGGTAATAAAATAAGCAGATGCAAAATCCTCTAAGTACAAGAGGCATGGAAAAGATGAAACAGAGAGACTGCGCTGCTTGTTACCAACAGCTTGTTGGAATCTCAGAGACTTGGCCTGGCAGAGTCTATACCTGTCTGTTCTTGTGCTGCTGAGGGCTAAAAAAATTTAAAAAAAAATAAAAAAAAAATAGACCAAATATTCTGGGTGAATGTTGAGTCCCAGATCAAACTGCTAATAGAGCATTCTGTGTAAAACAAGCAAGGCAATTATTCTACTCAGCTCTGCTCTAGTATGGCCTTAATTGGAAGAATGTGTTCAGTTGGAGTCCAGTGCTTTATTATACATATAGATATATTAATATAATAATAATAATTAAAAAAAAAATAATGAGGTGGGGGAATGGAGCAGCAGTTCATAGGAACTCATATGTAAAAGGTTTAGCAGACTGATAGTTGAAGACACTGGACACTTGAAGTAAAACCTGAGAGGAGGTAATTATCACCCAGGTTTTCAGCTATGAAGTGTAGAGGTGAGGCAGAACATTTATTCTCATGGGGGTGACATTTAGCCTGGGGAAGAGCAAGCACACATCTTGTGCATCAGATAAAGATCTCCTCATTCTGACAGTGTGAGACACAAGTTGCCTTTTTGCCCACCATCTTTTATTGGCAGTGCAAGGATAAACCCCATCACTCCATGTCAAAATGGGACATTTTTACACAGATTTGCTACAGTTGCCTTTAGACTTAAGGGCTTGCTCAAAGACCCATCAAGCACATGCTAACACTTGTGCTAGGCAGAACTCAGTAATGGTGTCTTCCAAACTGTCTCACAACACTTCCTTCAGTGCTGTCTGCTCTTCTCCAAGAGGACCACCTAGGGTGTGAACTTTCAGATGGTTCCCTGGAGATTATTCCTTTGGAATTTAAGAAATGCATTGTCTAAGTCAGTTCAGAAAAGTTTTACAGTGATCATTTCATAAGGGTCTGAATAAACTAAAAGCTGTCTGTTGCCTTGGATTGCACAATTCCATTTGAGAGATATCCCCCCTCTCCTAAGAAATATTTACAAGAAACATTTTGGTTTCACAGCATCCTGTGGATAGCAGGTTTTCCTGCAGGCAAGGAAGCTGCTGTGTGTTCAGCAGCTCAGGAAAGGCACCTCTGTCTGCCCAGCAGTGAGAGCAGCACATGGGAAGGTGACTGCTAGTCATCTCCTTACAAGATTGTCTCATGGCATATCTGAGCGGTCAGATGAAACTTAGATGTGCTTGTGAAGGACTCTTCCTCCTAGCTGCTGCACAAGAGAGTCAGGACAGCCAGCCAAGGTGCAGATGTCCACCCTGAGAGTCAGGAGTAAAGCCAAGGCTGGTGAAGCCCTAGTTAACATTAACTTGCTGTTTCACCCAAAACAAATTACTCCCCCTCTGTTCTCCCTTTCCCACTCTCACAGTTTGGATGGAGTTTGCTGTACACAGCCCCCTGCAAATATGAACTTGGCCTCCCTAATGCCCTTTGCAATCCATAATTCCTGCAATTTCGGATTTGCTAATAACAGTCCACTCACTCTTCTTTCACCATCACTGGTATTTCAGGGTTAAAAATGTAAAAAGCAGAATATACCAGAGGTTGCCTTCACATTGTGAGTGGGAAGTACCAGTAGCATAGCTGCTTTATTGTAACAACAATAATATTTCATGTAGACTCCCATTTCACACTATATTTACAATGTAAGATCATCTCTCCAGGGAGGATGAGAAGACTTATAATTACATCTGTGGAAACCCCAAAATCCTAAAGGGGTGTGGAAAATCACTTGCAGTTGATCTTAAAGGTCTTTTTCAACCTAACAGATTCTATGATTCTATGATAAGGAAAGTGGAAAATCTTTTGGAACACAATATTGGTTCCTTAGGGCTGTAATGGTGGATTGAGGGACAAACAAGTTACTAGTTTTGTTTTCATTTCATTTTCTTGCATTTTCACCCTGTAAGATGCCCATGGAAGTTTAAAATGTTGCAATATAAACATATAAACATACATGCACTATTATTTTCTAGTGATTAATAATACAACTGGCAACCAGGCAAGCAGAATTATGGCCTAGAGATCATCAGACCTTAAGCTTCAGAGTGCATGTTGATTGCTTCTGGTGGTCAGGAAGGAGCACATTACTTCCTATTCCTCAGTGCAGAACTGTTGTGCAGATTGTGTGCTACTGGGATAAGACTTATACTTTATTCTACAGCATCAGGCAAGAACTACTCTTGTTAGGATATTGGGTTGAAAAGACCAGTGAAACAAGAGTTTCCTTCAAATATAAAGAGACAACTAGCTAGGGATGTCTCAGGGCTATTTTACATGTGAGGACTCAGTCTACTGGATGAAAATCCTTTCCTTCCAGTCGATGTCCATCATGGATGTGTGTCTGATAAAACTCTAGAAGAAAAGCATCCAGACAAGACCCCTGCACCTACAGGCCCTCTCCACTACATCACCCAAAGATTCAGAGTCAGCATTATCCAAGCCAATCAGCTCCAGCCTAGGCACTGTGACAGGATGTAGGTCTGCAGCCACTCACTCAACCAACAGCCTGGACAGGGTAGTTGATCTGCAGTCTTGGTGCTGCACTGGAGTGGGCAACACAGGGAGCAGAATCTTCCTATTTGTGTCAGCACTGACCTGTTAGATACTGTGAAGCACAAGTCTCCTTCTCATGTGTCTCTCATTTGCCACTTCAGGAATCACAAATAAATAAAAATCTCTGTTGCCATTTTTCTTGAGGGAAAACAGAGGCATTGAAAAAGGAAGTAGTTTCCCCAAAGAATGGCAAAACTGAAACTAAAATCCAGTTTTTCCCAGTCCAGGCCACTGCTCCCATCACACTGCCACACAGTTAATTCCATTTTGTACTTTCCTCAAAGTCAGCTTTCCTGCTGTTCTTTGTGGATGGCCCTCCCAATCAATTATGTCAGAACAATCACCAGTATGGTATAATAATGTATAATTTTTCATCTAAATTATAATGTACTTAGGAGACCTTAATTTCCCTCACATTTCAATGCATTCATCACAAATACAGCAGGAAAAAAAATATACCTCTGAGCAAACACTGTGAGTTGTTTACAAATGCCTCAAGTGCAGTAAGACAGACTGTTGTTCTGCAAGGCCCTCCTCTTCCCATCACACAGGAGATTTTCCAGGCAAACCCCAGAGAAAGAGATAGCTGGGATGAAGGGCCAACTCTGATCCTTAGGAAAACAATTTGTGTAAAGAGACAGTGGTCCATTTAAAAATCTTGTGGTGTGCTGTGCAGCAGTAATTGCCATCTATCTAGAGGCATTCTCATTTTGTGTCTCGTGGCGAATGAAACTCCAAATTAATTACTATCTTGTGCATGCATCAAAGACCAATGCTGTGCACAGAAAACATCCAGGGTGAAAATCAGGTGATATTTATTTCAGTCAAGCTGTTTAAATATAGGTGAAAATTGTAATAGTCTCACAAGGAGTTTAGACAAAGCAGGACAATTCCACAGCATCACCAATAAATCTTCAGCTGGCTCAGATATTTCCTTATCAAACTCATTACAAGGCTGTTCACATATGGGAAGATATAGATACAGGTGTGTGTATATTAATAGAATAGACATCAGCCTCTGAATTAATGAATACCACAGCATTTCCATAGTCAGAACTATGAGCAAAAATATTTTCCAGAGTAGCTCATTGCTTTTAAATATATTCTTACAACATAACTGTGGGTTAGCTATTAATCCAACTACTCAACCAAAAATGTGTAATTTTGCTGCAGTCTGTGTTACGCTCGAGTGCGTGTTCTGCAAACGTGCACCAGCCCCAGAGCTCTGTTTCTTTGCTGGCTTCCTGAACCCTGATAGCTCATAGCTTGCTCCTTCTTTCCACAAAGCTTCCCTCTTTTGCCTGTCCCTGCCTCTGACTTTGTATATCTTGGTAAAAATGTGGGTTACCTGGGATATGGGTTATCAGAAAACCTGTTTTCAAGAACAGTATTTTTGGAGAAACAGGAGTTATCTCTCCTCCTGAAAAATACCATCCTGTAACCCTACAAAGAGGGCTGCCCCAGCTGGTTTTCTTGGAGATTATACTTTTTCTGTTCCAAGGAATAGTTGGCCAGGTGATTTTTAAAGACCTTCATCTATTTTTCCAAGCAATGACAAGCCTAAGGGACCAGCCACCCACAGGCTTTTGCTCACCCAGGAACCCCACACATATCCAGCATCATGTTACTGCTGTCAGTTTTTTCCAACCAACTTCTCACTATAAATTACTTAACAGTATCAGTGTGGGCTTACAGCAAAACAATATCACTGTAAATGCTTTGTCCAAAAAGATACAGAGGGAAAAATTGCATTACAGTTAGAAGAATCAGTTAGGCTGTGAATGGGCATGTGGAAATTTCAATTCTCTCTCGCACAACTACATAATCGAGGGAACGCTTTGATTCTAAAACCAGTGAAGTGGCTGCATATTTCAATCCTCAATTGTTTAGGAAATCACCAAATAAGAATTATCATTTTTCACCCATACAGAAAAAGGCATTTTCTTTCCCCTTTGAAAATGAATAAGAATAATGGAATTCAATGTGAGAATCTCCAACTCCCCCTGCTGAATTAGTAGGACTAATTGTATGATCCACAACTCAGCAATAACTTAGGGCAACTGGCCATGTGGTGCTTAAAAATGCTAATTCCTATTACAGAAGCTTCCAGCATCCTCACTGAACATGTATTTCTTTTCAGATGCATCCAAAAAAGTCAGCACTTAAAAAAAAATAATCCAGAAAATGAAGAAACAACAGGAGGAAAGAAAGAGTCAGAGAGCATATGCTACTTGCTTAAGGTCCCATTGTGGGGGCAGAAGGAGAAACCTTTTCTGAGTCTCATCCCTGGGCAGTGCTGCCATCCAGCAAAATCTAGCAAGGGAAAAATCAGAATTCTTTGTCCATTTACATCTTGATCTCATTTTTTTCAGGGCTTTAGTGGAATTATACCTAATGCATCTTAAAGAAGAAAAAGGAAAAACAAAACAAAACAAAACACATTAAAAAAAAAGCCACAACAACCCCCCCCAAAAAAAAAACAAAACAAAACAAAACACATAAAAAAAAAAGCCACAACACCCCCCCCAAAAAAAAAACAAAACAAAACAAAACACATAAAAAAAAAAGCCACAACACCCCCCCCAAAAAAAAAACAAAACAAAACAAAACACATTAAAAAAAAAGCCACAACAACCCCCCCAAAAAAAAAAACAAAACACAACAACAAACCAAAACAACAACAAAACAACAAACCCCAAACAAACAAAGGAAAAACACAGTGTATTTGAGAAGAGACATTATGTCTTTGTCTGTTTCACCTGAAATATTTATTTGTACATATTGACAATGAGCATTCAGAGCTGTCTGCTGAGGAATTATTACACTGAGCTGCTTATAATACTGTGCTAATTGACAGTGATGTGGATTGGCAGAGATTCCCCCTGGAAGCCTCTTGGAAGTCTTCTCCAGAAGGGTTTTGTAGATCTCTCTTCCCCTGAGAATAGAAGTGCCCCTTACACCCCCTGCTCCAGCTGAAAGGAACAGGGGAGAAGACATCACTTGTGAGTTGATGAGTATCATTTTGCTCGCCGGTTTGAAGACAGTGTGTAGTCATGGGGGATAAAGGAGACCCAGTTCTTCAGAGTGGATAAACTTTTTCTGTTAGCTAGGCTGACATGGAGAGATCTGTTCAGAGCAAAGGGATGGTGGAGCTTTTCCATCAAAGCTAAAGCCTTCTTCCACTAAATCTTTCTTAGATGAGAACCAAAAATTGGCTGGATATGACAGGTCTACCAGCTCTACTTATCCACCTCTTGATGAGCATCACTCTATAGAGACACAGACTTGGGCCACAGGTAGCCTCCTTTTTGAGGACACCATCCTGCTTTCCATCCCAGCTCTACTACACTCCACAAACACAGTCTTCAGGCTACATGGGGAAGCAGCCTCCAAATGAAATTATGGGGTTTGTTTCTTCCTTTAGTATCAATTGTGACTATGAGTAGTTTCTGTCACATGTGCAACAGCTGAGAGTGGTGGTAGCAGGTCCAGGTGCACGGGAGAACATTTCTGAGTGGAGGGTGAATTGTGGCAAATCCCTTTATACTATCAGCATAGACCAGGCAATGGCCTTTGCTTATGCAGATCATAATCATAATAATTTTCTGTGGTGAAGTACTTCAGTATTATGGAGCACAGGTACCTTTTTGAAGTGGTTACTAACACATTAAGTAAAGAATTTAGAGCTGGGAAACATCTAATAAATAGCTGGTTGGGGGAGCACTTAAATTATAAAACCTGCTTGTGATGACAACATGACTTCAAGTTTGAGAAGACAGAAAGATCCCTGACTTTCAAGCAGTGCTGAGGTGGTTGGAGGCACAAAACTAATAACCTTCCAGTGTCTCTCCAGCCACTGTCCTGGGGAAGTATCCTTTGGATGATTTTCCAACTTAATACTTCAGCACTTGGGCAGCTTTAAGACATGTGTTGTCCTGTTAAAGGTGTCATGCAAAGCAAACAGTTCAGGAGGCAGGATGAGGACTAAGCATGTCCATGTGGAGACACAGGTGGGAGTGAGCAGGTCTGTAATCAGGATGTTTCACCTCCAGGTATCCATGTTTTTCACCTTCTATCTCCATCCCCATGGCGGGACAAGGCTCTGAGACTCTGAGCACAGACCATTAGAGGTGGGATCCACTGTGCTGAGCTGAAGGGAGGAATTTGTCCAATTACATTAGTTGCCTGGGTAGGCAGCATGTCCCCTTTCATTGCTAGTAAGTGATCACATCTCCTTAGATAGAAGGGCTGATGAAATCAAAGCAGCTTCTGTTGTTTCTGGCTCCAAGGTTAATTCTATCAAAAGCAAAGCTCCTTTGACTGCTATCAGCAGAAGGGAAAGTAAAGCTCTTTTTATTACAGGGATATCAATAGAAGCATTTGTCTGACCTCCCTGTCACCTCTCCCTTCCCCACCTCTACTGGCTCCAAATTAGGGATGGGAGAATAGAACTGATAAAATAGGGAGAAGATAATAATCTTAATATTGCAGAACCTATAACACAGAAAGCAGGAAGAACCACAGTTTTGACCTTCAAAGGACACAGAATCAAAACAGAGAACTGTACCTATCGCACCTATCCCAGTCCCTAGGTTAAAATGATGCAAACTCCTGTTCAAAACAACAAGGAGTTTTAGTTTTTTGAAGGTAAATGCAGCCCTATGGCAGCATACCTTTCCTAGTGATAGGACTGGAGACAATACAAATAGTGATTCCTGATGGATTTTAGCAGTTCCATCTTAGAGTCAGGGAAAAAGAATTGGTACCTGAGATGTGCCAACTAGAAAATTGCAAGGTTAGAAGTCAACCTGCTGATGTCTCCCACTGCCTCAGAGCTTTTTCATCCATTTCCCCAGTCTTTTGCCATCATGGTCTAGAGGTATAAACAAAGACAAAAGAAGACAGGGAAAAGATGACTGAATTGCCTGGTTCTTTGTGGATTCCCAGAAAAGCTGATCTCTAAAACAGGTTTAATAACCCCAGGAGGAACAGGAACATTATGTGTAGCTGTGTACACAGGACTGCTGCCCAGAAAGGGGTGAAAGAGTGTCAAGTCACTAAGATGCTGAGGTGGCACTAAGAAAATATGTGTTCAATGATATTATTTCCTCTCCGATCTTAGAGAAATAATAGTGGGTCTGATATTCACCAACAGTGAAGCATTTTAACATCATAGAAGAAGTGAAAAGTGAGTGTAAATGTAATATATGTACCCACTTCATGGCCTGTTTATGCTGCAAGGGTGGTGGAAAGCAAATTTAGTGCAAATGAGAATCACACATATCTTTCTGTGCCTCAGTTCTGCATCTGCAATATAGAAGTTAATGAAACTGTCTGACTGCCTCTTGCTCTCACTCTTTTTTTTTTTCCACTACTTGTCAGCCCTGTTTGTCTGGTCTAGAAGCTCTTGAGAGCAAGAACTGTCCCACAATATCTTTGTATAGCCATGTGCACAAGGCCAGCTTGATCTGAGCTGGTGCCTCTGGATGCAGTTGAGGTGAGCCTGCTAATACCAAAGTCCCCTCAACCAGCACAAGCATCCCTTTTAAAGTCAGGAGAACACCTGCATGACAGAAACTTAGTCAGGAGTCTTCATTCTTTCTTTCTTCTGTCCTTTTCCAGAGGTTTTTTGACTGTTCTAGGATCCAATAAAGACATCTGAAGCTGAAGAAAGAAGTGACTTGCTCACAGGTTGACACCCTGCCAGCAATCATAACAAACCCTGAAATTGGTATTTTCACCCTCATTTGGATGATCAGGTGTAAATATAAATTTTAATTATTTACATAATTAAGTCAGTAATTTGCTGCCCATCAGAAATGTTTGAGGATATTTTGGTGCCATCTGTTTCCTAATTGAACTTAATCTCTAAAAGATGTTACAAAAATATCCACAAAACAATAATGAAAAATGCAAAACAATTCCCCCCTCTTTTCCCCTGTAATTACTGCTATTTTCAATCATTCTCTAGAAAATAAAATAAAAAACAATAAAAATATATATATAAAAAGCTGGAGCTCAGATGTGTAGAGATCTCATAGATACATGAGCAATGAAAAAAATAAAAAATAAGTGCTTAGAAGGAGTGTTGAAGCTTGCAAGATGCATAGGGGAGACCTGACTGTAGGGGTAGGGGTGGAAATAATAAAAAACAAAACAGAATGTGATGCAAGACATCTGTGAATGATGCCTAGAGCTTGTGATGGTTGTCTGATGTTCAACCACATCAAAGACCTCATAAGGCTCCAAATTCATGTGTGTAAGAAGAGAAGAGGTGTGAGAGGGGTGCAGGTCTGAAGAGGCAGCATAAAATACTATGGAAGTGCTTGGACACAAGAACTACATCTGTGTGAAGTCTTTTCTTCTTCTGTGCAGCAGAACAAGTAACTTTTCAAAGGCAAATCACAGTTTTGGAGGGTGAGGTCACTGTCCAGCAGCACTTGGGCTTTCAGATACTTCAGGTGAAATGTACACAAGTTTTATTCCATGAAAATAACCTGGAAGATTGAAGTTGCAAACAGCATCAGGGAACTCATTGCCACCTCTCCTGTGAGCGCAGAGATGAATTGTGCAGACCAGCTCCAATTCCCTTTGGTAAATCACTTTCTTGGAACGTTTTGAACACAGACTTTCCAGGATGTTGACAATACCTGAAACTGAGCACTGGCTTACAAACCAATCAGAACATGTTCATTTTTTAAAATGAATCAGTTTATCAAGCTTCAGAAAAGATGCAGCTCAGATCTGGTGCAAGTCTGGCTTAAAAATTTAGGTTACTAGTCACTTCATCCTTTGCCTTTAGGAACATCACCTCCGTGCTGATTGAGTTGTCAAAATCAAGGATTATCTGATGGCTCCCAACAGACCTATATAAAATTGGTGTTCTCAAATCAATTGGCTTTGCTGGAATTGAAAGAACTAGCTGTCAACCACATATGGTGCCCATTTGTTCATGTGGACAGACTCCAGGCATTGCACCAGTGCTGTTAAAGCCGGAGCTCCTCCTCAGAGGTGGCACAAGATTTCCATAGCAAAGACCTGCTGACTTTTCTTTTACCACTTTTATGATAGCAGATGGGGAAGATGAGAGACTTAAAATCCAGATTTGTAATATTCCAAACTTGAATCCTTCCAAACCATAGATTCTGCCAAAATACTCTAAGATTTTTTAATATAATTTAAGAGGCTTAAGATACTGTAAGCCTTAAGAGCAGTTTAAGAGGCTTACTGTAAACTCCCTAAAACTGCAGAGCAGTTTAAGCAGTTAGAACACTCCTAAGGTCCACACCCTTGCCTGAAATAAAGTCTCACAAGCCCTCTGGTTTCAAAAGACCTTCAGCAGTTTTCCTCTGCCAGGAATCTGTCCCTAAAACTTTAGAAGCCTTAAGCCTCTTTGGGCCTTGTTGGCACAAGGCAAACAGGCACTCCAGCAAGCCCTTGTCAAAACAGTTTGTGCCACTGTACAACATCAGGCACAAGCAGAATAAGCACAACAGACATCATAGATCTTTTACAAGTGCTTGAACTAGATCAGTTGCTTGGTGTCCAAAGTATCAGAACTGGCACAATCCATACGGTTGCTCCTCAAGAAGAAAGAGGCACTAAAGGTTGCAGAGTGCTTTGGAGGAGTGGTTTCAAACATGAGACTTGCTATGGTTCCACGCAACAGACCCTATTTTAGAGCACACAAATTACTTCCTGCAGCCTGAATCTTCCATTAAGGGCATAATATAATAGAAAATTAGTTCAGTTTGGAAGCAGTTACTCAAAGAAATTTTGGTGTCCTCCTGCACCTCAATACCGTCTTGGCACGTAGACATTGTGGGTTCTCAAGTCTCAACCCTCTCTGCTTGGGCACCAAGTTACTGGTGGACTTGCAGGTCCAGAGCAGTTTTGCTTAGCTCACCATGACTGTTTGCAGATCCAAGCATGCAGAAGAGATACTCCCAGATCTCCCAGAAGAGGTACCCAGCTCATCCTGCACGTAGTTAATGGCATTAGTAGATGTCTGTAAAGCACTAATGGAATTTAGTGTGCCCATCACACATGCATTCTCCTTGAGCTTTGATCTGACAGCTGCACCTCCACATAGGCCAAGCTAATATCCGACTCAGTCTTGTTGAAGTTCAGTCTGACACTTAATTATGGATATGAACTTTGTCATTGAGATTCATCTCAGTTACAAAATGGGAATTTAGACCCTGGAAAGCACTGATTCAGCTACATAAGTCATACTTGGATGTTAAATGCAGTAATAAAGAGAGCTAGAACTTAGTGACAAAAAGGATCGCAATCCATGGTGTGTTCCCAGGCTTTCCAGTCCTTGAGTCAAAGAGCCTTTAGTCAAGGAAGAGGATTGTGAGGGGACAATTAGCTAGGGAGTAACTCACCCCTCTATGATCAGAGCTGAGTATAGAAAGTCTCTCCTGTTCATCTGGAGAAAACTGGAGCCAGCAAACAGCTTCACCCCACGCATGTCCAGAGGCTGGATGCCAATTCAATTTCAGCCAAGACCAACAGCCATTGTAATGACAAATCTTTCCTTAATACTCTTATTAAATCCTAATCTCAATCTTATTCATCATTATTAAGCCTTGGAATTGGGTTGAATATTTAAATGAGGTGAAATGAAAAGACAGAGAAGTGTTGGGAGGATGTGAAGTGGGAGGAAGAGAAAGATTTAAAGAGAGGAGAGTTGAAGAGTAATCTATCCAGATTCAGGAACAAAAGATTTTCAGACATAGCTAAAAACTGGCAAAAAAAGAGAGAGAGAAAGTAAAAGAAATTACCTATTAGAATCCAGACTTGCAATATTAGTCTTTCAATGACTTCTCAGTAAAGTAGCAGGGACATGAGGAAGAGACTTTGCAGAGCAGAGACTAAGGACATATAAAGAAAAGATGAATTGAGGGATTACATGTACCAAGATGGTTTAAAGGATATTGAAATATGACTTCATGGAGGTGTCTGGTTCACCTAGGCTGACTATGGTGATAAGGAATGGTCTGTATCCACAGTGAACTCCTCACACCACTGGGGCACATGAAACACTTTTGAAAGTCTCAAATAGACACCAATGACGTTATTCCTGATTTACTCATACAGGTTCAGCACCTACACTGAGTACCTTCCCAACTGGGATTTTTTGTAACAACAGTATGTTCTGATTTTGGAAACACTGGAACAAAACAGGAGTGTAGTTTTAGCTGCTTAGCTGTGGAACCAGACCTTGAGACTGACTTTCTCCATGGGGGGCCAGGTTATGGTCTCAGCCTCTCCAACCCTCTGTGGCTTCCAGTATCAATCCAGTGCCAATCCCACCTTCAGGTAGTTTTGCTGATGTAAGGGAGACCACAATCTGCCTCATAAGGAATGGATAATTCTTGCATCTGAAAATAATTATTCAGATTTGGAGCATTTCATGAAGCAGGGTGACCCACACCATCTGCTACTTCTGACAGTACTTGGAAAGACTGCAGGTCTGCTTTTCAAATCACATTAGATACATTTATTTTATTTTTTTTAATTGTTCCTTTTCTTTTTTTTCTTTTCCTTTTCAGATGGGATCATGTCAGAGGAATAATTCCCACTCCCTTCTCACAGTCACTGCCTACCTAAAATAATTCATCCAGCTCACTGAAGATTTGTGCATATCCACAATCTGTATCCCCAAATGCTAAAACAATCTATTTAACCTTTACGCCAGCTAATGCATACATTAGAGCAAGGACCTGTATATGAACATAAAAATCTGAGAAATTGAAACTCACTGACATAAAATCAAAGAGCTTGGCTATAAAAGGTGTCACTTTTATGTGATTATCTTGCCAATATCTCCATGTTGCTAAACTAAATCAAACTGCAATTTTTCCCACATGTATTGCATTTAATGGAGTCCGTTAATGGCAGCGATTCCTTATAGATCTCCGTGTAATGGAAGAATGGTTCCTTGTGCCATAACATTGTGCAGGCTGAACCCCCACACACGCTGCTGTATATCTTGGGAGCTTGACCTTATATGACTTCCTGTGTCAGGCAACACCGAGCACTGCTTTCACTAGGGCAATCCTTCAGGAAGATGGAAAGGCACTTCAGGGAACTCACTGCTGCCAGAAACGGGAACAAACCATGTCCAAAAACTCTGTTCTCCAGCATCCTCCTCCTGCTGAGCTGGACACTACGTGCTGCTGAGCTCAGGAGTGTATTTGTGCAGTCTCCTACTGCAGAGCTTGGGCCCCACATTTTTGCAACAGGGTCTCTGGCAGAGTCACTGTTCTCTCTTTGTCCCTGCAGAACAGCTTCACTTCTCTGTGAAACTGAAGATTATCCTGTTGACCAAAAAAAACACAACAAGCTTTGTTGTGGAGGCAAGTGTCTAACTACCCAGTTTTCAAAGAGTCACAGAATCAGCAAGGTTGGAAAGGACTCTTAGATCAGTGAGTCCAACCATCAGAAAAATAAAATTAAAAAAAAAAAAAAATAAATATCCCAATGCCAACAAAACCACAATTTTGGCCACTAGAGCATGGCCTGAAGGGCCAAACAAACACAGATTTTTAACGGTCACTTTTCACTGGCATTGGTCCTTACTTGTCCCTGAAGAAATTGCTCCCTCCTGAAGCCTGTTGAAATCAGTGCAATGCCAGCCCAAATTAATTTCACATCCACATGCTATTTTTTTTTTTAGATTATGTTATTAGGAAGATTTTACTCACTGTTGTTTTAAAAGCCCTAGAAACATGAAAAATCCACTTTCCCTGCATTTATTCATCTTCATTAACCACGTGCTGATTTTTTATTATTTTCTCCTGTTGGTAGAAAATCCAAGCCAACCCAACTCCTTTTTAATTCACTTTGGTATCAGCCAGAACGGGAGATTTCTGTGTTCTGTTATGTGCCAACGTTGAGGTCTGTGTGTATCAATCAAGAGTAGGATTATTGCTGTTACTTTAGTAGCATTCCTGATCAAATTAAGTTATTTGTTTTCTGCCTTTTTAAAGCATTTTGATACATATATATAATTTTTTTTTAGTTGAAACAAGTAGCATCTGCTGTCCAGAGTAATATTGCTCAAAAACACCTGTATCAGAGGGACTAGGTGAGGAAGGCAAGAAGAAACAAAGAAATCAAAATAATGTCTTTTTTTATCACCTTCAGAAGCAAAACAGTTTTTTTGTAGGGAATAAATAAAGACTGGAAGCTTATAAGTAGCAGTTCTAAACTTGGGAATTCTTAAGCAACTATTTCATGGCAAATGCAATATTTTGTTCATTCCTTCTCTGCATCACAAATCATAAATCACCTTTTAGCTTGCAACCAAAAAGTGTCTAAAAGTCTCCATAAACAGAAATTCTTCTCCCACAAGATGACAGAGATTCATCTCCAAAAAGCCAATGTTCAAGTTATTATTTTGGTTAAAAACATTTTTAACAACAACCAAAATAACTAAGCAATTTTAGCCTGGATTTCTCACCAGATTGTAAGACATTACATCATACGACCCAGAGACTCTGACTCAGCAGGATTGCACAGGAAGAGATGTTTTCTATTCACACAACTCACATGAGCAGCAAAAATAGACTGGTTGAGTCTCTGAAAACTTCAGTGCTTCTCCAGGTTAATTTTTGGCCTTTAATGAAGTGATTAGTCATTTTTAATAGAAATACCACTTTCCATGCCATCTATCTCTACCTATTATTGCTAGAGAAAAAAATGTCAATGTGTTATTTCATAGAATCATAGAATGCTTTGGGTGGGAAGGGACCTTAAAGATCATCCAGTCCCAAACCCCTGCATGGGCAGGATACCTACCACCAGACCAGGTTGCTCCAAGCCACATCCAACCTGCCCTTGAACAAGGATGGGGCAGCCACAGCTTCTCTGGGCATCCTGTGCCAGTGTCTCACCATCCTCATGCTGAAGAATTTCTCTGTGATGCCTAACTTAAATCTCCCCTCTTCCAGTTCCAATCCATTCCCCTTTGTCCTCTCATGACAAGCCCTTGTAAAAAGTCCCTCTCCTGCTTTCCTGGGAAGATGCTTCCAAATATTTCTATGTAGGCTCCTATATTTCTATACAGGCTTCCAGAGTTTGTTATGTGGGAAGAAGCCACATCTATGAGCTGTGTTTTATGTTTGTCCAGGAATATGACACTCTGCAACAACATTATTTGACATCCTAGAGAGATCTGTCCCACTCCAGCCCTTCAGTCCTCCCTGTGGTCACTGGTATTAGGAGTGCAGAAAATCTCACTGTTTTCACAATATTAGTAAGACTTTGATGCCAGTTTTCTTCAGCATCCCTCAAATCATCAAGTCAGCTCATGGGAAAACTAAGGCCGAAAGTTTTATCTGTCCTAGTTTTCCAGAACAAGCCCACTTCCATCCTCCCACTGCACCCCACATCTCCTTGCAGAGCAGAGAAGCAGAAGCCGTGGCCCAAAGGTGCAACAAAGGAAATGTAATTTTTTCCCACTTTTAGAATATTAAAAAAGAGAGTAATATATGCCTTTCCCACATCCCTTGAGGTCTTCCTAGTGGAAGTATGGCGAGATTTGAGGATAGGGGGAATGCATCCCACAGAAGATTTAATGAACGATGAGATGCCAGGGCAGTGAGGGCACAGGGCAGGGGCTACAGGGCTGGGCAATCCCAAGTGCTCTGTGCAAGAGGTGGCCCTTCAGCACAGGGAATGTAGTTTATCTACATCCTGAAAGGCACCGTGTAATTTTATGGTGTCATAAAAAGGATTATTACACTAATAGGAGTTAATAATTCTAAAAGCTTCATGACCTCTTTGGTCATCCTGGCTCAGTTTCAGCCTGGGTGATTTTATTAATACATTTTCTTTTTTGTGAGTTGAGTTGGCAATGACCATTAAACATCGAAGGCCAAATTCTCAGCTGGTGTAACTCAGCCTGATGCTGTCCAAGCCAGCTGAGCTCTGCCTGTGTGTGCCCAGAAGTGAATCTAGCCAGTGGACTTCTGTGCTATGTTGCAGACTTTAAGAGAAGAAATTCAAAGCTCTGACATGATTTACTCTACCCTGGGATCTCCGACTGCATTGTCCTACTTTTTGTCCTCTGCAGCGTCTTTTGAGCCACCCTTGGGTGTAAAAGGGCTTCTGAACTGAGCTGAGCTATCTAGCATAATCATCTTAAGGGAACAAATAACTACACAGACTGGCTGCTTTGTCAGTACTGAAAAACAGATGTAGTTTAGCTGATGTTAAGTGCCAGAGTCCTCATGTGTTCTCCTGTGAGCAAATCAGAGGACATACATAGCAACAGGAATGTAAAGACCAGCTGTGCTCCACAATATGGTGATTTTTAACTGCCTTGTGTTGCTGGGTGATCAGGCATGGCCCTGAGCAGAGGTTGCTCTCAGTTTCAGTGTGTCCGTGTACAGACAGAGCAACAATTGGCTCAAACCTCTTCCTACCACCACTTTGCTGCGTTCCAACCAATGTGTTCCTTCTACTGGAACTCTCCTGGTTAGTATGGCCTGGGGAGAAAGATTGCAGCAGAACCAGAAAGGTGCCTCACCTTTTCATCTCTCCTGCTCTCAGTTTGTAACAACTGAAAACAAAATACTGAGCTTTAGGTTTTCTGTTCTAAGAATGAGGTTTGCAGTGAAGTGCTCAGAGGTGGCTCTTGAGCAGGGAGAAGTGAAGTGTTGCAAGCAAGAACTGTGCAGGGCACACCATTGTTTTCACTGCAGGAGCTGGCAGCTTCTCTGTTTCACCATCTTCCCTAAGCATATTCTGATGTTTGCATAGATATATTCAAATATATCTATACATACACTTCTATATGTGTATACATACATACGTACATAAAAACAGCACTGGAAGAACTGTTTGTTCAAAGCATAGATCTAAGATTTAATCTGTTCCAGTGCCCAGGCAGCAGCTTGACCACCGTGACGTTGCTCCCTAAGTATGCTATTATAAGATCAGAAGCAGTCCCTGTGCTTCTCTGAGAAAACCCTCAGAGAGACTGTTGATATCAGTGCCTTGTGCTGGCACAACCTAATCAGCATTACCTCTTAGCATGAAGAATTGGGGCTTAAAATAGTCCACTCCAGTGTCTTTTGATTGCAAAGTATTTCAAGAGAGTGGAATCATGTGCAAAAGCCTAACAGAACTAAGATCTGTGCTGCATTTGCATTTTCCACCGAGTTCGCCTGCTTTTTTTGCAGCTGCTAAGGAGTTTTGCAGCAGTTTCCAAAGTGTGGATCTCCCTACCTCTGCTGTGATGGGGCCCCAGCACCTCTCCAGCAGACCTGCCTCCTCACCCAGGGGCAGAGGTGGAGGGGCAGGGAACCAGAACACAGCTCTAGGTTCCTTGGATTAAGGCTAAAGAAGAGCACAGAGGACAAAGCAAATATTAGCCTGGATTTCAGCAGCTACAAGTTAAAATGAAAAACAAAAGAGGAAAAATTAAATGGGATGGGATGCTCCTGAACTGAGCAGCACTGAAGCTGCATCTCTCTCCTTTCTCTGGCTCTTTCTATCTGTGGCCTGTACAAACAACTCAGTGTATATGTATTTTTGGCACAAATCACAGTGTCCTGTGATTCTTGATTATAATTATAATAATGGGTTTCAGAAAGCCTGCAAGTGGTTCTGGGAATTATAATAAGGATTTAGGACAGACGCCTTGTTTATGTGGTTAGTGTTTGTTGCATATTAGACCAAGTTTAGCAGAATAGCTGCTGTTGTAAGAAACTGCAAAATACACAATTAAATGCTAACTAGTAGAAAAACACCTCTCCCCTTCTTGAGAGGCAGACATGCTCATCTTGTCATCTCCACCCTCCAAGCAGGGACTAAAGCAGGCGCAGATGGCTAGTTCTGTTGTGATGGTATTCCATTGCATTTGCCTTGTCTGAATTTCCACTCCCACAATCTTCTCTTAATTTACCATGAGAAAAATATGTATTCGATCCTTTTTTCTTCATGTTCCACTCATCTCTCTTTATGATTTTCCTTGCTTAAAGCATCCAGCCGTGCAAAAGCTCCACTGAGTCATGCAGTTCCCATTACAACCAAAGCAGAATTATTCCCAATGATGGCATCTTTTTCCTGTAATTTTTCTCCCCAAGAGTCTTAATTTCTGTTCAGTCACAAGACCAGATTTCTACTTTCTCCCTTGCAAAATTACTTTTATAGATTAATAATTGTCTGTAACTGGTGGCCAAAAGCCCCTAAGGTCCACCTGCCTCAGAGCTGGCCCCAAGTATCTGCTGATGTACGTGACCTTGGAAAGATCTTCTGGTGATAAGTGTGGAGTCCACAGAGCCAGATGGAAATAGGGGCCCTCAGAGGTGGTGGAAAGAAATAAGTGATTTTATAAAAACCTTTATAATTTTCCATTTCTTTGTTCGTGGTTATGACAGATAGACTCAAAGTCACCGAAGGGACTGCAGGAGTCTGCAGGATGTTGTGCCTGACTGAGTAAGAGGAATAGAAATTGCTCTGAGATCCAGAGGGAGGTTTCTGCAGCCCAAGCTGCCGGGCTGCCCCAGGACTGAGGGTGGGACTCAGGACCACCAGTGCTGGGGCTCAGCAGGGACCCCGTGGTCCAGGGGCTTGGTCTGAGCTCACCTGCCTCCCATTCCCTCTCAACTGGTTTCTGCCTGCCTCAGAGCTGCAGCTTTTCTCCATTTTTAAAGGACAAGGGAGGAAAACATCAAGATAACAATAAATAAAACGCGTTTTTCTGCCTCCTGGCTGTGTTTTCCAAGGCTGCACCTCAAGGCCTCCCCAGCCTCCAGCCAGGCACTGTCAGAGCCCTGTCAGAGCCAGGCACAGGCGGTGCTGCCTTCCCAGCCCGACGACTGCATGTTGATTGTGTTCCTCTCCTTTGTTAACACAATTGCCTTCACCTTTACATAAATCAGATTTAGAGAACACACTGCCTCTCAGAAGCCTTGGGACACCTCGAGGCCTCTCAGTTCAATGGAGCTCATTATGGAAATCAGCTAAATGCTGAGCAGAGAGATAAGTGCTAACTGTTTACCAAACCCCTCCACCAGAGATATACAGCAAGAGCTAATGGGAGTTCATTTGCAGCCTTACTCAGTCATTCAACCCTCTTTATCTGCTCCTTCGACTAATCTACAGAGAGAGATACCAAGTTTGCTTGAAACATCTTCCTGTGTAGCTCCTCTTGGACAGGAAGAGTGGGGAGAAGGGACTAGCAGGAGCTGAAGCTTTGCCATGGGGAACCAAAGCAAGCGAAAATCCACATGCTCAGCTTCAAGCATTCTTGAAGGCTGCTGTTACTCTGATCTTTGTGGTGAAAGCCCAGTTTAATTAGAGATCAGGGAGAAATCCCCCAGTCTCCAGTGCTTGCAGAGGGCATGGATCTCTCCTGAGGATTTCTGGCACAGCAGGGAGCTGCTAGAAGGCTTTCAGAAGGATTCTAATGAGGAAGAACATAGCCCTGAGTTTTGAGGGGCACAGGGAGCTGTCACCCAAGGTGATGGAGCATCAAGCCTAATATGAAGAGTGGATGCAAAACGTGGGGATTTATTTTCTGGAAGCAGTTTTCATCCAGAGCCAAGTACAGGAAATCAAAAGGGAGATCTGGATGAATACCCCTGCTGATACCTCCAATGTGTGGAAGGAGATTCTCTGACCAGCAGCTGCACCAGAAAGCCTTTACAGCACCTGTACAGTGCACATAAATAACAGCCAAAACATTTTTACTTAGGACTGGGCAGCTTTAAAAGCTGGGGAATGGTTTTGACTTGTTCCTCAGCTCAGTTGTTTTTGTTTGTTTGTTTGTTTTTTTAAGTTGTAGAGTTGTCAAAACATTTTGTTCTGACATTTCCTCTGAAAAATGCCAATTTTCCAGTTGAAGATGACTTTCCATTTTTAAATTAGTGCAGAATTATTAATGTCATTATTTTAAAATAAACAAAGATTTATACTACCTTTTAACTAATTGTGGAGGGGAGGGAGCTGTTCAAATATCAGCCAAAAACACTTGCAATTTTTCAAAGTGAAGTAGTTCTTCAGATTATAGGTTAGAAAAGGTTTCAAAGATGTCAGCTTCTTTTCTTAATTCAAGAGAGGAAAACTTTTCAAACTCTTCACAATATTTTTGAAAGAGGAAAGCCACTTCCAGCTTTAATAGACACCTTTTATGGAATTACCTCCATCTGAAGGTTCTTGTTAACTACTGTTATCAGCTGTAATTTTTGTCTGTCCAACGTGAAGAAGTCAGAGGGAGTTTGATGTCCTTGACATGCCACCTTCTACTGAAGGCATGTAGCAAAGATGCCTGTTTTTCCAATAATAACTTCTCTCATTAGAATGCAAGTAGACTTTCCAAACTAAGATCATTTTTCTTCTTATTGTCCCAAATTCCAATACTCTGCCCTTTTCAAATGATTTTCAAGAGGATAGTTCAGTACTACGTTTGTTTAATTTTATTTTTAATTTATTTTTTTTACATCTTGTAAGTTGAACTGCACTTCTTCCTCAGCTCAGAAAACCAAAGCAGAATTTTAGCTGCCATTGCTAACCCCAGCATTTTGCAATGGTCTATTATTTAAAATTCAGGACAAATTCTCTCCTTTCTGCCTTAGTAATTTCATGCAGCTAGAGATGGAGAGAGTGGAAAGTGAGATGCAGCTTTGCAGTATTTTATACATTCTTGTGGTAGGTGAGCTGCATATCCTTCTGTTTTAAGGATAATTTTGGCTTTGCATTTAGAAATACTCTTCTGTTGTGTTGTAAGAGCTGCAAGAATGATTTATAGACAACACACAGAAGGACAGACACCATAACACCAAAATGCTGCTACCTCTGAGATGGAACATGGCAGTTATTGACCAAAATACAGCAAAGCTTTGCAAGGGTGAACATTGGGATTACTGAGGAGTCCTGAGTTTAATTTGAAATTGAAAGAGGATTTTAACAGGGAAAACCAAAGTTGCCTTCATCAAAACTTTACCAAGAGGCTGCTCTACTATCACTAGTCTTTGGAAATGTTTGTAGGGATTCTTGGTGCTCAGACCTTGCTTAGCTGGTGCCACCAGCAGGGGCAGGAACTGAGCAGCTAAAAATTAATCCATCATGAAATTCTATTTGGGGTAGAAACACTTCACCAACTGTTTCTTGCAAATGGTTCATACTTCTGATCATTTCTCTCTATCCATTTTTACAAATCAGGTCCCTTACATACTGTTTAAGACATAACATGATAGACAGCCCCAGCAGCTGAGCTTTCCTGCATTATGTTACAGGAACAACCTGATTTGTTCTTACTAGAAGTTCATTTGTATTATAAATGTCTTTTATTATTTTGAATATATCTTAAGTCAATAGAACTTCAGCTACTTGCCATTATTTATATCTGTTTTCTAGCACAAAGTAAGTTTGGGGAGAAACTACTTGTTAGTGGACCTTAAGGAAAGCTCCCCCCCCCAGCTGATTTGTTAGATTTTTTATTTCCAAGGGAATTTGGTTGGGATCAGGAAGGAGGTAGAATAAAAACATACCATAGGGTATTTGGAATTCTTCATTTCTTCTGACCTAAGCATTGCAAAGCTTCCCTAAAGCATGTAAGTAAATAAATGTCACCTAAATAAGCAGGCATGGTTGCCAGATGCTTTGAAGGCTCCTCTCCTCTACCACGTTAGGATCTGTACCCAAGGTTCATCAAAGCTGCTCTTCCTAGCCCAGGAGTTCACATCAGCATTAGCTGTACGATTAGCTAAAATCTCCAGCACAAATAAGGTTGAGTCTAAACTTGAAATCAGTTATTGAATTAAAAAGAAGCAAACTTCTAAGGATTCAACAAGTCAGAATTGTTTTACACTAAACAGAAGGGCCTAGAGGACTAACTATAGATTTCTTCCAAGACTGATGTTCTAATTTCTTCAGGGTTTCATGGTGACCTTTGGTGCATTTTGTGATCTGGTCCTTCAGAAAACACTACATTACGTCTCAGTCATTGTACAAATAACATCTTGGGATTATAGCCTGCCGTTAATAAATGTGGCTAATCATCAATAAGAGAGTTTCAGCTATTATACACTGACGATGTAATTTTATACCTCGCCAATCCAGAGAAATCGGTTCCATTCCTTTTAGATTTGCTGGATAGATTTTGGGCCTTTCAAGGTTAATGCCACTAAATCATCTGCTAATTCTAAAGAATCATTTGGGTACGTGGAGAGAACATTCTCTTTTTGTATTTCTGAGTTAGGTTTTAAACACTTACTTGGCTTTGTATAACCTGCTGAGTTTAGAAGAAAGATTGATACTGTTGTTCCAGCACCAAAGGAAATACACAATGACCTTGGTAAGTGGTCTGTTTTATGCATAAGTTGCACAGGATGCATTAACATCACTAAAGTCATCAGTCTCAGACAGTTAGACCTTCCTTCATTAAACTCCATTTCACTACCAAGCCAATTGAAAAAAAAAAAAAAAAAAAAAAGAAAATAAAATTAGAAGGCAACGAATGGCCTTGTTTGTGGGTAGAAGGAATCTCTGCAGAAGCCCAGGTGCAGTGATGTTATCTGAGCTCGCTGCCTGCGGCTGCCCCTGAGACCTGCAGCTCAGAGTGGCTCCACTTGCCTTCTTCTTAGTTCTGGCTGAGTGGAGACTTACTAAATGTCAGTGAGGGAGCAGGAGCTTGCTGGAGATACATGAGAAGGTTGGGGTTTGTAGGCTCTCATCAGATGGAAATTATACCAACGGGGCGTTCTGCTCAATCCATTTCTGAGATATTTGGGCAGTAGATCTAGGGTTGGAAAGCTCACGGGAGGATGGGTGAGGCTTGGCTTTGTCTACTTTGCCCATTTCTTTTTGACAAGTACCTACTGCAGTAGCACTAAAAAGTTAATTTTGCTTTGTCCATTAATGGTTGGATCAATGTCAGGTACCTACAAATATAAGGCGTCTATTTCTATTCATTTTTATTTAGTACAATTACGTAAAACATATAAGAATATATAATAAGGCAATCCTCACAATTTTTGGGAGGATTCATGCACCTGTGCTAGCAATGGATTCAAAATTTTATAATAAAAATAAAATTATAAAACCACACTATTTAAAGTTACTAAAGTACATAACTTGCTATCAGTTTTCTAGAAAGTTTCCTGATTTTTAGAATGGCCCATTAATTACTTTTGTGAGCTTTAATCTGCACATCAGCAGTGTCAGTCTTCCAGGAAACATGCTCATACCTCCCACAAGGCATTACAATAAGTTTACAAAAAAAAAAAAAAAAAAAAAAAAGAAACCCTCTTTCAAAGGGCCTATGAAATCTAAGTATTTATGGAATAAATGGAAAAGATGAATTAGTAACTAAAAAAAAAAAAAAAAAAAAAAGCAAGCTATTCTCTTCTAGTTTTTGCTGGCTTCCCAGCTAAGAAGCCTGGGGATTACTCCTATGATATTTTATTTGCAAAGTGCTGTGAATCTGATCTATTAAACTTATTTGCAAATTGTTTCACCAGTGCTATAAACAGGATCTATGACCGAGGAATAGGGAGGAGAAAATTGGCAAATAACACTATCAAAATACTATAACATCAACTGAATAAATTCCCTGGCAAATACTGTTTGATGAGTTCCAATGTGATTGTCACAGGCAGAGCCTGAAATCCCATTTGGGCAGGAGGAGCAGAGGGAGTGGGATTGCTGTCTGTAGGGCTCCAGGTAAATGCAGGATGCAGCTCAGCCCGCAGAGGTAAAACCCAACTCTGGGCATCTTTTTGAAGGAAATTCAGACACATCTTTAGGGTGTTGTGGGAATAAAATACCTGCTTGCAGAGCCACTGTTATCAGTCACTGGTATTGCTCATAATGTGCTCGTGTGGTGCTGAAGGAAAAGCCAGTGGCCAGTTCTTCCCCTGCTCTTCTCGCTGAAGGAGAGCGAGGGATGCAATTTGGTGGCTAAACACAGTCCGTTTATCTCCTGCCTTTAGCCAGCAAATTTATCATACACATTAATATCGAAAGAGGTTAGAGTTCAGGGAATGAAACATTTGTTTTCTTGTGCTCGCTCCATAAATAAACTCTCCCACTTTCTTGGCAGTATTTTTACAAAGCAAGCGAGAGAAACAGGCACATTACAGAGACAGTTACGTGTGTGGTGGGGGAGGCTGTGTGCATGTTAAAGTGCTCCCACAGCAGACCTCTGTGACTTGGACTGCATTACATCTTCTCTCTTTTTTACCCTCTCTCTTTTTCTGTTGTCTCATCGTTATTAGTCAGCCAGACATTTTTTATCTCTTGGAAAGATACTTTAGCTCATATCCAATGTAATCATCTCAGGAGCTTCTACTTTAGTCCCCAGAGGCCTGGAGAAATGACATCTCTTTTACTGATTAACAAAACAATACAAAATGCTAAGAAAAATGGCTTTGTTCCCAACCTTTCATTAACTCCTACTGTGCCTGTTTGATTTGGAAGACTTTGGTTCCCAGTTTCAAGCCAAGTTATAACTTCTTTCTGTTCTTTGGCCCACATGATACAGTTCTTGGAGTGAATCGATCTTTTATTTGTGACCCTAACAGATAACAGTACAGTCT
Source organism: Chaetura pelagica (assembly GCF_000747805.2). NCBI lineage: Eukaryota > Metazoa > Chordata > Aves > Apodiformes > Apodidae > Chaetura > Chaetura pelagica. The sequence goes on along the minus strand of NW_009952363.1, from coordinate 522,282 downwards.
GCAAGACAAAACAGTGCCAGTGTCACAATGCCCAGCTCTGCAGGTTGAGGCCAGTCCTGTTACACCACTGCAGCACCAGGGGGTAAAGTCAGACCTGAGCCTGAGCCAAATACCTATTTTCTCATCCCAGTACTCTGGACTCCAAAAGAGGATTAGTAACTTGCAGATTGATGGAAATAATGTATTTAAAACATAAATAAATAAATTCATAAGTTCTTGTACATACCTTCTCAGGGTAGTCAAGTAAGTTGTTTTTTGAAATGCCTGTGCCTTTAGCAAAGTTTACGATGGGATATCCTGGTTTGGGACGAGGTGAGGCCGCGCTGCCCTGAGCCTGCTGTCCTACAAACCTTAGCAGGGGTTTGCAGCTCTGGCTGTGCAATGTCACAGGCTGCCTGCCCAGCCCACTGAGCTGCCCCTCACTGGGAGCTTCTCCTGGGAAAGTCTGTCCCCAAGGACCAGAGCAGTTCACCAGGCACTCTAGCTGCCCTCCATCTCCTCCCTTGCATCTCCACCTCTCGTCTCTGACGTGTTTCCAGGTGTGTGTGTTTCCTCCTGTTTGTTCCACCTGGGGCAGGTGCTGAGGCCTGTGGGGAGGGGAGGGTGGGTCAGGTGACCCCAACGGGCCAATCACAGCGCTCCTGCCCACATAAAATGGCTCCTCCGAGAGGCCTCCCCAGCCCCTTCTGGGCTGACTGTTGTTTCTTCTGCCCCTTGTTTTCTCATGGGTGAAGAGCAGTGTTCACCAGGACCTGTTGTGCTCTCCTGCCTCCCTGAGCAGGACTAGTTGGGCTGCACTGAGGCTTTTGTGGACTCTCCCAGGGCCCTGGACTCAGGTACCTCCATCTTCTGCCCAGTTCAGTTTGGGACCTTTCTGGTTGGGAAGTAATTACCAACTGAGGAGTGTGGGCTTCATATATGTATATTATTTTATATATTTGTGTGTAAAGACAAATGTGGCACCATGAGTGAGGTGGCACCTTGAGCACCGTGTTCAGTTACACATTGAGTTGTTGGAGCATGTGCAAAGAAGAGCAACCAAGCTGGTGAAGGGTTTAGAGAACAAGTCCTGTGAGGAGAGGCTGAGGGAACTGGGATTGTTCAGCTTGGAGAAGACAAGGTTGAGGGAAGGCTCTCTTCAGCTCCCTGAAAGGATATTGTAGAGAGGTGGGAAATGGCCTCTTCTTGCAAGTGAAGGATGACAGGACTAAAGGAAATGGCCTCAAGTTGTGCCAGGGGAGGCTTAGACTAAATATTAGGAAGAATTTCTTTACCAAAGGAGTAGTCAGGCATTGGAATGAGCTACCCGCGGAGGTGGTAGAATCGCCGTCCCTGGAAGTATTCAAGAAATGTGCAGATGTGGCACTTCAGGACATGCTCTAGTGGGCATGGTGGGTTTTTTTGTTGGTTGTGTATTGTTGTTGGGTTTGTGGGGTGTGTAGTTGAGGGTTTGTTGTTGGTTTTTTGAGTGTGTGCTTTTTGTTCCCCATCTGGAGTGGGTGGTTGAACTAGATGAGCTTAAAGGTCTTTTCCAACTGTGATGATTCTGTGCAATTCATCATTGTTATTACTATATATTATTTAATTAAATCTGTTTGGGTTTTTTGTGGGGGAAAGGACAGGGTTCCAACCTAAAAGTCTATCTGTATTCCCTTTTTTATCTTCCCCAGGGAGACTAGTGGGAAGGTAACAGAGAGCATATGTCACCTGGTCATTGGCTAAAACTGTGACATTAAGCTATCTTCAACATCAGCTCAGCATCCTCTGTTGCCGTCACCACTTGCCAGCAGCAGTTTGCAGGTGTCTGTGTACCCACCTCTCTGCACCAGTGCAATGAGCATGCTTCTTCACTGGTCCAGGGGTACCACATCCAGTAATGTCTGTGTCTCTTTGGGTGCTGTGTTTAGCCAATTGCAGGGACAGGGCTGATCATGCCCTGCTCTGTCTTTCAAAAACCTGCACCTAAACTTTTCCAGCGATTTCACACCAAGACTCATTTTCCCAAGAGGCTGGACCACAAAATTTAACGAAGGGAGTTTGTGATGATTGTTCACAGAAGTATTTGTCAATTATTTTTTACAGCATATGACAAGTCCTGTAAGAAGCCTTTACCCTAGAGCTGAAAACCCTAACAAGCTCAAAATATAGCTTATTTTTTGTGTGGTAGTAGTGCTCTGGAGTCCTAGTAATGGACAAAGACCTTACTGTACTAAGAAAAAACAAACACTGTGGAGGTTTGCTGTAAAGAATGTGCAGTCTAAAAGGCACTACCTTTGCTGTCCTGACCACCTTAGATGTTGTCCTGGTTTCCCAAGGAGCAGGGCCAGCAGTTCCACTATTACTGAATAGTTGGACACTGCAGTGTTGCCTCATCCACAGCAGGGAGCAAACTATAAATAATCTCTCTAATTCACAATCTCTCCTCCCCTTAGGAGATTTTCTTTCTCTAAATACTCTCTCATTTTGGAACTTCTGCTGAAAATCCTGTCAGCAGGTGTCAAAGCTTAAAATTTTATTACTAGATTTGGGAGAAGAAAAGGTAAATATTTATTTCTAGCTTTTTTAACAGTGATAGAAAAGGAATGGAAGTGACAGTAGATTTCTTTGGGTACCTTTACTATCAACATATGGCCTTAAAAGAGGAAAATTGGCTCAGGGAAGTTGTTCAGCAGACCTCCATTCAGCCTTCCTGTTGGGCTGCAAGTCAACATTTTTTAAACTGCACAAAAAAACTTCCAGAGTATCACATGAAAAAGATTAAACTATAAAGCAAGATTAAAATGTCTTGCATGTCTCCTCAGACCTTTTATCAGCTCACCTGTGTATGTTACACTATAATGAAAAAATACAATCTGGAAATGAAAAATTTGGTGTTATTGAAATATATCCTGAAAGTAAAAGTGAAAATTCCCTCAGACTTTTTCAGGAGGACTTGTTTTGACATGTTGTTGTCAAAATTGTGGATCAAACTGATACAAAGGAGTGTTGTTTGAAAGGAAACTCGGTGCAGAAAATGACAAGGGAAGTTTAAGTGTTGTGATTTATAATACAGAAACTGGGTTCCAGTCCCAACTAAGCGGCTCTATGAACTTGAAGATCTTCCTTTGTATCTTTCATGCTCTCTCAAAAGTTAAGGGTGGAGCAAGGAATTTTTTTCCTGTGTTTAAACAATGCCTGCAAATGATAAAATAATTTGATAATCTAGTATTGTGGTTTATTATAAACAATGCCTGCAAATGATAAAATAATTTGTAATAAACCACAGTACTAGATTATCAAATACATCCCCTCAAGACATGTTCAGGTCTGTGGTGGTCAAGAAGGAATATTTTCTCGGGTTCATCCCGTAAACAACCATTTTATTTCTGGCCAATCTGTACCGCTGCAAAGATACACACCTTCCACTCAAGAAATACTTTTCATCCATGGAATTCAGTTCTTAGCTTTCCAAATCATGTAATTATCCCAAGTGTCAGTTTAAAGCAATTCATGTGATATATCTGCCTACTGGTACCTTGGACTGCAAACGTTAGTCATCTGAACAGGCCACTGAAAAAAACAGCAGCTTGAAGTGGACCAGTCACCACACTTACTGTCCATATCCTGGCCATGACTGTCATCACACCTTAGCCTCATGCAGAAAAATACTCTTCTCCCCACCTCCTGATGAAGGAGTTTGATTTTTAAGTACTCTAAACTGTATGTTAAACACCAAACCATACATCAATTCAAAGTCTGATGTTGTTTCTACTGGCAGCTAATATCGCCCATGACAGAGACTCTAAAAACTGCAGAAAGCTGCTCTGTCCTTTCATAGTGAATTTCTCTTTGGATGATCACTGTGGACAGGCCCATGCAAATCATGAATCACAAATTAAATGGCTCAGTAAATAAAAAATGGACTTATCAAGGACACAGCAACTACTGCTATAAGCCAGACCCTCTAGCGCAAGGAAAAGATTGGCATTAATGTGCCACATGCTTCATTTGCTTCTTCATTTACAGAGGGAGCCATAAGCTTTAAGAAGGAAAGACGTTTATATGAGGGGATACAAAAGCAAAACAAAGTAAAGACTCCTAAGGAACACAGCAAATAATATTGCCAACCTTGAACACGGGAAATTGAGAGTCCATCACCTAAGAATCCTGGGGTAAAAAAAACTCATGGGAATGGCTTTTCTGCTTACTTGAGGGTTGTTTATTTAAAAATAATAATAGTGTGGTTTTTTCTTTTTCCGAATATTGAAATTATACACAGTATTCATTTTTTATAAACAGGCTGTTCTTCACAGCTAAAAGTTCAAACAAGTTCCTTATTCTTTTCCCTGTTTTTCCTTTTCCTTTTTCCTGAAGCTGGAGCTTTAATGGAAATCCCAAAAGCTGCAGAACTCATTGTAGAATTACACAAACACATGTCTTGGCACGTGTCACATTAGTTCTCTTGTACAAGACGGTAGCTGTGTCTGCACACATCAAACCTGAGAAATGCAAACATGATGTAGAAGGAAAAGCAGCCTCATCCTGCTGTCACTCCAGGCCCTGCAGAGACACGGGCAGCAGCTCTCTCTGCATGGATTTCCTCTCTATTCCTGCCAAGTTGTACGAACCACGGTCCAGGATGGACCATGACATGGCAAGGAGGGAGTGAGTTGTCCCAATATTAGCAGCATTCCTTGCAGAGAAGCAGGGTTTTGTGCCAGAGGATAGCATGAAGAAGCAAGCACTAATCCTTCATCTTTCCAGTTCTGGAGCACTGCGCAGGCCATGGAGACTTTTTGGAAACAGGCTGTCACCATCAATACCCATACTGGAGTGGGAGAGAGGGTTGCTCCCCGGGTGTCCAGGGCTGGGTGTTGGAGTCACTGGGTGATGGGCCAGTCCCTGCCTCTAGTGTACTGCTTGTCCTCACAGTCTCATTTCAGAAGGGTGTTATTTCACTGCTGCCTCCCAGATAATGTAACTGAATCATTCAATTGAGCATAAAATAGAAATTTGGCTTCTTATCTGCTGGGAAACCAGCTTTACTATTTTCTTTCTGCAAAATACATTTTTCACTATCTTATCTTCTAATAAACAATCCCAGCTCTGCAGGCTGCAAAAATGTTCCAAACACATTTAAGAGACTTTTTTTTTTCTCCCCTCTCCCTCCCCCCTTACCCCTCCTTCCCACCCTTTAAAACGTCTGTTTTAAAGACATATTTTTAAAAGAGATCCAATTTGTATTCCATCTTCCTTTGGTGAAGGTATATATTTTTCATAAGCCTGTCCTCTGCTTTTGAGGCCTCTCTCCCTCGGTTTAATTTTCATTCCCATCTCTCTTTCTTCCCCTGTACAAAACTGAAACACCAATTCCCCCCACACCCTTAGTGCTTTCTCTTGTTTTAAGAAAAAGGCAATTCAGACTTAAAAACTGCCCTCCCCTCCCCTGGACCTGCCATGCAGCACTTGCCTAACGGAAACTAAACGTGTCAGTGAAAGGTCAGCTATGAATTTTTAAAGCTTTCTATCTCACTCAGGCTGACATCAAAAGCATTAGCTGTAGCACTAAATCAGGGAGCGAGGGGGAATTAGAATATGCAACAAGTCCTGCCGTAGAATGTGACACGGAGGAGGATATTCAGAGGCCCCTCTCGGGGTGGGAGAAGAAGCTGTGCCAAAATTCAGTGTCAAGGCACTGATTTCTTGCTCTTCTGCCCTCCTCCTGGGGCAATCACACCTGCTAGCCACCCCCTTGCAAGGGACCAGTGAAAAACAAGACGTGGAATGAAAATTTAAGAGATGCATTATGCATTGGTGTCATTGCTGCAAATCAAAAACTGATCTGGGAGATGATTTCATGAGCCCTCCTTATATATGATGCTACAGTCTTCTGAAATCCCCCAGCTATCCACTAAGGGCCCCCCTGCCTCTGAGTTAAAGCCTTTCTGGCTCCAAAAAAGATGCAGTTTTTCTTTTCTAGACCAAATTAAGAGGAGTAGTGGGAGAATAATCAGTGTAATTCCTGCAAAAAATGAGCAAATCATAGGAGAACTAAAGCTGCCATGTCCCAGCAGAATCATCTTACAGTGCACTAGGTTTGTTGGAGCTACATGGAGTCACATTAGCTCTTCTGGATTTGTCACCTCTGGGGCTCCACTGCTTTCACACTGTCTTTGCATTTTCTGTGCTAGGCAGAGAGCTGTGTCTCTAGGCAGACTTGCCTTGAAGAAAAGTTATCTAGATTTGCTTTAGAAGATATTCAGAGCAACAGCTACATAGCAGTAATTTGTCATTGTGCTGCTTCTTCACAGGCTGGTGCCAGGTCCTCATCGTTTGTCTCTTTTCCATAAACAAGAAGCTGTACCCCCAATTTTTCCATAAACAAGAAGGTGCACAGTGTCACCTGCAGCAGCAGAACACGGGCACAGTTCAAGAGGTGATTTATTATTCATTGATCATTTAACAATTTGGCAGCTGAAGGCAGAACTGATCCCACCAGGACTTCCTGTGGGCAAAGCAGCCATTCATATGGCATGGGCATGCTGTAGTGGGAGCACAGGATGTTCTCACTGAAAGGGAAAGTCAAGTTAAAAAAACTCTGGCACATGTAGCCTGCCTTGGCCTCTTTGCAAATCATTGAATCAGAGTGCAGGGATGTTCAGGAACATCATCTGGAAAGCCTGGCACTAAAATGCCTGTGATATCTGGTCTGAAACCTTCCTTCCCTATGCTGGGACAACCTGATGTGGCTTCTGGTTTTCCATTAGACTCTGCCAGCCTGAGGCAGACTCCCAGGTGATCCTACTGAGCCCAACAAGAACTGTCACCAGCTGCAGTGGGACAAATTCTGAACCCTCAACATCATATCTTTGACACCTTTCCACCATTTCATCCCCTGTCCCTTTTCAAAGCCTCCACCACACTTGACTGGCTCTTTTCAGGCTAGTTCTTGATTCCTTTAGAGGAGGATGCAATGATTAGAAATGGAAGACTTCTGCTTTTAAAAAAAAATTAATTCATAAAATTTTAGAATGTTTTGTGGAAATGTGTTTATTTTTAATAGAATGCATGTTTCCTGTAGTTCTGCAATGTGTGACCACATGTACTTTCAGCTTTTTGTTTCAGGTCACCCTTTATATCATAGAGAGTAAGAATTACAGCATGCTTATATCTAGCTTTTATAAATTCATAAGTATATCTCATGTTGCATAACAAAGTTTTTAAATTATTGAATTATGTTCTTGTTTCAGAAACAATTAGGGGGAACAGACCCATGTAGCATCTCCATTTTCCTAAAAAATGCCAATACATTGACTTTATTCCCATTCTGGATGGAAACAAATTCCAATGTGTCACAATTGAACAGAGATTGTTTTCCAAACAGCTTCAGTTTCCATCTGTCCATAGTGAATCACTGTCCATCCATCCACACACTCTTTCAGCCTTATTCTTCATCCAGCTTTTTCTGTGTTTACATCTCTCCATCTGGCTACCCATATGTTCCTTGATATCTCCATTTACCCTTCCATGGAGCTAATTACCTACCAGCAGAACATCCACCAAAGACTTTCAGTTTTATTCTTCATCCAGCTTTTTCTGTGTTTACATCTCTCCATCTGGCTACCCATATGTTCCTTGATATCTCCATTTACCCTTCCATGGAGCTAATTACCTACCAGCAGAACATCCACCAAAGACTTGGAGACCAATCATGTAGTTTTTTGAGCTCAGAAATGAAGCATCAGAGGTAAACACTTGATGAAAACTTTCATGGAAAAGTGGCAGGACTGATGAAGAAAAAGTAGATCCTGAACTTCAGGGATGCCTGATATTTGTTTAACAAGTTTAAGGAGAAGGACAAGGTATTTAAGCAGGAAGAATTATGTGGGCATCTACCCCTTCCCACAAGAAGTACCACATTCATTCTTGATGCTGAGAGATCATCTCTGTTTCTTCTGGCATTCACACTGCTTTGGCAGAGGGCCTAGGTCTTCCTACCTGAAGGTGGCCATAAAGCCATTAGAGTACCCCATGTTGATCCATATTTAAAATCCCCATCAGATCACTGTAATGGTCCATAAAGCCTCCATAAACCTGTGTAATGAGCTGTAGCAAGAGATACAGTGTCTTGTTCCTGGATGGCATAAGGCCAACCCCCAAGAAAATGGCTACTATAGTGGATATGTCCTATGCACCTTCATGACATCATTCCTATGCACCCACCCAGGTGACAAGTCCAGCTGCTGAGATGCTTGGTCTTGTATTTCTTTTGTTGCTGGAAAGGTAACCCAAATCTCTTGCTCACACAGCTGCTGCATAGAGTTAACTTGACTTGAAGACAGTGGTGGACTGCAAGACCCAAAAAAGCCTAGAGATAGTTCCTACCATGCTCACCCTCTTCAAAGTTATTAATAACTCCTTGATACATGATGGTTCAGGCCTCTTACTGAACTTTAAGTCCTCCCCAGTCCACATCCATATTGCAGCTACTGTGCAACAGTTCTGTTTTTCTTTTAACTGGGTGAAAAGTTACAATTCACTGCACTGAGATGGATTTCATTGCACAATGCTCTGTTACCTGCTTAAAGGCAAGTTTGCTAATGTGAATAAAAGGACCAGGATAATTGAAGATCCTGGTGAATTTAGGAATCTGAATGTCAGTGAGATAATATCTAACTGCATTAAACGTATGTCAATAATCCAATCAAGAAGAATAACATCCAATTAAACCTTGATAGAGAGAGAACAAAATTCTTACAGGATATAAAAACAATATTTTTTTTTTCTGAATTTCTCTTATTTTTTCCTTTGTTCTTTCTTTTTTTTCATTTTCATGTTCTAGAGGCTGAAATATTGGGGGGCATTGTAGTTCTTGTTCACTTGCTAAAAATTTATTTATTGATGCAGCAACACATTTTATTTACTTTATAGTGAAAAAAGCCATGTCTGTATTAGTCAGCTAACCAAATTATGTTCAAGGAAAATATTATATCTCAAAACAGGGAAAATTAGGGGGAAAATGTCAAGTGCCTAGGAAGCAAAAAGGATCTATAATAAATATATTAATGTACAATCCCTCACAAAAAAAAAACAAACAACAAAGAATATACTAGAATACATCAGTCAGCACAACCTGAGTGACAAATGAGTTGTTCTTTTCTGTAGATTGAGTATTGGTGAGGCTTGAGCTGGAGCATTATGTTCAAGTTTGGCAGAGTCTAGGGGAAGAGTGGACAAAGTGGAGGGGATCCAGAGCAATGAGAATGATCAAAAATCAAAGGGGAAAGACAGAAGCACTTAGGGTTACTTAGCAGAAAAGACAAAAGAAGGATTGGGAGATAACCTCCTTCCAAAGAATAAAAGATTCAAAAAGGAAATGTAGGCAAGAAATACTGGGCTCAAATTGCAGCAGAGTTATTAATGTTGGGTTTCAGGAAAACCTTTTTCTCATTCTGGGAAATGAAGAAGTGGAATAGGTTGCTTGAGGATGGTATTGATGACATTGAATTCCACCACAGGAAGTCGTTGAGAACAGGGTTAAATCAGAGTCTGGAATAGGAACGGTCCAGCTGATCCTGCACTAGAGTAGGGAGCAGAACAGGTGAACTTTTGAGATCTCTTCTGTCCATGCTTTCTGGAGGCCTGTGCCATGTAGATACTTTAATGATCCTGTGTGGCTTGTCAGGGGTATCTGAGATGGCAATTACTTCTTTTTGAAATCCCTAGTTTTGACCAAGCTTTCTTTCAGTTCTGACTGAAGCAGAACTTCTGGATTCTCATCTGAAAGACCTATAAAGCTCTGGTAAACACAGGGCATGTTGGGCATCCTGTTTAGCTCTGACACTTTTAAAAAATCTAGTTATTATTGAAAGTTACTGTGCCAGCAGTTGTATTATTAATACTATTATATTTTATTTATGAAGTGCTGAGTGTGTGCTATATATGATTATACACTGAGTTACTCTGGAGTTGCACAGGCTACTGAATTACAATGTAACATTATTACCTGCAGCCTTTGCATGAGACTGGTATTTTTCATTTACTGTAGTGGGCTCCTTCATCCTGTGGTGGTCTGAACAGGGTCTGTGGATTTTATGTTATTCATGTACTAGACCTGACACCAAAAGCAGGCAGTGAAGGAAATGGTACCACAAATTACAGATTTGTGTTGGGGCTCCAAGGAAACGAAACATCCTGCTGTCCCACAACAAAACACAAACGCTTTTAACTCATTGGAATCTGCTGGTTATTTTTATTGACTTAAACGAGACAGTTGGTGTGCCTGGAAATGGGAAGTCTTCCTTCCACTGTGGGCTCAGATGATGCGGCTTAGCTGATATCCTGTAGCAATGACTTCCATGTGCTTCTTACATATTGCATCCAGATCTGTTCCCTTTCATGTCAATAGTTTTTCTACCAGCATTCAAGGTAAAGACAGACTGCTCTTCTACAAGCAGCAGAATATGTGTTCTTAGGTTTTCTATATTCCATCCAATTCTTTCCACTCTATTGCTATGCACTGGCTCACACAGTTGTTCTAATGGGACTGAGTTTTGAAACATTTTGATCTCTCTTTACACAATATTTATTCATGCTTTACATAATGTTAATTCACAGTAAAATTCCTGAAACTGTGGAGGTACAGCATTGACTTCCCTGCAAAGTCTGTCAGGTGGAATAAATAAGATTTGCAGAGAGGGGCATCTTTATCCATTAAAAAATATGAATAATACGTTTTTAAATTATAATCTTGCCAGTTATCCTATGTACACTATAGGATTAGGACATTACAGCGTCCATACCTCCAACTGCAGTTTTAATCATAAGAGAGAGTGCTCACTAGTTTAATGAAGTAAATGAGACCTCTGGTAATATTGTCTGTGTAATTGACAGAGTTCTCTGGGAAACATTACACTTTATAATGAAAATACTGTATATAATTAGGATCTAATAGGAACAAAATAGTAATTAGGCAGAATTAACTGAACAGAAGCAATCAAGCAAATAAAGGTTATTCTCTGGAGAGGACCCTTCAGGGTTCAAATGTGTACATTCTATGATTGTAAAGAAGTCACAGTAATTAACAAGAGTCTTTTCATTGCATCAGAATAGCCTAACATTGGCTACTGGAATGACCCCTGCAAATCAGAATGTGTTATTTCAGTCCTGTGCTTGCACAGACATTGTGGGAAGGAGCTTGTATCCAACATTGTATGTGCTTGCACAATGACTTCAGCAGAGGTTACAAAGGCATCAGGACCTTGAATTCTTGCCTTTTTATGGTCCTTTGTTGTTTTTCACTTTCTGCTCGTGTTCATCAAAGTTTCCAGAGCAGTTTGCTGTACATGAATTTCACAGTAACACTAATCCACATCAGATTTCACAGTAATAAGCAGCTTACATGAGAGTCCAGCAGTGATGCTTTCCCTGGAAGTACCAGAGTAAGTATAGCCAGCTGGTTAAGTATAGATCTGAGGACATTTCTAACCCACATAGGAAATCTCCAAGCCTGTTGTGTGAAACCCTTTAGCCCCAGTTCTGGAGGATGGTTGTGGGGACAGAATGAGTGTTCCTGCAGTCTTAGGAACATCTCAGCTTCTCATCCATGTGATCTGGGCAAGGGGAAGAATATGGGACCATGCCTATTCCAGCTATTCCATGCAGAGTTCTCCTGAGAACAGCCCTTGCTGAGTACTTCAAGCCCATATCAAAACTGACAAGGTAGGCAGAAAGCACACAGGTTAAGGTCCTGAGCCCATTTCTCTTCTAACCGTGTAGGCAAAAATCAAAGAGGACTCCATTTTGCCCAACAGCAAGGCCTTCAGTAATGTAAAGCTTCTTGAGCTTTGAGACTTTTCCATAAAAGAAAACAGCCATTCATCCAGAATTGCACAAGCAGATATCATTACAACATGGGATATTCCTGAGAGTGGAGCTTTTAGTGCCATGGTTATGTGATCATTATAGACATTGATTGTCTCTTTGTGAAGTAATTTGCACCACTCTGAAAGCCACACTCCTGCTCTGGGCCCAGGAAGCTTGCCCAGCCTTTGCCACCTGCATACACTTCAGTTCCTCTGTGATGCAGTGGGTCTCTTTGCAGGTGACAGTTCCTCAGGGGTTCCTTCTGAGTTATCATCAGAAGTTGATAGCAGTGGTCAGACAGACAGCAGACACCATCCAGGGACAAAGTGTTTTTCTTTCTTCCTGAAGTCAATCAGGTCAAAGGGGAAACACCTGCTTTTTAGGTGAACACAAGAGGCTGAAGGCAAAACCACTGATGGCAGGTCTTTCTGTCAGGAGAGAGTTCAGAGAAGTGCATGACATGAAAGAGAATGAATCCAATACTTCTCTCAAGCAGAAATCATAACTAGATGAAAGAGATGAGCTCAGGACTTGCTTTAAAGCAGCTTCCATTGCTTCACAATACTTCCATTCCTATCTATTATTTTACTTTATTTATTTATTCATTGATCTTTCAAGTAAAGATTTACTACAACTATCAACATAACACTTAGCATAAATTAACAAGAATGGCTTCATGGATTTTTTGGTTTTATTCACATAGATCAGAATTTAAGTTCTTACCTCCCAATTTGGATGAGATTTTCTGAAATTACATAACTCAAAATGAATTTGCTCCTTGAATCACTAATGTGTGGCACCAAACATAAACTTTTCTTGTCTTGAGACTTCTTACTAGATGAGGAACTGTTTCTCATCCTTATCCCTCACAAAATATCACATGGTGTCCCTCAAGAGGGTCAGTAAAGCATGTTTCTTTAGTGTGATGCCCAGTGTACTATTTCATCTCTGACCTTTCAAGTTATCTCACTGGAACTTCAATTCCCCATTTATGCAGATGTAGATGCCCTAATTTCAGGGGGAAAAAATCACTGCTCTGACTCAGGATTTCAGCCCATTGTCCTACTACTCAGGTCTATCAGTTGTACCTGGCTAAACCAGACCTTCTGGGAAGAAATGCAGTAGTGACCTGCAGACTTTGGAGTGGAGAATCCAGCAGGTCTCTTAGCACTTTGTTCCAATTATTAATTGTCCTTAGTATTACAAAATAAGTCTTCTAATTTTATTTTGTCTGGCTTTAGTTCCCAGCCATCAGTTTTTATTACACCTTTCTCTGCTAGAGGAGAGTCCTTTAGCAGTCAGTGTTTTATCCCAGTGAAGGTACATTAAAATTTTCATATTTTTTCTCCTTTTTTAAATGTCAAGATTTGTTATTTCAAACAAAAATAGATTTGCTTCCTCACAAGGGGAAGAGATGGGGCAGGTCCTGACCTCTTCACTCCTGTGACCAATGACAGGACTGGGGGAAATGGCAGGGAGCTGAATCAGGGGAGGTTTAGGTTGGATGTCAGGAAAAGGTTTTGCACCCAGAGGGTTGCTGAGCACTGGAACAAGTTCCCCAGGGAAGTGGTCACAGCACCAAGCCTGCCTGAGCTCAAGTAGTGTTTGGATGATGCTCTCAGGCACATGGTGTGATTCTTGGGGTGCCCTACACAGGAACAGGAGTTGGACTTGATCTTGATTGTTCCCTTCAACTCAGCACATTCTATGATTCTATAAAAATGTTCAGAACTGAACTTGCAGCAACTTTCATGGATTAGGTGGAAGTGGAGAATGGACTCGGTTTACTTCAGGGAGGACAAACACATGGAGAAGAATTTTTATTTTGATGAAAGGTGGAAAAAAAACAGTGTGAGGGGGGAACGAGAAATATGTTTATTAAATAATTTAATTTAAACTCAGATTAAACGTTACATTCTGTTTGTAGGACACTTACTTCTTCAAAGAACCATTTTTCCTGTCTTTGGTTCATCATGTTGGTGAACTTATAGAAGAAAAAGCTGGTTTAGACCAGTGAGGTGTTTTATGTTTTGTGTGTGTGTCTGGCCATTTATTTTCTCTTTTATTAACTATTCTTTCAAATAAATGAAACGTTCATGTTCTTTTTAGCCCAATCATGAAAACAATTTTTTCCAATAAAATTTCCATTTCTTTAAAATTTTAGATCAACACCTAAAAAATAATACTACCCTCCAATCTGTTCTGATGTTTTTGAGACTAATAGGTAAAAAATACCCTATTGGGAGCTAAGAATTAATGTTATTATTGTTCCCTTTTATCATGGGGAAAATATGATCCAGACAAGAAGGTAATAACCACTTGTGCATACCAAAAATAAGATGAAAAACCTCAGCAAGTTCAAAGTTTGTAGTCCAATTATGTTCTGTCTTGTGGATGCTCTATAGGGGGTGAAAGTAATGTCCCTCAAAACACTCCATGTCATTGCAATATCTAATAGATCCTTTGGCACTCCAGCCAGGAGTTCAAAGAAAAAGCATCATCAGCTTGAATAATTACTGCCCATATTAAGTGTTTTAATATTGCAGATGGATGTAAAAGGTAAAGGACAATGGCTCAAACACAAAGAGCCTAGCAAAGTACAACCTGGGGAAGGCCACAGATATCCAACACATTGTCCTTCTCCCTCTTCTGTTCTCTGCAATATTAAAGCACTCAATCTGTAATTGCCCAAGCTTACAACACCTTTGCTTTGAACTCATTGTAAGGGTGCTGTAGAATCTGTCAGATGTTTCTAACACCAAGTCTACCAGGATGCTGAAAGGTCTCTTAGTAGCTGTAAGAGTGGTTTAATGGAATATAATTTCCAGTAAAGGGAACTAATTTAATATTTTCACTTACCATGTAAGCAAGGCACCACCTGAGAGAAAGGGGTGAACATTATAGCAAGAAGCAATCAAGATGAACAGTGCTGTAATACCATGCCTCACCCATGTGCACTGGACTTCCTGCAGGAGCTGGGCTTTTGGTGTGGATCATCCCCCCAGCAAGGACAGCTCAGCTTGATGGAAAGGAACATCAGCCTGAGGGCCTGGCACAGCTGGGCTTCAAACCTGTCCTGCCCATGATTTCCCAGCTAACACTCAGGAAATCACTTCTTCCCCTCTGTGCCCCCTTCATATTGTTTGTCTTGTCCTGTGTCTCATGGCTGAACTCTTTTTTTCTGCCATGGACAGTCCCTCTCATTGCGGAGTGGCTGGGATAAAGAGCCTTGAGATGGTTCTGAATACACAGAATACATATGCAGGGAAGGGAGAGGCTCCCTAGGTGTGACCAAGTCTCACAATTCCTCCTAAGCACTCGGTGAGCAGAATCCTGCATTCTGGTCCTCTTCTAGATGTTCCACATTTTCCTTCTATTCTTCAACCATGGTGTGCTTTTGCCAAGCAACTCTTAGCCCCCTCCCCAGCAGTAAGTGTGCTGCAGACCAGGTGGTGGAGCCCCCTCCATGTACATAGGAATAGATTCTGGATAACCTATAACAAAGTTTACCAAGAAGATTTGGCATTTATCCAACAAAAGAGAATGGATGATAGAGATACTTGTTCTTTTTCCTATACACTTGTGAGCACAGGCTTGTAGGGTCCTCATGTAAACTTAAGCGGGAAGCAAATATGATGAAAGTATTTTTTCCTGTTAGAAAATATGTCACAAGAAGAGGTTTATTGGTGATGTGTCTTGTGGCTTGGGTTTCCCATGTTCAGGCAGTAACAGTCTTGCCACAAAATGAAAAACTTGTTATTCCCCTGTTATTTTTCCCTATTTATTCCTGGGTTGGGTGGCATATGTTGCTTCCTCTTGTGTGAAATGCTTTCTACTCTCAGATCATTGCTCTGCAAAGGAAATCTTCCCTCTGGCATCTCTCAAGAGCATTTGCAAAAGTTCACATGGTTTCAGAAGCTGGGAGTGCAGAAGTGATTCGGCTGCCCAACTAAATAATTGCTTTTCAGCATTCTACAGATGTCCCACTCCTGTTCTTTGAAGGAAATATGCTGAATTATTGAAATAAAATAGTTAGGATTATGAAAGGAAGTGCTATCTTATGATTAAAGCATTAGCGTTGAACTGAAGAGAGATACATTTGGCTTCTGACTCTGCCACAGATTCTCTGGTAAGCATTAGGCTCATCACAAAAGCTGAGATCCATTTTTAAGCTACACAGAACTTTCAGAATAAGTTCCCTGGGCCCATGCTAAAGTCAGCGGAGAGCAAGAGAGATCTTCACCCCACCCTACAACACATGACTGAGACCCATGAAATGATTCACACCCTGGAGGTGTTTCTCTGCTTAATGCTAATGGGAGTTGAAATTATTAAGTTGCCCTAGATACCTTTTGGATAGTTAAAATTAGGCGAGGCTGTTCCACTCATTGTCTCACTCTGTGCCTCAGTTTCCCACTTGTGTAGAGCTGATGGCATTTCTCTTACAGAAATAGCAAAATAGGGCCTGACTTAACACTCTCTACAACTACCTGAAGGGAGGTTGTAGTCAGGTGGGGGTCAGGCTCTTCTCCCAGGCAACTAGTGACAGGATGAAAGGGCCTGGCCTGAAGCAGCACCAGGGGAGGTTTAGGTTAGATATCAGGAAGCAGTTCCTCATGGAAACAGTGATCAGACATTGGAATGGACTGCACAGGAACGTGGTGGAGTCACTGTCCCTGAAGGTGTTCTAGATACCTTTTGGATAGTTAAAATTAGGCAAGGCTGTTCCACTCATTGTCTCACTCTGTGCCTCAGTTTCCCACTTGTGTAGAGCTGATGGCATTTCTCTTACAGAAATAGCAAAATAGGGCCTGACTTAACACTCTCTACAACTACCTGAAGGGAGGTTGTAGTCAGGTGGGGGTCAGGCTCTTCTCCCAGGCAACTAGTGACAGGATGAAAGGGCCTGGCCTGAAGCAGCACCAGGGGAGGTTTAGGTTAGATATCAGGAAGCAGTTCCTCATGGAAACAGTGATCAGACATTGGAATGGACTGCACAGGAACGTGGTGGAGTCACTGTCCCTGGAGGTGTTTAAGGAAAGATTGGATGTGGCACATACTGCTATGGTCTAGCTAGTGTGGTGGTGTTAGGTCATAGGTTGGACTTGGTGATCTCAGAGGTCATTTCCAGTCTCAACAATTCTGTGATTCTGTGACTGCAGCTGAGTCTTAGTAAAACCATTCTATAAATAACACAAATGCTTGTTTGGGATTCCAGTAACTGCAGCACTTGAACTCCATGGACACAGCATAAAATCAAGGAGTGACTAGAGAAACAGGGTTTACCTGATGAAAAATATTAAGAGAAATGGGTGGGAAATTACCTGGCTATATTCATTAAATATCTGAACTATATCAGGAAAGTTGGGTGACATTAGAAGAAATTATTAAACCATAATCACAGATATAATTTTTATGACAGTGAATATATGTGCAATAACTCATAACTAGAGCAGGTTGAAATATGTTCTGCTGGAATATTTTTTAATGTCAAAAAATGGCATTTTATTGAAATCAACGTATCCTGAGGAACATGTTCATTTAAGTGATTTTTTTTTTTCCTAAGAAGTAGAACTGAAGTGAAATGTTCCCAATAAGGTTCAACTTTATCAGAACAGAATGTTTCAAATTTTTTGGAGGCTGAAATGACTCCATTAAAAATATTTTAGGCAGATCGGTAATGCTTAAAATATCAAACTGGAAGAAAGCACTTGGCATTGATCAAAAATAGTGCACTGAATAACCACAAACTGTGTTTTTTAGAAGGATTCTTTTGGAATAATTTCCTTTCTACCTCTTTAAAGAAAAAAATAATAATCTGAAAGGATAGAATTCAAGTAGTATTCAATATTGCTCCTTCTCTGCTGCATGGAACATTCAACTTGCAGTAGATGTATCTTCAGTTTTATGTGTCACCTTTTATTTTAATATATGGGTTAGATAAACAAAACAAACCCTGTATTATAAGCATTTATGTTGATGTGTCATTAACAAAACAGCTACTGAAGTTTACAGCTGCCATTGATGTATCAGGCTGTAAGAGCCACTTTCAGAGGCAGAGATGATACTTGTAATTCCTTCAGGGAAGAGTCTGTTTAATCATCTCCTTCGTGGTGTCTTATTTAGTGTACCAGGTTTCTGCAGAGTCCTTTTTTTTTTTTTTAACATACATGTAGCACATTGGACTCCCAGTGTCCCCTGCCCTTCCCTACTTGGTAATTCCCTAAGGATTAGTCTGGTTTTTCCTCTGTAAGTGCAGTATTCCCCATGGTCTCTAATTCACACTTGCCTTGGTAAGAGCCCTGCAGCACTCTAGCAAGAGAGAGTTCAGACAGCTCCTGAACTCCATGTTTGACAGACTCTGAAGACTCATTTCATCATCTGTTAATCTCCCACAATCCTCTAAGCTTTATCTGTTAAGACTGAAGCAAGCAGTGCAGCAGCTTTGCCATACTTTAGACTTGTTATTAGTTTTCATAATTTTTCTCAAAAGAACATAAGACTAAATCAATCTCCCATCCCTAATATGTTGACAATAATTTTGAAATATTTAAAGCTTCTCTTCTGAAAGCTGCACTGAAATAACCATCTCATCTCTCCCATGGTGCTTTCTTGGTTCTTATTTTGATGTTCCCTTTTCCTCTATCAGGCTTTCCTAGGTTGTTCAATTGTCTCGTGGTCAAAGACTCTTCTTTCTACTCCTGGGACTTGCTTCATAATTTCCTTTTTATCATTATGTTTCTCTGTATTTTCACCCTTTAGTTACCTTCCCACAGCTGACTTGTGTGGCTCTCTGTTCTGTGGGTACCTACCAACTACAGTAGGTGCCTACTACTATAATGTGTATAAGGCAAATCTCTTGTCACTTGGACTTCCCTGCACCAGATCCTGAAAAATCATTCTGCAAAGATCCCAAGTCATCCCAAGGACCAGACCTGCATCAGATCCAGACCCATAAGAGATATAAAATTAAAACATATGTAGCTTTGACAGTAGTGGAATCACACTGCTCT
>NW_009952363.1:449666-503376 GCF_000747805.2 Chaetura pelagica | reverse complement strand
ACTTATAGTTACTTACAACTAACTCAACATTTGCTTGCTGTTATATCTATCTAGATTACAACTCAAACTGCTACATCATAGAATCATAGAATCATAGAATCTTAGGGGCTGGAAGGGACCTCGAGAGATCATCTAGTCCAACCCCCCTGCCAGAGCAGGGTCACCTAGAGTACATCACACAGGAACTCATCCAGGTGGGTTTTGAATGTCTCCAGTGAGGGAGACTCCACAACCTCCCTGGGCAGTCTGTTCCAGTGCTCTGTCACTCTTACAGTAAAAAATTTTTTTCTGATATTCACCTTGAACCTCCTATGCTCCAATTTACACCCATTACCCCTTGTCCTATCACTGGTCATCCATCCAAAGGTGTTAAGCCACATCTACTTTGGTGTAAAAAGAAGTCCTCACAGAATTAAACTGGTTTGACTAACCCACAAGATTGAAAATAGCCTCTAGCCAAGCACTAATGTCATTGCAGCATTTAGTCCTACTGAATGGGAATGTTTACCTCTAATATTTATTTTCCCTGATGTGAATAACTGCACCCTTCCAGTACCTGAAGGGGCTACATGAAAGCTGGGGAGGAGCTTTTCACCAGAGACTGCAGTGATAGGGTAAGGGATAATGTAATGGTATTAAACTGAAAGAGGGGACATTTAGGTTATACATCAGGAAGAAATTATCTACCATGAGGGTAGCAAGTGCTGGAAGTGTTCCAGGCCAGGTTGGATGAGGCTTTGTGCAGCCTGGTCTAGTGTAAGGTGTCCCTGTTCATAGCAGGGAGGTTGGAACCTGATGATCTTTAAGGTCCCTTGTAGCTTTAACCATTCCATTATTCAATTCTATGAACTGTGCAAGACAGGGAGCTGAGTCCCGTGGCACTGAGCATCCCATACAATGATGCATGGAACTCTCACATGAAGTAATAAGAACTGAAATTGTTCCACATCTTGGATCTGCAGGCCCCAGATCTCTGTGTATCATCCTCCTGCTTATAGAGATCAAGGCAAGCAGAAAGCAACAAGATATTTAACAGAGGAATCTCTGCATCCCATTGCATACTAATTAGACACTAGACATAGATACATCGGGGAAGCAGAGGGAGGAAGGAGGGGGAAAAAAATCTCTTGGCAAGACAACGTTGCATTTCAATCTTTCACCTTCACTGGGTAATGGGATGTGATGGAACATTAAAACAAACAAACAGCTTTTGGTGTTTACAAGAAATGTTTAAATGGGAGATGACGAGCCAGAGGTGCTCCACAGAACATCTGGAGTACTGGAAAACAATGCGATTACGCAGATGAGTCACATTCATTAGGCTATAAAATCTCCAGTAATGAATGTACGAAAGGGACTTTCATGTAGATTGTCATCTATAACTAAAAAAAAAACCAACAACCCCTAGATAATAAACTTGGCAGTCCCTTCCCTGCCCACCCCCTTTTCCTCCTCCCCTTTGGAATGAGATTCCCAGAGTAATTACAAGGCTTTGTGCTTACAGCTCAAGCCCCACGTCTCAGGCGCAGATGCTTGTTTAAGCAGTAGCTGGGAAGGAAGGGAAGTGAGGAGCTGCACAGCAGTCCCTGGAACCATATTTTCAGCATCTTCATCTTTGCCACACACCTTGTACCAGCAGTAGTCTGACATATTTCTTTTCCATATGGCCAGTTGTCTGTTGTTACCCTTTCATGAAGCCAGCAGATAAAAATACCCTTTTTGTTTGTTTTCCTCACACTGTGTGTGTGGTTCAGATGTGGAACTCCTTGATATGGGACACTGTGGGTGCTGCAAGTTTTTCCAGGTCAAAGGGGAGGAAAGTTAATCTGTTGACAGCTATAGAGTATGAATAACCCAGAAAATACAAGGAATCTCACCTATTAAGGCTCAGAGCTGCAAATTGCCAGTGGCAGGGAGGTTGCAGGCAGATGCAGCCCCATGGGATTGCTCTGTTCTGATGTGATTGCTCTGTTCCATGTGCGACTACATGCACTGGTCTGTGCAGGTATTTGGTCCAAACTAGCCTGGCATTTCAGTTCTTCTTTATTTCATCTTTAGTGACTTGTAAGACTTGAATGTGCACCAAGAGTGAAAAGTGGACTCTGTCACTAATTCATTCCACACGTGTCACTGGTCAACAATGAGTCAGGCATTCCAGTAGTGGCCACAGGACTATTATCATAGCAGCCAGAGAAGAAAAAAAATCCCTTAGCCTATGTTAGAAAACTTGGTGAGATTTCTTTGAAGAAGTCCTCTAAATGTCTGGGCTGCCTCCCTAAAACTTGGCCCAGACATGTCTCTCTAACCAACAAGTCAGTAATGGCAGAATTTTCCCCAAAGCAGGGTTAGCAATAGCTTTGACAGATGTTTCAGGATCTTTTATCACATTAGAATTATTGGATGTTGTCAGCTAAATTGAACAGCATCACAACCCCCCTTTTTAGCTCATTCTTGAACACAGATGTTTTAAAATAACCCCCTTGTGGGTTTTATCCGTTGCTGCTGCCTGTGAAACATATCATCTCTTCTTGAAAGTACTCATTACTCGGAGGATTTTTCTTTCTAAAAGCTCATTTGTAGAGTTGGCACCTTTTTTTTTCATTTCCAGTAGATCTATTTCCCCCTGGACTATGTCTGTCTGGGGAGATCTCATACAAGGACAATTGGGCGTCAAATTGGGAAATCAGACTGCTAAATCCCTTAGTTATCTTCAAAAATCCCATCCTTGAAGCTTAAGTCAGATGAGAACTTCATCTGCTTTCTATAATTTGCTGGTTTGCAACTCCATTTCTGAAAGGATTTTTTTTTTTTTTCCCTCATGGGCAGAGGACTGTGACCTTCAAATAGAAATGAAATCTGTTCAGTAGAATAAACAATAATTACCTTTCCATAGGAATATATATTTTCTATTTTCTGTTTCTGACTGAGGGTTAAATAACTAAATCATTGTAATTTCTTTATTTTCTTTGCCTTGTGAGGCAGTTACCTGAGCTGTTTGCATTTCACTCACATCACATATTGTATTTGCTAATTCCTGGCCCCGTGTCTGAAGTGGCACTGGGAGAATTATGAACCTGGGGGTCTTTCCCCAGCTTTGTCCCTCACTGGCCACATCTAACATCACCACTTTGCTTCAGCCTCTTTTTCTGTAAAATACTAAGGCGCTGTTAACATGCATTAATTAATATTTATAAAGTGCTTTGACATCTTCACATAAGTACAAAGCCTTCTGATAAGAGAGAGAATGCAAATGTCACATATGTTACTTGTAAATAAAGGCTTGTGAGATCTGTCAGTGCTGGGTCTGCAATTCCCAGCAGCATCGCTGCTGTGTCGGGGCTCAGAGCAGAGGCACCACAGCAGAGATCTCTAGCCGAGCTCTGCAGACTGGGTGTAGGTGGCTGCAAAACTTCTAACCTGTATCAGCATGGGAAGACTGTAAGAAATAAAATAAAGCAGACTCATTTTTAAATAAGGGAAATTGAGGCACATGCAGTTTAAGAGTAGAGTTAGTTGGAAAGAGGCTGGTCCTGTGCTGTGAGTATTTCTGATGTTCTAGGGGAGAGGAATGGTGTCTTTCAGTGTGGATGAGGATGGAAATTTGAGCCTGGCTGTGAATTGGGAAGGAGAATGGCTCAAACTGTTTCAGAACTAGGTTTTTGTTTTGCTCTTCCCACAGCTGCTCACTCCTGAAAAAAATGAGAACATGTTTTTGGGCACAAAGCACCTAACTGGAACACCTGACAATTTTAAAATGTTTGGGACAGTTACATTTTTAGTATTAGAGGATTAAGAAACTTGTCAAAATGGCTATCTTCCCAGGGAACAAAAACACCTTGGTGTAAACAAATGGGAATGCTTTCAGTTCAGCAGTTACCTGCATGTTTCCCAAAATCCCTACCTGCCTTTTCCTACTAACACATGGCAAGCACTTAGAGGGATTAAGTAGGTCCTTTCCCACATCGGGTACCTATCCAAAATTAATCTGGAGAGTCTTTTGAAAAGGACATCCCTGGATGTGTCCATCTCCTTCCTGCCTAACAGCAAGTCCAAGCTCCCAAACCACTTGTACTTTCAGCTATCACTGTGCAATGGTCCCAACAAAAAGCCCTAAACCCTCTCCACCATGGAGCAAAGACCACAAGATCACCACAGCTGACAGGGAAAGATCCTGGGTCTTGATTTGCAGATTTGTTTATCTGAAATAAGAATGCCAGAGGCTGCCATTAGAAATGGGAACTGAGGAGAGAGACTTCAGGGTCTTCCATTCACCCAGACATCAGCTCACCACTGCCTCAGCCCAACAATATCACAGTGCTCCTGGGTTAACGGACTTGATGGATTTCACACTTTAAGACTTTTGCTTTGAAAGAGCTCCAGCTTTTATCTTAGCAAAGTACAGCTTTGTAACCTAAAAATAGTCCGCCCAAGCTCTTTCCATCGGAACAGCAGAAGATGAGCTGCCGACTCTCAATTTTTGGTTCTTCTCTATCAGAAAGATGAAACATTTTCCCTGTAATCCTCCAAAATGGAATGTTTAGGGTTTCAGAGGTTACTGGAAATTTTCCTGGCAGCTGGTCAAATATGTGATCCCATTAGAGCTCCTTTGATGAGGAAGTGTAGCTTGACTCAGAGGGAAAATGAGGATGGGAGGGGAGCACATGTCAAGTGAAAAAGAGAAGTAGAGAGAGAAAAGGAAGGGGGGAAAACCTCTATGAATTAGAGGAATTTAATCTGCCTCTTCCTTTCACAGAGAAAGACAAGAAATTGCATCCAACAATTCCCGTAACTGTCCAAACTGACTATGAATGAGCAAGAAGCAGTTCTGCTTTCGCTGTGCAAGGGAACCAGGATAATTTCTGTTCTCAGAGAGGCCTGGTGGGACCACATGTTGCCCCTTTCCCACTAGTAGGGCCTGTGGTACCAAAAGTCTGAAAGCACCTGGCAAACTGGGATTGAAAAAACCCCACAAGCCTCTGGGATCCCAAGCTCTGTGCTAACTGCTTGTCCCTCACTTAGCACCACACATGCTGAAAGGTGCCACCAGAGTCAGAACAGCTTTTTTTTTTTTGTTAGCAAGAGAAAAAGACAAGGCACATGTTTTACACGTTCCATTGTGAATCTGTGAATGGTTCTGTGGTACATAATGCACAGGGTTTGTTCAGGGCATCAACGAGCATCTCAGCATCCTGCTGGTACAACTCTCCTGAGCAGTCATGTTAACCCTGGATGGGGAGGAGGGTGCAGGTGCCTGGTGCTGGGTGCTGCAATGCCCACGTGCTGCCCAGTCCCTGGCTCTGCAGCAGGTGGGGGAGCTGGATCTAAGGCCAAGCAATGAGCTCCCACAGGCAGGAGACCTGTTATCTGTTAGCCATGGCAGGCATGCACATAACTGTTATCCAGCAGGATATCTGTCAGGAAATGGCTGTGTTCCCCACAAGTCTGGCAAGTTACACTCAAGAAGGGTCAGACCCTTCCCTAGAAGTGTTGTATTTCAGCAGCCACCTCCATTTTTTGGCATCAGAATTACTTTGTGCAAAAAATTAAGTTCTTAGTATTTCTATTAGAGTGACAAGACATCAAGACTCCTTCCAGCATCATTTTTTATCTAAATGGATACTCATTCTCCACTCTCTGGTATTAACGAGGAATCATTTGTCAGTAAAAGCAGGCAATGAGGGTTCAGATAAAAAACTCTTTCTGCCCCCTCCCACCTCCCTGTAGGGATAGTCTGACCTACTGTCCTAGACTGAGGTTGCCCCCCAATAATCACACCCATCCCACCACTATCAGCAGAGTACACCCCCTGCAAACCTGCCAGAATAACTGCCAATGGAATTGTTTCCTGAACTGGTTTCTTCAGACTGGGGCAAGATGGAAAAACCTTCTACCAAAATAGGCTTATGATCATCATTCGTAAAAACCCAACAGAGCAAAATCTACCTCCCTGCTGCATCCTTCCAGCTCTGCTGTCCTCAGGTAAGTGACGCTAAGCCAGATTTATCCCTCCAAACAGAATGTTGAGAAAATGGGGCAGATGGGATGCCAGCTCAATTGCCCATCACAATGGCAGCTTCACAGTGCTAGAGGGAATCAAAAGCACTATACGCTTGTATTAATTAGCAGCAAAAACTGCTATGACTCTGAACACCCAGAAGGAGAGGATCTGATGAGCGAGTGCAGGCTGCTTCTGCATCATCTCTTTTTAGTTCAGAACCCCAATTTTAACTCAGAGCCAATGGGGTACTTCAGAATTGCACCAGCCTGCACAGGCTTAACTATGCCAGCGACATGAGGAATGTGTAAAATGCTGCAAATAAATCCCAAGCCTCAGGAACAGGGTGTCATTCCAAGTGGCAAGCCCTGTTCAGCACGGATTTACGAGCCCTGTGGAGGCATCCACTGCCATCTGCTTTCTCCAAGCCCCGCCAAGCAGCCTGTGTGAGATGTGCAGCCTTGGCCCCTTGGTTGGAGCCTCCCAGAGTGCTCAGGAGGCTTTGCAACAGGCAGGCTGCTCTGCCTGGTGAGCTCAGCAGCTGCAGGTTAAAAAAGGATATTAAAGTGGGTTATCTCTTGTGTTAAAAGGGGACTGGCTTTTCCTAGGAGGAAAAGGGATAAACACAAGACTGAAAATAGCCATATTTTCTCAAGTCTGTGTGTCAAAAGTCTATCTGCATGCGAGTTCTTGCATACAGCTCAGACATTCACATCAGCCCTTATCTGTGCAAATAAGACTTCATCTATATGTGTTTGCCTGCATTCCTAAGGGACTGATTTTTAATGTCCAGGTTTCAAATATACTACTGAGTTTCAGCCAATTTGGGGTGCCTCATTCACACCCTACCATACTTGCACTCTATCACACTCATTCACACCCTCTCACACTCAGTCCTATAAATAACAGCATCACCACAGCAGAAAATATCTTCTAATTAGCACTCCAGACACAGTCTCCTGGCTTCCTTCCACTCCTTCCCATTGGCACAGAGATGGTGTCTCTTTTATTTTTTCATGCAACACTCCCTTGAAGACTCATTGATGTCTCGTTGAGACCAGTGCAAGAAGGAGAAAGAAGAAAGAAAAGGCATCCAGTGGGAGGTGTCAGATGATAGTAGGAAATACATCATGTGCCTTCCTTCCCCTGACCCACTACTGAGCACTGCTGCAAAACCAACCTCTCAGAAACAACAGGTTCATTGCTATTGCAGCTAGAAATGACCTCTTAGATTATTCTGTCCAGCTTCCCTGCTTCTCAGGATGACTCCCTGGTGTACACTTTATGCTGTTTTGTCCAGTCTAATTATCCATCCCTGCTGTTAATGGGATGGGGCACCAAAATTTTCTGACTGTCACCATCTTTCAGGGATGTATTATTGTTCTTCCCTTCCTGGTGGTTTATATGGTTGAGTTTTGAGACTACATTTTTATAGGCCCTGACACTTTAGTCACTAAAAGACAAGAAATGTTCTGATGATCTCAGGTTTCAGCGCAGTATGGAAACTAGCTTGAATTTGGTGATCTTTGCAGTGACAAAAAAATCAGAGCTTTTGGAAAAAATCAAGTGTTAGAAAAAGGTTTTGTTGTTTGGTGGTTTGAATTTGGGATTGGAGATTTCTTTGTCTCATAAACACACAACACAAAGACAAGTTTGTGTGTGTGTCTGGAAACACAAATATTTCTGTACCTCTTTATTCACACACACACTGTGGTCTGTACACATGTGAGCATGCACATAGGCAGGAGTACAGAGGCACAAAGTCTCCACTGCCACATCTCAGCCTGGCAAGCAGCCTGGTGTTTCTCCTCCTATTTCCCTTGTGTCCAGAGACTGAAGCATGCTGAAAGTCTGACATGTCAGAGCAAATCTGTCATAATCATTCCAGTCTAGCCCAAACTCCTGTGCTGTCTTCCTTGTGCACTGAGTGCCCCTGCCCAGGCTTGACATTACAACATCTGGCATGTCTTTCATTCCTGGCCTGTTTTCCAAATGAAAGGAGGCGTGTGTCTTCTGTCTCAGACTGTCTTTTTGTCAGAGTGGGGAAGAATATGAGGTTTTGATGTGTTTCATGAGAAGTCATCAGGTAAAGGAGAGAGTGTTGTTAATGAACCTCAGCCCTTAATTAGCCAGCAGAGCATGCTCACAGACCAAGGATGCTTCAAACACACCCAACTCGGGAAAAGAGTCAAGAGTCAGTCCATGAGACCAGTCTCTTGAGTCCAGGCTTCCTTCAGCCCATGGCTCACAGAGTGACTTTCTTCCACCAAGGCAACAAGCTCAGATCCCTCTGTGCTGTCAGGGGGCAGCTCTCACTCTTCCAATGAGAAGTGAAGATCCTCACTCTCATCTCAGATTTCTCCCAGATCTCAGAGAATATCCTCTCCCCATGACATTTCCATTTTTCATTTTCAGGACACACATGCTTTTTCCCTTCTATCAGGAAGTTCCCCATGCCCTTCTTTTGCTCAGCTTCCTTCCTGGCCCACATGCATCTGCTTCAGCATCTGTATCAGGGCTTTGCTATAATTACAGTGTCCTACCCTCACTGTCTTTCCAAAATTCCTTGCTTCAGACATTCATGTAAATCTGTTTCTCAGTCACATGGTTCTTCAAATTAAACTTAGAAATGTTTCCTTTCAGTCTTTTAACTAGTTCCTGCAAGAGTGGCACTGCAGAGCAGGGGGTCTTGCAGCTCTTTCAGAGAGCCCTGCACTGGAAAGGCAGGTGCCACTTATCACAAGAGGGGAGGAGGACTCTGCCATCCATGTTCAGGACTCCTCTTTCCCACAGGAATCCATCAGTTCTGGACTCATTGGTAAACCCTCAGTCTTCCCTAGGCAGCAGCTCCATTTCTGTATCAGCAAAGGATGCCAAAGCCTTGTCTCTGAGTCCTCTCTTTTCACCTTTAACAAAGCAAACCTTTGACTTGACTGTCTCCTTAAGACATGGACAACTGCAAGTGCAAAACCTTCTGCAACTTTCACTCTTCCTAGGAAAAGAAAACAGAGAAACACTCCCAGTAACAGGCAAAGGAAAGGAAAGGCTGCCAGCCATTCTCTGCTAACAACTTTGAGACATCCACACCCAAAGCTGTTCAGGGGAAGTTGGACCAGACTTTTCCTCTGCCATTCTGCTGGTGGCTTTCACCCATTGCCACAAGGAGATGCATCTTCCAAACTGAAACGAGCAGCAAATCTCCAGCTGTTGAGCCCCCACGGCAGAGGGATTGTGCTCACAGCAGTGAAAAGGAGACATGCAGCACCCAGCCAAGACTCCCAGGAGGCAGGCAGGGCTCTCTCTGCCTGCAGCACTGCCTATCCCGATTGCAGGTGCCAGCTCTCCTAGCTGATCCTCCTCCATCCCTGACTGAGGCAGCAGGAACCATGCGCTGAGTCTGCTTCAGCTGGGAATTACACTTGCATATCTTACATCTATCAGTGCAAAAAATAGGATGTATGAATAAAGGGTGTTAAAATTGCCACCTCAATCTGATTTCTTATGCTCTGTAATGTAACATATGGCAATGACTGAACTCCAGGGAGAACTTGGGAAGCAAGCAGAGACAAATAAGTTGCTTAACCATTTCGGTGCCTTGGGCATGGTCTGAAGTTCTCCAGGAGACATTGGTATGAGCTAATAGAGGAGCATGCACAAGAGGAAATACGGGCAGCATTGTCTCGTCTGCACATCAGGCACGAGACTGATGGAGTGCTCTGACCCAGCAAGCTGGGTTACAAGTACCAGGGTAATTGCAAGGGCACCAGAGTGCAGTGTCACCTCACTTACCTTGATTCCTAAGTTGGCTGCTTTTGCAATTGAGAGCTGCCCTCTCCAGCTCTTCACATTGCCTTTTGGCACTGAGGGGGTTAAAATGAACAGTTGAGCCATCAGCTGTGCAATAATGAATCTCATCAAAAAGGGGTTAGGACATGACAAATGCTGCTGCTATTTGACCTGCAGCTGCAAACTGGGGATGAACCTTCCAAAACCCTTCCTGCATGGAGCAAGCTATGACAAGAAGGTGCCTTGGTATGTGGATAAATACTGTCAACAGCAGCACTGGGCCAACAGGATCCTGCTTTTGCCCCTGGACCAGGTAAAGTCCTTGAGATTTACCAGAAGTGCCTGAATGGTGAGACACCACATCCCTCAGTGCTGCTTAGTGCAATGGCAGAAGAGAAAGAGGAGAGAAGAGTCACACAGATTTAATTAAATCCCTAGGGTAGGATCATAAATTTTAAAGCAGTATTTGGTGGAAAAATATTACAATGGGTCAACTTTCAATAGCACAGTTCCCCCTTAGCCACCAAATGGATCATCCCTTGGGTGATGCAGTGAAAGGAAAGCATCACTGATACGGTGCTCCACATAAAATGGATTTGGCTATAGGTTGTCATCCAATGCTGGAAGTGGGCTGGAGGCAAAAACCATGTGCTGAATATCCACAGGAGGCTTCAACACATTAGACACAGCTGGGATCCTGCACATGAGCAACCGAGGGAGGATAGAGGGTCTGCTTGATGTTCCTGCTGGTTCTGCCAAACTGGAGAAAGAGTGGAGAGAAGACCCTTGAAGAGCCCATCCCAGCACTTGAGCCTTGTCTGTGTGAATTAAGTTGTTCCTGTACCCAAACTGAAAAAAAAAAAAAAAAAAAAAAAAAAAAAAAAAAAAGGAGACTGGGGAATTTCACCCAGAATCACTGACTTTTTAATTTTTTTCTTTTTTTCCTTCCCTCTGTTTGAGTTTTGCCTTGTCAGGTTTAATCAGTAGTGTTTGTAATTCAGGTAGCAAATTGATTTTTGAAAGTACTCTGTCCCTATTCAGTCCACACTACCATGAAACCTTGCATTAATTATGCACTGATATTGATGTTTTTGTCAGACAAGGGCTAATGTCACTATATTCAGAACTTGCTGCTTCCTTGTTAAAAATGTTTCAGAATGTGGCCTTGGGAAAGATACTGTGTGTCACTCTCAGGATCAAAGATAACCTGGCAAAGAAATACTCTATTGGTCCAGAAATTCATGTACCTTTTGTCCCTGCTTTACCATCCTTCTTAGAAGGAGCATGGTAAAGGTTGGTGAGGAGGGACCAGAGGATCCTCCAAGGACAATTGAGCTGTCAGCACTGTTTAAGCTAATAGGAAGGGACAACAGTTTTAGGATGCACATGGTAAATGGAGACAATTAAAAACAGTAGTTCACACTTCATGGTCTGTGTAAGGACATCTTGGCTGCAGAGCTGCTTTTTGTTGAGTTGGGAGGAGTCAGGGGTTTCTCTCCATG
This sequence comes from Chaetura pelagica, assembly GCF_000747805.2. Taxonomy (NCBI): domain Eukaryota; kingdom Metazoa; phylum Chordata; class Aves; order Apodiformes; family Apodidae; genus Chaetura; species Chaetura pelagica. The sequence continues at coordinate 492,093 of NW_009952363.1, read as the reverse complement.
GGCTGCAGATTGTGTCCCACCTCATGGGGAAGAACTACGTATGTGGCAGTGTGGTCAGAAGCCATCTGGGGTTTGGTGTGCATCACAACCTCAGTACAGGTCAACAATATGACATCCCTGTGGAAAAGAGAAAAGTAGGAGCCAGATCTCATTTTGGAACAGTATTAACAAGAGTGTCGTATGAAAGGCACAGGAGGTAATTATTCCGCTCTATTTGCTGCTGGTCAGATCTCAGCTGGAATATTGTGCATACTTCTGGGCACCAACCCACAAAAAAAGATGTAGACAAACTGGCGGGAGTCCAGAAGAGAACAACAAGAATGATTAGATGTTTTGAAAATGTGATTTAAGAAAGACAGAAAGAATCAGGTTTGTTCAGCCCAAGAATGAGAAGACTAAACTGGGAACATGATAATAGTGTTTCAATATATAAGAGGTCATTAGGAAGAAGATGTTCAATTTTACGTACTGGGGAAGAATAATAACAAATTATTTTCAACTGGGGGAAATTGTTACAATTTTGATGACAGTGAAGTAATCAAGCAAGTACATAAGGAGGTCAAGAAGGTCTTTAAGCATCAGATAAACAAACATCCACCATGCACGCCCATGGTATGCTTCAAGCTGCCTCCATTAAAAGGAAAAAAGATGGATTATTTTTTATTATTTTCTTCTAGTCCTAAATTTCTCAGTCTCCATAGTTTGATTCCTGGATAGTTTGACGTGTTCTGGTAAAATTCTCAATATCATTTCAGGATGGCTGTGCTCATTGCTCTCAGATGTTGTTCGCATATTGTGAGGACCACCTTGTACAAGCCAATCTCAGCAGCCACTGATCCCTTGGGTCTGGGTTGGGTTCAGAGCAGAGGTTCAGACATGAAAGGTAGTCCATTTATTTAAACCACAAATCAGTTTTTGTCAACTGTTTCATTTCCCAGGTCTTCAAAATTGGGATAAACTTGGTTCATTGGTGGCAGGGCAAAGCAATGCCAAGAGACATATTTATTACTTATTAGAGATGGAAGCTTGTTGTGCTGTGTATCTGCTGAAGTAGCCATAAAATCCCAGTTTAATAACCATATACCTGCATAATAAACACATTTGCAAGAGCCTTCTCTGGAAGCTGGCAACTGTGGAATATTTTGAAACACTTTGTTGGACTTGCAGTTCCCAAGGAGCTTAGGTACCTGCCCCAGCATCCACTACCAAGTCGTGTGTGTAGACTTCCCTGTCAATGAAATCTCATTAGCATCACTTTGCCAAATTAAATGGATTAAAGTTGGGAAGCAGCTGGAGTGCAGAGCAGTCACATTGACTGTTGCCTTGGGTTAGACTGAAATTGGCTGGCTCCAGGCTTCTAGTTGCATTTGACATTGCCCACAGTAGCTGAGCAGTGCAGCAGCTTTGCTTCTGCTTCACAAAGTAAATGACTGCATCTTGAGCCACTTCAGGGTAAGGAAGTCACTTGGGTGATGGTCATGCATGACAAAGATAAAAAGAGTAGGTACCTTTTGCAGGGATTTTGGATGCCTTTTTCATGCCTAGGAAAAAGCTTCCCAGCAACTACAAGAGAGATTTTTTCATCAGGACTGCTAAATGATTCACAGTTTCACGTATGCTCCTTTAAGTTGGGATTTTCATCCTGTGTACTGGAACATTATTGCTTGCTTGGCTAGAAATTTGTATCAAGTATTCCCATCAAAGCTTCATCTCTCCTGGCTAGCTCAGCTGTTCCAGGTGAGAAGTATTAAAACTTTAATGTTTGAAGGACTCCAGGGGCTGAATTGCTCAAAATGAATAAACATTCCTTTTCATGAGACCGTGGATTTGGGCCGATAAATAACAAACACTCTTTTGCCACATCTGCAGTCAATTCCAAACTGTGATACAAAGCCAAGGACAGAGGACTGGGAAGGGAGGGGGGAGAAGACAAGGGGAGATGGGGAATAGCTCCATTAATCCATCTAAGTAAAGGACTGAGAGAGAAAATAGAGCCTTTAGAATTAGCACAAAGGCTCAAAGGGACATGTCCATATGGCCTAAATTCTACCTAAAATTCTAAGTCCCTAAGCCTAATGTTTCCCTATTCCCTATTTCCCTAGGAATATGTGAAGGCCTAGAACCATCCACTAAGAAAGGCATAAAGGCTTAGGTGGAATTTAGGCCACCTCAGTATATGCAAAAGTCTTCATAAACATGGCCTTGATCCTATATGGACACCACCCTCACCTTTTCTCTCTAGAAGGCAGTGAGTCCTTGTGATCTCTTAGAAAAGTTTATTGAGAACACTGTAAGGGGTAAATCATCAAGCTTCTGTCTCATGCAACTTTTTCTGGAACAGGGAAATATGTTGGTCTTAGTTCTTTATGCCCATCATTTCCTCTTCATTGCTTCTTTTTCACTAGACTTTATGGACAAAGAGTATGAAATTGAATTCAAGAGCCCACACTGCCAAACAGGGACAGGGAATCTGTGTTAGGGGAGTATTAAGAGATATATCTATCTCTTTTTTTATTTTTTGGGGGAGTTGGTTTTTTTCTTCTTGTCGTGGCTTTTTTGTAAATGTGGAGTCTTTCCCTTCAAACCCTTCCTAATCCCTTGACTTTCTGCTCATGAATAGATTGAATTTTTCACCGTGACATTGCCTAAAGACAATGAGCGATTTCACAACAAATGATTTATGTACTGGAATCTAGTGAGATTTTTGCTCATAAAAACATTCCAGCCATTTATCTTGATCTCCTGATATATCAGAGCCATGGCTGTATGTCTCTAAATTAACTGCAGATTAAACAATTCATGCTGGTTGAAAAGTGTAAATGCAAGAAAAAAGCTCAAAGAAGTTCAATCAATTTCCATGATTGGATTCTTATCGAGACAAAAATGTGAGCAGTTTCCACTGGCCATTTCAGGATAAACAAGCCAGGAGGTAAATAGACTCCAGGCATCTGTGAAGCAATATCATGTGTGCAAGGGAGTAGGTTTAAATAGAGCAAACAAGCTTGAGTTTCCGTTGGGGTAGGCGGCTGCGTCTGTGATGCTGAGTAAAGTTAGTTTGCTGAAGGTTTGGGGGGGGGGGGTGTTTCTTCTTTTTCCTGACAATCACTGGAAGATATAAAGAGAATGACTGCAGCAATTGTGAAGCATGAAACACAAAACAAGAAATCAGAAGAGAAACAAAAATGGGAGCATTGCAAGAATGAAGAATCAGTATAGAGTGTAACTCCAACTGCCTGGGAAAAGAGAGAGAGAGAGAGAGAGAAAAGGCTTGTTTCTGCAGATCTTCAAACAAGCTTTCTGGGCATCCAGGGGCAAAGTGAATATGCAGCTCAGCTCAGTTTTTCATTTTAGCTCAACAATTCTGAGCCTTGTCTATGTACAGCTCTTTTCCACTTGTCTGCATTCAACATGCAGCCAATGCACGTACGCTCGTGACTCCAGAGCTTCATTCTGTTTACACCTGTGTGAACCCACACCAATGCCATTAGTTGAAATTTCCTGCAGGAATAGAATATCAGCCTGTGCCCTCCCTCAAACACTGCCACTGTTATTAAGGTGTTGTCTAGACACCGGCCAAGGCAGGGAAGGCTCAGCACAGTAAGTGCCTCTGAACCACTCAGAGCTTTTCAGCTTCATGAAGTTTTTTATCCTATTTTACCCTGATACAAGTGTCAGGAGAGATGTGGCCTCTGCTCTGCTCGGATGCTAGAGCAGTGCTCTCTGAGGCATGGCTTTGCAGAGGAGGGAGTGCAACAACTAATTTTTCTTTGCTTTGGTTCACGAGGGCCAGAGTCTGATCTGGCCCAATCAAGTTCAGCTAATTTAGAAATGATGAGTAAGATGGAGCAAGCTGCAGGCCAGTGTTAGGAGGTCCCAAAGTGGGAATTAAGGTACATAACGAATAGAGGCATGCAATCTATACCAATATAGTGTGAAGGGTGAAAGGGACTGACACCAAGTACAGGGGGAAACACAACTGGAAGAAGACTGTAAGACAGAAAAGGCTGCCTTTTATGCCATGTTTCTCACCAGCTTTCAGCCTTTAAAGTTACTGAGATTTTGCACACAATTTCTACGTCACTCCAAGAGATGAGTGAGCACCAGAGGGGCAGAGCTGCTCTGTGTCCATGCAAGCATGAGCTGATTAGTGGAACAGTACACCAGTGTCCTCCACAGGAGAGCTTTACATGGCGTGAACCACTGGGTCAACTAGAAGACATCATAGTATCTAAACCTATCTTAATAAGGTTGTGTTCCTGGTGGTGCCTGTGATACTGGACTTTTTCTCACTCAGTCCCATGGCTGGAGCCTGATCTTGATTCTGACTTCCAGTCTGATCCATCTGTGAGTGGCTGGGATGCACAGCAAAGGGACAAACTGTGACATCCCCATATGTTCAGTGCTTTCTCCACAGACAAATATACATTTTACAGACTGATGTGTCTTAGCATTGGCAGACCTGCAGGCAGACACTTGTTCTTTAAGCTGAGTCCTTATCTCCTCATATTTGATGTTTCAGATTTTGAGAGTCTGCATCCATCCCTCTCCCTCCTGTACGTGCTCATCAAGCTTCCACAGGGCAAGAATCCTTGGGCTTGTAGGAAACAAAAGCACCCTGACCTCAGCACAGGAGGCTTTAGCTTCCATACGTTTTTGCATTGTACTGAGTGGCTTAATGTGTTTCATGGCTCCAGACAGAAAGGAGGAATGTCTGTAAAGCAGAAGAAATGACCCAGGTATTAAAGCAAGGGTGCTTTCCTCTTTCTTTTACACTACTCAGGGATGAGAAATGGAAGTTTGAAGGAAGGAGCTCAGAGATAATTACTCACTGCAGACAATTTAAAGCCAGCAACTGTGGGGAAGCTGAGACTTAAGACTCAGGCAGGAGAGACTGCCCAGCTTCTAGATTGGTGGCCATGAGTTCCTCCTGGCACTGGCGCTTTCCCACAGCCAGGAGAACCTGCCCTTCTTGCCCTTCTCTTGCTGGGTTGCAGCAGAGGAAAAGCTGCTGGAGATGTGGGTCACTGTGAGAGGGATGTGCTTCAGGTGGCCAAGGTTTGCATGTAGCATTGCAAGCAGGGGTGGGCTGAGCTGCAGGGACTGGCTGTATAAGTTCAGGCTAGTTGTCTTTCTGTTTTATGTACTGATGGAAGGAGGTGAGACAGCCTTCATTGCTTTCACATTCAACCTTAGCTAAGAACTGGTTAGATGCCTCCCAGCTGGAGAACTTTTTCCTGCTCTTGCAATAATGAGGAGAGCTAGGGGATTTGGGCTGATGAGGGTTTTTATTCACATGCCAGGACTGAACACACTGTTGCCACACTGGGCTTTGCCTGGGTGATGGCAGCAGCATGGTATGGACTCAGGCACCAGGTCTCAGTTGTGCTACTGCTCATTTGGGCTGTTAATGAGCCCAGGGAGTTGCTGACTCACAGGCAGAAGCTAAGACTTGCAAAAGCTGGATCTCTCTTCCTGAGTGCAAAGATACTGAGGAAATTCAGACACTTCTGGGCAAACTAGAAGGTAGAAAGGAACATCCCTGTCTAGCAGAAGGATTTTCTAGGCATTTGTGGTTTTCAAGTAACATCAAACTAGCAGCACCACAGAAAGAATAGGAGTAACAATGAGTTTATTTAAGCATCAGCAAAATACAGTGTTGAGGTTCTGGAAATGTTTCCCTTAAGTTCCTTCTCCTGTCATCTGCAAACCATTATTGCAGTTGTCACATTTATTTAATGAAACACCAGGTTTTGTTTACACTTTAAAATGTGCACCTTTTTTCTTTTTTTTCTATTTTTTTTAAGAAAAGGGTTGTCTGCCCCAGCAGCCTGACTAGCTCAAATGGAAATTGCATGAACCTTGCCCATGAACAAGTGGGTTTACTGCAAACACAAGCAGCACATTATAGAAGCTTCAAGTAGTTCTGTGCTCAGGCTATATTGAGGAGGAGGAAAACAGAGATTATTATTCACAGGATTGGGATTTAGATCAAAGAAGAGTGAACTCAGGTGAAACTGAGCCAGGCTGATGAGTAAGGAGCAGAACAACAAACTACACACGGAGGTTGTGCTACACGTTTGCCTTATGGTGACTGATTAAAAAGGATAGTTTAGGGGTTTTCTGAGAAAAGCCTAGAGTCTAGACCAGAAGGAAGCAATAAAATAAAACAAGGGAAAACCTAGTTGTTTTCTTCTTTTTTCCTTTGTTCCAGAAAATACAATCCAAGCCAACACAGTAGTGGGATCTGGCTGGAAACTGTCCAACATTGCTCCAAGGAGCATCCCAGAGACACTGCAGTGTCTCCACTGCCATCCTGGCCCTGGATTAGGGTAGAACCAGTGGGATAGTTCTAGGTCTGCACCAGGACCAGGCAGGATGACGGTGGTAGACCTTAGTGCTGAAAGGTCTTCTATATCCTCTTCAGCCTCTCTTATTCTCAGAGCTTACATAAACCATAAGCAGCTTGGGGGAAATCTTACTATTGTGTTTAAGCCCTGTGCTCAAGCCCTGCTAGTGTCTTCTGCTGCAAGAGGAGGGATCAGCACTGCCTCCACCCAGGCAGTTCAGCCATTGGCAGAGGTGTCCAGTCTTCAGGTTTCAGATCTACCCTTGTCCCCTCAGCAGACCTGGGTGCTTCCTGCATCCCAAGGGTTGCAAAAAGTTATGAAGTTGAAGGGTTCTTAGCAAGGGCTTCCCAACTGCCAGTGAGCTTAGAGGAAGACACCTTGGCAAGGAGGTCTTGTATCTGCCATGTGCTGCAGCCCCTGCAGATGACATGGTCGTGCAGAGGTGAGAGACTCATCTCCCCTTGCTCTTCCAGGTACTGTCACAATGAATATGCATTCTGTTGATGGGGGACTTCACTGAGCAGCCATGAAGGGGAAAAGGGAATGGACTTCAAGGCACCTTCAGGTGGGATGCACCTCCTCTCCCCAGGAATTTATTTCTGGAATAAGCAGAGACCTCTTTCAAGGCCTGTGTTCCACTAAGTGAATATATAATGATGCAGTCTATACATTTATACATCATGCCCTGCAAACAGGGGCCTATTTAGGACAAGATCAGACTGCGCTTCTCCCAGCAGGGGTTGCATTAGCAATTCATTTCATAGCATAAAAGGAGCGTATGGAGACAATCATCCATAGCCTGAATAAAACACTGGAGGAGAAGTCAGGGACCAAGGGAGAAAAAGAATTATTCCTTTGAAAGGAAAGTATTAAAAAATATATATATATACAGCTCCTCTAGAAGGCAAAATCTCCTGGAAAAGTAATCAGAGAGATAGGAAATCTGACCTGTTTATTATTCTGGATTGATGGAGAAATGGGAAAATGGAGAACAAAGTATGTATTTCTTCTCTAAGATTGGTGGAAATAAGACTAGCAAACTCAAAGTATGTATGAAAGAGCTTGGGAAAGAAAAGGGAATAAAATGTTACCAGAGATACACAAACCTGTGTGCGTGTGGGCACAGCCTGGAAGTCATCAGGATCTGAGGCAAAATAAAAACATTTAGAAGTCCTGGGATCCTACCTGAAAAAACATGTATTCTGCCTGCAGGATGCACAGGCTGGAAGATGAGAGATTGGGGAAAGTTGAAATAGGAATGTGGAATGTGGGAAGGAAGGAGGGAAAGAAAAGGAACAGAGGACAGGAAAGGTGAAGTGAGGACTTGTTCACTCTCTGCAATAGCCCAGATCTTTTCAAGGTGCATGTGGGATCAGTCAGCCATCAAAGGGTGTAGCTCTCTTGAGAAAGAATGAAACACATGCCCACTAACATAATTTGTCTTTTTGTTTATTTAATCGCCTTGTTTACATGAGGGCCAATGATTTCAGATGGAACAGCTCCTGTGGGTTTAAATTTGTGGCTGTCTGACTAAAGAGAGAATGAGGGTCCCATAGTCTCCTAACAGAAACCTCTTTGTAACCAAACAGCTGCTTACAAAAACAACCCAAAGTCACTGGTGACCTTTCCTAAATTCCCCTTAGGACATTTTCCTGCCCTCCAAGAAATCTTGCCCCAAAACACTGTGCCAGCCCTCTCTTAAGAGCTTTAACTTCTGGTTAAGGTGTTGGAGCCATCTGGTGCTGCTGAGCACCATGTGTCAATACTAGTGAGCAGAGCAGCTCCAGGATTTTGACATTATGCAGAGATTAGCAGTATCTCTATACACCCTCCTGCTGCAAAAAGTGGCTGAGAAAGAATTCTGAATAAATCATTCCCCACCCCAAGCCTCCTTCTTCTAAGTGTACCTCTTCAAAAGTACCTGTTAGAATAATTTAGCAAATGATGCTCACAAGCCCTCTTTTCTTTGGGTTGCTGGAGTCCTATCTGCTTTGGGGGGTTTGAGATACCTTGTAGGTAGCAGTTTTTGTTATTCTCACACACCAAGCAGCAGGTACTTTAAAATATGCATATAAAAAAATGAAGAGACTAAAACCAAAGGTCTTGATCATATATTGCAACCACCTGCATCACTGATGCTGGCTAGCAAGGCTGCCTTGGCATGCTTAGGTGTTGTGAGGGTAACTTCTGTCTTCCAGAGTCTCTCCAATAGTGCTCATATCCCTCTTCCCCAGGACAGAGCAGATGCCTGTTTTACAGTCCTCCACTCCATGGACATCCGTGCTGCAAAGAAAAGTTCAGCCTAAAAAACATTCCCATCCCCTCTGCTGCCCACCTCAGACCTCGTGGATCACCCCTCCCCCCATCCAGCCTTCATTTCTGCCTGGCCCTGGTTGTTCATGCCAATGAGTCTTCTGAGAAAACCACTAATTAAAGGCATGTGATAGTTAAACTTTTGCTAATCAAGACAAATGAATCAAGTCTCCAGTGTACGACAGCGGAGCTGGAGTGCTCCTTCCCCCACACGAGTCAGCCTTCAATTACAAGGCTTGGATTTTATCATGAAATATTTCCCCTGAAGCCCCATTCTGCAGCTCTTGCTTATGGTTCTCCTGATTCGTGGTGTTTATTTAGCGCTGTGGGGGTGTTTTGTCAGCAGAACACGCCAGCGTATCCAAATGTTAACGAGCCCATTAAAGACAGACAAGATGTAATCGGACCAGACACTCCGACTGACTGGCATCAGGACAGACCAAAAATTCAGGGGAAATGTGTTCCTCTGCCCAGTCACAGCAACAGACTTAGGGGAAGTGCTCCAGGGCAAAGGACATTGGCCAGACTGGGAGCCCATCCCAGAAAATTACTGAGTGAACCAAGAGAACCACATTTTACAAGCCAAAAAATAAATCAAGAGAAATCTCCCAGAGGTTTGGGTAGAAGGAGTGGGCCCCATTTTCACCCTCTTAAAAAATCAAGGGACTTTGCAAAATGCAAATAACATGAACCAAAGCATGAGCTACTGAGTTGGAAGCAAACTATCCTGACCTCTATTACACTTCAGAGTTGTTGATTTAACTGCTGTATTTTCCAACATCTAATTTGCACCCCCAGGTCACCAATATAAAGCTGCCAGACAGAGGCAATAGGAAAAAAAAAAAAAAAAAGAGTGGGAGAGAGTTAGAAAAGTAGCAGGAGTTGCTGTAAACTTAAAATCTGCTTGTGTGTGTGACCCATGCTGCTGCTGAATCAATGCTTGCTTTGATTTTTTGTTACAGATAATCTACAAATCATATTTTTATGACTCCAGTATTTAGGAAAAGAGCAAGTAAGTGTTCCTGTGTAGCTAAGATCTAACCCCATCCTTCTCCCAGAGCAGGGTAGCTCCTTGTTGCCTGCCCTGAGCTTGGGGCAGACTCTTCTCCTTCCTGCACCCCTCCAGCTCAGCCAAAGCCCCTGGTGTTGGGCTGTGTCCTGCCAGGGGCAGATGGGTGCTGGGACAATGCATGAGGCTCCATGGCCATTGGGGGCAACCCAATTACAGGCACAGGCAGAGGGATCTGCCTGCCTGTTACTGCTTGGTAGTTGGATGCAAAATGGGTCTCACAGTATCAGGTATCCATGTGGGCACCAATGTCAGCACAACTGGTGTTTCAACTGCTTGCCTCAGTTTAAATGTTCTGTTTCACCATTTCTGGAGTTGGCCAGACAATGGACCCTATCATCACTGCTTCTAATTCTACAAACTTCTTTCTTCTTCATGGCTGTTTGACAAACATGCTCATTGCAAACGTATTTCAGTCTCTGGCTGATTGGTTGGGAGTAGCCACTTCCTTTCTTAACAGTTATTTGAGCTGTGAGATCAATCAGGCAGTCACCACTTCTGTTTAGGTACCAGCTCATTCACTTTTTCTTCTTTTAACCCTCCAGACTGTAAGTCAACCTGCAGTTACACATGGAAGTGAGAGCAGTGGTCTGACCATACACCCTTGTCCATCTTAGAGACAAATGGCTAGTTAACTAATAAGGGAGGTAAAGAATGATCTCTCAAACTGTTCTTCCAGTTGTAGGCAACACCACAACAGCATGAGTCTGAACCAACTTTAAAAAAGACCGTTTTTTTCTGAATGGAGGTTAAACCTCTAAGAATTTTGTATGAAAAGACTCCTTAAGAATGTGCCTTGGGTGAGCCACTTTGGTGCTATGCAAGTTGCCATCTTCCATGTACAACTGCCACAAATGGGTTTCGAACATCTTCTGCATGAAGGCACCACATTAGGACATCACATAAGTCTCTCCTGGAGCTGCATTTCCATCCTCAGGCTGTGTCACTGCACAACACCACCCTGCAGGCTTTAAATTGCACATCCAAGCCAGCAGCCAAAAAGAACATTTAGTGCCACTAACAAAAACAACTCTTTTGATCTCCTTGACATCAGTGCAGCAAACATCCCACTCCAGTGCATTCTTGCATAAAAGAGAAGCTTCTTGCTGCTCAATCACACTGCTTTTAATAGCTTTCTGAATGCAAACATCCGCAGCTTTTACTTCAGTTTAATCTGCCAATTTTTCTAAGTCTTTATCACACTTTATCAAACAGTGTATCAGTGTGAGGTATCCAACCCCCTCCCCTCAGGCACCTCTGAAATTGAAATCCCAGGAAGGCAGCAGCTTCTTTCATATTTTAATTATTTTAACATTTTAGTTTAGTGGCCTCTGTATTATTATGACTTGTTTTTCTCTCTGGAACAGGGTTGGGATCCCACACCAGGTGGGAAATTTGTTTGTGTAGAGCAAAATAGCAGAATGCTTCTAATGCATTAGATATGGATTAGAGAAATTGTGTTCGGGAAATACATAATCTCTTGGTAAAAGGGGAAAAATAAAAAGCCTATTTAATTTTGGCTCTAATTTGTTTTTCCCCAATTATAATTTTTAATGAAAAAGTGTAGTTTAACCACATGGGTGTTGCCTAATGTGCCAAGTGTTAGGTATAAACTGCATCTCCAGTAATGTCTCTTCATTCTTTACCATTGAGGGCTCTGATTCAGGAAAATATTTAACCACATGCTTAAATCCATCCTTCCTGTAGAAAACACTCATGCGTAGAATTAACTTGAAGTATCCTGGGACTTACTCATGTGTTTAAAGTTTGAGACATGGAAGCATTTCTCAAGTTTCAGATTGTCTCCTGGTTCAGCACCATGTGATCTGGTATATAAGGCATTAAAATTGATAAGAAGACTCACAGCAGCTTTGCCAGGTGTCAGCTTGGCCCTAACATGATGCAGGAGCAGTCACTGCAGCCCTGGCACAGTGTCCTCACCCTGCCAGGCTGGGTGGGAGCAGGCAGAGGAACAGGGATTATGCCCAAGCACAGATGAGGAATTTGCATATTGTTAGGATTTATTTTGCTGCAGAGAGTGTTGTGTCCTTTGTCCTGCGTGATATTTGCTGCTGATTGGAGGGGCATTACACATGATGAGAGGACAGACCTAAGTAGCTAACTCTCCATCCTGTGCTGGGAAGACCAGGTCCAGGTGCTTGTAGCATGGCTTTTCCTGTTCTGTGTCTGATCCCTGGCTTTTCTCAGGCCCTTCTCCTTCCTGTGTGATCTGCTCTGTGTCACCGTAGGCTTAAATGTACCTTGAAGTCCACACATCTATAAGTGTTGTGCCTGTGCCTATAAGGAAAAGGAAACACTTCAGGCAGCAGCAGATTTACCTCTCCCACTAATCCTTTCCCCACAGCATTTGGGAATAATAACTAAAGGGAAGCAGAAGGGCACGTGGCTCCCAGCCCCATCCCAATCTGGCCCCACCTGGAGGTTTGTGCAGGTCTCTTCCCATGGCTGAATTCTCTTCTGTTTCTCTGTTAATGAAGCTGTGCTGCTGGCCCCCAGTTATTCACATATATGCTGAGATGTGCTCAGCAGCCCAGCCCTCCATCCACAGTTCCATCCATGAGGCTGTTGTGAAACATCCTGCAGCTCCTCAGTTTATTAAAAATACATATAAAAAATAAATAAAAATAACTAGTCACCCCTATTAGGCAGCTGATGTTTGCTGGCCCTTTGGATCCTCCCTGAGGCAAGTTTTGCTGCAGGTCATACTTGAAAACTTTTCAGGTTAAGTGTAAGAGAAATTGAATTTCAGCTCTTGGAGGAGCATATTGCAAGTTCAGTCATCAAAGATTACTGCAGCCCTTTGACTCTGAGGGAATCCAGTGAGACTGGGAAGCAGCATCAGTCCAGGAGGAAGCCAAACCCATGTGTGTGGGTTTTCTCTACCACATGCTGGTATGAATGAGGAATGAGAACAGTGAAGCATGCTGGACTTAGGTGCAGGAGGAGTCCTCCCTCCAGGGAGGAGAACACAGGCAGGTCTGGCTTCCTATAGACACAAACCCTGAAGGAGCACAGTGGTTTCCTCCAGCAAGTTAGGTTTGTTTTGATCTTCAAGTGCCACCTTACTCATTTAAATAACCTTTGATGCCTGTTGTGCTGAATTGTTAAAGAATTGTCCTTGTTCAAACATTCCAGCATAACCTGCAGCGGTTCTTGCCCCTCCTGGCCAGCCCCTGAGCTCTGCCACCCTTGGCTCAAATCCTGGGGTCCCCAGCCCCAGCTCAGGATGTTTTCAGAGCAGCAGCTGGCTTCTGTCCTCATCCAGGCTTGCCACCTTAGCTGTCATGCTGGTTTGGAAGATCTGAGTCTCAGTGTTTCCCAGGGCCTGATTTTAAATTCCATTTCTCCCATTTTCCGGCAAATCGCTCCATCTCACAGAGCTTTTCCAGTAACCAGGCATTGCTGGCATAGAGAGGCCAGGACCATTATTATTGTATTTACTCTGGACCCCAGCTTCTTCTTCTATTCCAATAAATCCATTTGAGAGCAAGTGTTTTGATAGACACTTTAATAGAGCTCTTCCTAACCTGACCATGTTAATGATTTTTGGGGGCTGGCTCTGAGCCAGTTCGTGCAGCTCGGTAGGTTTTTTTCTTTGTTATGAACTGCATCTTCTCCTTTCTCCCTGACTCCTGCATCATGAAAGGTGACTGCTCTGTGCTGCCAGCTCCTGGACACCAGAGTTCAGCACCCAGCCTCTGGTCATGCTCTGAGACCCTCTCTGTTGCTCGAAGGCCACGAAGACCCCCCATGACCTGGACAACACCCACAGCTCCTGTAGATGACAGGGGTATCAGCACAATTTGCCTCTGCTTGTGTACTGTTGATTTTACAAAGCACTGATTGACCTGATCTTTGCTGGTGATGGAGAAGGGGAAGGGAAGGAGATCTCTTCTTCCTTGACAAGAAACCAGTGCTGAGCTGTGCACTCCTGATATTGCTGGCCCAGCCAGAGTTTCCAAGCTGTGGTGTTTGGGGAATCAGCTGCTGGACTGTCTCCCTGATGATAAGCCTCTCTAATAGCAGAGTGTTTTTTCCTCATCAGTAGGAAGAGCAGCTAAAATTGTCTGTTCGAACGCTGTCTCATCTTCTCTCTTTCTACTTCATCCTACTGGGAGAGTCATGATGAAGGAAACAAATGACATGGGCTCAGGACGCTGTACAGGGACTAAGAGGAAATAAAATTTGATTTTGAAAGGATAAAATGTTTTGACTTCCATGATGGAACAAGCAATTGTCCATGGATTTTCTGTGCTCCAGAAATGGAACTTCATGCTAAAAAGAGATTTTATGGAGCTCAAGCTATTATCTGATGATGGAGAGCTCCCAAGCCAGCCCTCATTCTCCAGCTGGCTTCCTAGCAGAGTCGTCCTGATAGTGTAATATATCCTGGTCCTAAGTATTGAGATTCAGCCATCATCAGCCAGTAGAAATACACATATAAGCAAGCAGCAGATAGTTCCAAAGGCCTGTACCAAACCAATTAAAGGAAATGCTGGAAAAGCACTGGCATCCCAGGAAGAGTGTTCTGTGCAGTGAGAAACATCTTCCAAGGAGAAACTACAAGTATGTAGTTCTGTGCATGTAATTCAGGTGTGCATTAGGAGCAGTGATGGTTTCCTGGTGAACCTGAGGGGACACAAGAATGGCCATGCTCCTGTTCTGCAGGTGTACAAGTCCCACCTCAGTGAGTTACTGTGCTATAGAAGGTTGTGAATGGATTCAGTAACTAACAGGGGTCTGCTCTTTAGTTGTTTGGGGTGAAAATCCATGAAGGTGAAGACTAGATTCACTGGCCTCTTGTACTTCCAGACCCACAAAAGTTAGCAGGACTACCAAGCTTTCTCAATTCTCAGGTATTGTTTTTGAAAATCAGATTCCTGCAGATGTGATCCTGGGTTTCTGGAAGCTATAACCACCTCTCAATGGCTTTCTTGAGTAGCTGGAGTTTAAATTTAGGTGAATGCTTTCACTTTGCCCCTTTTCTGGCCACCAAGGCTGTGCTAGCACTGGGTGTAGGTGGTGTACTGGGTGTACTCCAGTAACACCAAGACTAAAGCAATCCCAGACAGAGCCAACCTGAGCCTTCAGTGAGGATGTAAACCAAAGGGTTCCGTGACATTTAGGAAAGGTTCCATCACTGCCTTACATACACAGCATTTTGGTTTTTATTTCCCAATGCCTCTATACAGCTGTCACCAGTGTGAAGCACATGGAGCTGTTGGGTCCACAGTGTTCAGCACTCCCACACTGACACCAAGCACAGGACTTAGTAGTTCCTTTGACTGGAAGAAGAGAGAGCATTCCTGTACTGCAGCTTATTTCACCACTGAGTTACACTTGTAGTAGTTCCTTTGACTGGAAGAAGAGAGAGCGTTCCTGTACTGCAGCTTAACTTAGAGTTGCAGGTTTTGCTGGGAAACAAAAGCCTGTATGTCAAAATACAGGGAGAAAGAAAATTTAGTCTTTCCAGTCAGAAGCTTGACAGTCCAAGCACCAGTCAAGATGATCAAGGATGGACTTTTGAGACTAGTTTCATGTCTGTGTCATTTTCTAGTGCATAGTAAATTTTGCCCCAGTAGATAATCCTCTTAGGATGCATGTCTCTCTAAATTCACCATTCCTGGGATCCTCTCTTGCATATTCCATAGGTAATTGCTGCACATACACTTTCTGCCATTTCCCTTTCCAAATCACATTCCTCATTCTAATTAAAGGATCAGGATTTTCTTTTTAATGATGGCCTTGTGCATGGAGAAGATATGCCAAAGGATGAGATCTGCCCTTCCCAGTAGGTTTCCTGCACAGAGAAAGGATGAGCATTTTATGGAAAGGACCCACCCAGTTCCTTGCACACTCCAGTGAAGACAGCTTTTGAGTGTCACCAAGCTCTCAGAACACATCATGGACTTGCAGCTTCACTGAGAGAGGATTGCAACTATGACTGCACCCTTTCTGAACCCCTACTTGGTGCAAACTAACAGAAGCTCTGGAAATGACAAATGATAGCAGGGTCTTGATCTCTTCCAGGAGAAGAAAATTGTAAATCCACTCCACAGTCCAACACCACTGCTTCATGTATTTACAGCAGATATCTCTCCCAAGTTTTTTTAAGATGATGTCTTGCTTTTGCCCTCTAGGAAGAAGCCACTCTCAGATATTTTATTTGAATAGAGAGAATTTCATTCAGGACCTATATCTGGATTTCCATTTTCATATTACAGTTGAACTGCTGTTGAATTATTGCCCCAACCCACAGTGCAAATCCTGATTATGCAGTACCCACAGGGGCAGAGCCCTTTTGGTTTACACATTCAGTTTTCCAAAGGAACTCACAATACTAATGCAATCCTGTAGGCAGCTTTAAACATTCAGGGCATTCTGCAATTCAGAGCAGAACGAGCTGTCACCTGCAATAGCATCTCACAGGCTGTACTGACATGCCTCAGGCTGGGTTAGATTCTGCCAGTTTTCCTACAGATCTGGAGGAATCCTGCTGGTTTTATTGAGCCTCAGCTCTGTTTTACACTGAGTTTCACAGCAGAGTTTGGTCCATTCCAACTTCTGTTGGCTAATTCCACCTTTTCTGCTCTTCAGGGTCACATCACTCTTTTGGGGATCAGCCATGAAGGCTGGATTTGCTCCAGAGCACCTGTGGTATTTTGATAGCTTCAAATATTGCTAACTTCTCATATTTAAATATATAACTTACAGACAGGGGCAAAGTTTAACTCACTCTACTCAACTATAAAATAAACCCGAGCTCACAGTTTAAAAGAGGGTCTTTTTTATGCTGATCATTAACTGCAGCAGGGATATTCCTTCCTAGAGATTTGTTATTAATGACTGCTGAAATTACTGATTTCAATTAACTACGTTACATTTATATTGAAATACAGTTGGTGCTGCTCCAGAGGAATATAAATACTGAAATGAGAGCTGGTGCCTCCTCTGTTAAAGGATTGCAAGAACAAACAGGACGTGCAGCACCCCTTTAGCTCTGCACAGTGTGGGTACTGGTTCCTCTTTCTTATGTTTTTAATTCCCTTCCCCTTTTTCCTTCCTTCTCTCATTCTTGCAGTTAAGAGCATCTCCCCTCCCTACAGCCATTTGATTCTGCTCCCTGGAATGGCAGTGCCCCCAGGGACTCACCACCCTCCCAGCCCCCTGGCTTGGAGCCTTTTTGGCTTTTGAGATATTGGTGTCACTGCTTTCTGCCTCCATGGCCTTTTTCTCATTCAGGCCACGTCACTGCTGAGGGACATCCAGTGCTAAGCCACCAAAATGGGATTGCACAAACTCTGCACGTTAATTAGTTCAATGTATCTCTCTGCTAGGGAAGGAAGAAGGAACTGTTGCTAATAGCAGACATTTTGAAGGAGGTTATGCAGAGCTCTGGGGTTCAAAGGAAAGGAAATGAGGGGGAAAGGCCCAGCTCTAGCCTTTAAAAACTAACTCCAGGCTTCAGAGCCTACAGAGTTTATTACTGAGGGTCTCCCTGCCTCCGTATCTTCTCTTTTCCTGCTCAGTACTCTGTGCTGCTCTTTGAGATTCGTGCCCACACTTCTGCCTCTCCTCTCATCACTCAGTCTCTAGTGTTGAGCAGAACGTGAGTCAAAGCCCTGCTTCCTACAAAAAGTCAGCACTGGCACAATGTGGGCTGGACCCCACAGTGGTCTCATAGCAATGCAGGAGGATCATACAAATCTCTTGGCCTCCCCCCAGAAGAGACCCTCATTTCTGACAGCTGCATTGGCACGGAGTCCTGAGTCCTGGCTCACAGATACCAGCTGAGGTGCTGGGCAAGGGCTGGGGACTGCAGCTGTGGGGCTGCCTCTGTGCCATGCACCAAGCCCCAGCACAGTCTGTCTGCTTATCCAGGCAACGTGTGTGTGCATGTTGGGTCCCACTGGCATTAACAGACTGTAATTACTCTCAAAGGTTTCTATTATGTGCAAAACTGTCATTAACTCCCAATGGTGTGATTGCCCTTTATCGATAATATAGAGCTCAGCACAGCCAATGCTTATTGTGCTTGCTCATAGTGGAAGGAAATGAACCTGCCATCCTTTCCCTCACAACCTACTATTAAGGTGTAACACGCACATGAAGGCTACGCCCACCCTGACCTGCATTGCCCACAATGGAGAAATCACTCATATCTGCCTGAAATTACACCCACCAGCACTGCTTAACTCCTTGGGCACCTCTGAGCTGTAGGCCCAGAGAAGAGAGCTGGGAGGGAGTGGCTGTAGACCCTGAGGCTGTGGACCACAGCACTGCAGCACTTCCTAAAATGCTTGTGGTGAAAGGGGCCATGAGGTCTCTGAGAAGTGACCTGTGAGATTGAGTGAAAACACTGAGCAGATTTGCATAGCCTGAAATTCAAAGTTCTGTGCTCATGTGCAGTGTAGTGTTCTCCTAACATAAAAACAGGAAAATATTCCCTCCACAAATAGAATCACAGAATCACAGAATCATCAAGGTTGGAAAAGATCTTCAAGATCATCAAGTCCAGCTGTCCACCCTACAACCCCTACCACTACATCATCTCCTGAAAGACCATGTCTACCCATTTTTTTAAGACCTCCAGGGATGATGCCTCCACCACCTCCCTGGGCAGCCTGTTCCAATGCCTCACACTCCTTCTGTGAAGAATTTTTTCCTAATATCCAATGTGAACCTTCCCTGTCACAACTTGACCCTATTTCCTCTTGTCCTATCACTGGTCACCAGGGAGAAGAGGCTTATAAAGAAAATACTTCTCATTATCTTTAGGTGATGAAGAGGAGTAGCTCAAGGTGCATTTTTTGCCATCCGCCATGGCCATGTTTTGTGGCTGAGGGAGGGCAGGTGGGAAAAGGCAAGGGGCAGGCTGCTGAGAGTCCAGTCCTTGCTGGAGCTGTGTCCATCAATCACAGGGTACAGCAAAACCCGATCTGAACC
This sequence comes from Chaetura pelagica, assembly GCF_000747805.2. Taxonomy (NCBI): domain Eukaryota; kingdom Metazoa; phylum Chordata; class Aves; order Apodiformes; family Apodidae; genus Chaetura; species Chaetura pelagica. Next base: position 473,397 of record NW_009952363.1, on the reverse strand, counting down.
CAGCTTGTGACACATACTCCAACGCAGGGACCACAAAGCATAAAATACAAATCAGGAGCAGAGGCCGCTGGGTTTTGTTGGAACATTATTGCTCGGTCTTGTTTCCAGTCACTGCATCTGTATAACAACATCACTTCTATACCATGTAATTAGACACTTAATTTATTAAACAGCAACTGCAGTAAGCAGAGAGCAGGAGATACACTTATCTTCAGAGGAAATATGTTATTGGGGAGCATATACTTTTCTGACTCAGCCTGAGCTGCTTCCTAACAGTCAGAGCACTTGAGAGGAAAATGTTTCCTTGGTGTAGACTTTGGAGCAGCCCTTGGGAGAGCTGGAATCAGCTTGTGCTGCCCTGCCATGGACCTGCTGCATGACCTTGGTTCAGTTACTCAGTCTTGCTGCTCCTCACTTGTCATGTGTAAAATGAAAACAACAACCTGGGCTTTCTCCCACATGTTACACGGTTTGTTCTACTTTTCTTGTCAGCATTTTGAGGAAGAAGCTGGGCATCTTGTTCTGCTTCTGTCAGGCTCTAAGCACACTATGCTCCCACAGTTTTCCATGCTCCCCAATAATGTCTTTCCTTTCATCAAGGTCAAAGCAGCCAATTTTGCAGGCTGCCAGAAAAGGCAGCATATTCTGAGGTTTGCATCTTCCAAGGTGAGAGCCAGAGAAACAAAATTAATGCCATCATTCCAGGTCCTTGGGAAGAAACTGTTTCAGTGTGAAATTCAGCCAACAACAACAAAAAAAAATATTTCTGACAAAGATGAAAATGATGACAGCCTGCTTACTTCCCCATGGGAAAACACATGAGAGCCAGGTCTCCCAGGCTTCATAAGCCTGAGGCTAAAGAAAACCTTACGTCGTTATGGAGGCCTAATGTACTGACACTGCAGAGCGTGAGGCAAAATGTCCTCCAGTGATTCCCTTGAAAGGCCTGTGGAAGAGCTTGGTTGCTGGGGTCTTTGGCTGATTTCAGTGGACTTAGGAGGACACTGACACACAGGAGAACTCAGCATTCAAAAGTGCAGATGTGGCCAGTGAGAAGGGAATGCCCTAGGAGCATGAGAAACCAAAGCTCTCTTTGATACTAAATCCCAGAGGATACTTTGAACATAGATCATTCTCATCTATTCTTCCTATATCATGTTAGGAAACCTACATGGTCACAGCTGACCATGCTGGGTAAATAGTCTAATGTAATTACAGGGTAAAGAAATGGTAAATTCTCTTCCAAACCAGAGTAGAGCTTACATCTATTATTTATTAGAGGCGACCAGCAGAAGAGAGCAGGTTACGTGGTAATTACTTTTTGACCTCCTGGAGGTAATTGTATAATCATTTGCAGAGAATTGCTATTACAGTTGGGTGAATCCTGCAAGCTATTTTATGTGAACAGTCATTTGAATTTTTAAACCAATTTCCACCTAAGTATGGAGTTCTGATAAGGTCATTCACCACCTTTGTGTTTGAACAGCGTTTTTTTCCTGCCTTTTTGGGGGGCTTTGTGTTCTTCAGATATTAAAGTAAATGAGCTAACTGGCAGCAATACTCATATCTATTTGATCAATCAGCCAGATAAGCTTAGCCCAGCCTTTCAGTGGTTGGAAACTGCTCACAGGTTTTAGATCTGAGCAGAGAGATGTGGTTCCACTTCTGCTGATACTGTCAATAGGTCAATGTCTGTGGAGTAAAAATCAAAGTGCTAAAATTCACTATGAAATTGCAGCCTCTGGTGTGGTCACATCCTCAGGACAAGCAGACTTTTAAAGAGGATCCAAGGGTGATGGGCTTGCTTAGCTTGCCTTCATTAGGTGCCCAGGTCTGGGGCAGCTCAAAAGCTGCACTGCCAAAACCTGGCATCAGGCACTAGCAAGGCATTCCCTGGAAGCTTTAGTAGGTTTGCTACAGCTTGAGCTCCTCCTGAAATAGGGATTTGTGCTACATGGCCTCTGGACCTTCCCATCTCCATCAGCTAGAGAGGGAACCAGAAAGACTAACTCAGAGCAGACAGCCGAGTAAGACAAGACTAATCTCACTTTGATTTCTCCTTTACCTCTTTCCCCAGTTTTATGGGCATCCTGGAGCCAGGCCCTAAACCCTCTGATATTGGCTGTTGTTCTTAAATTCTTTAAACTTGAAATAACTTCATTTGTAATTGAACTGTTACCATTGGGATCCCATCTGAAGAAACAAAATTCAAAGCATGAAGGAGATCATTGTACAATCTTCTGTGGCACATAAGTTGTTTTTTTCTAACACCCCTCTCAGACTGACTCCCTTCATCTTACCTTCAGAAGCCATGGGGACCCTGGAGGGACATCAGAAACCCTCCAGAGGAGTTTTAGCCCACCTGAAGTTTCTCTGTATTGCTCACTCTGCAATAGTTGATACCATGCTGTTTTAAAATTTATAGGGTAATTGATTTATTTATAAATCATTCCGCTCTTATTATTTATTAATTCTTCTGTCAAGGTTAATTTGAAATACTTCTAAATAAGGCTTCCTGACAACACCTTTGTTTATGAGTTTGTTGGTGTGCCAGCTCACGCTTCTTCCTCACTTGCAAAGGCAATCTGCACAGATTCATGTCCCAAGAAAGGTGATCCCGTTTCATTCCAGAAGAAAAGATGTCATGCAAATCACCCACAGGACCTGCAGTTGTTTGTTATGAATATTGCAGAATCGAACTCCTGTTATCTGGATAGAGTTCTGATTAAAATGTCATGTGTGAGGAGGAGTGTGGTGGACAACTTGCTGCCATAAGTTGTCAGGAAGTCAGCCAAAAAAGACAGCAGGATGAATCCAGCTCACAGGTCTGAAATTGGAAAGAAACAGTGAATTGGGATTTCTCAGATCTCCTGAAGTGCAGCAATTATATTTTATTCTGTAGGATTTGAATATAGGCAGAGAAACAAATATTGAGAGGAATAATGAAGTAACATGACATCTAGAAACAGCAGAGCTGAAGGTAAAATCTGCAGGTGAGACCCATCAGGAATAAAAACAGCATGAATATGCACGGTGTCTTCTGCAGAGCTGGGTGATTAGTTGGGAATATGTCTTACTACCTGCCTTTAATGTTACCTGCCTTCTTTGTCTGTTTTAGCCTGTGAGCTCCAGACAGCAAAGCCCAGATGTCTTTTAATAAGAGGGAAGCACCTGATGGTCCCATCAGAGCCGTCAGAACCGCAGACATTTTGCGCTGCTCGTGTGGTTCAGCACGCTCGTAAAGTGCTGACTCCTGCGGCTGCTGCCTGTGTCTGAACAGAGAGCCCTGGCTCTATGATTGCACTGAAATGACAGCCACCACCTGGGTTTGCTTTTGAGCTGGTCATAGTTCAGGTTTCTCTCCCATGACAACAGTTCTGCAGCTGAGGGCTGCAGCTTGGGCCCCTGCCTCGGTGCTTCCCGTGCGGTGCTTCAGCAAAACGTTGCAGGTTGAAACTTGCTCCTCCTTTTCCCAGCTCTCCTGGGAGAGGCCTGTTTGTCTGCTGCCTTTGCCTGTGCAGCTTGAATGGATGGTCCCCTTAATGTGTTCTTTGTTTGTTTGTTTCCTTACCTTACAGTGTATTAGCACAAACCTTTATTGGAGTTTTGACTCAGTTTAGTGAACAAGTAAAGATCAGTAGAACTGGCTCAAAACAGGCTGTGCATGGGTGAGAAAGGAGTGATTGCTGGATATCCTGGTGCACCCAGGCTCCGGTTCATGGAATCATAGGGCCTTAGAATGATTTGGATTGGAAGGGACACTTCCCACTAGATCACATTGCCCCGTCCAACCTGGCCTTGAACACTTGGGGTTGGGGCTTCCACAACTTCCCTGGGCAACGTGTTCCAGTTAATACTGATTTCTTCACTGTGCAGCAAAAGTGCCCAGAGAAGAAATTATTTTGACTTCTCAATTTTCCTCTACTTAAATTCTGCTCATTAGAACGGGCTTGTGTGCAAGGCACCATGGTTGGCATTAGCTGTTGAGATAGATTCAAAGGTGACATAAATGCAGGATTATGCCACATAGCTGTAATTTTAAATAATTTAAGGTGAACCCTGTGGAGCAGTGTGAGCTGGCAAGCTGTGCTGCCAGGGGCAGGGGTGAAGTGAGGACAGCTGAAGAAGGGGAGCAGCACCAGACAGTGCCTTGAGAGACATAAGAGGAGAAGGTAGTGGTCACAAACTCAATTTAGGAACCAAACTAATCTAGTAGGAAAGAGATTCCCCTTCAAAGTACTTGAAATAGGGCAGTGAACCCCCCCTCAAGAGGCTGTGCTACCTAAAGGGTTTATCCTGACCCAAAACAAGTCCGTTCCCTTCTCAGGCTGTTTTTTTCTTTTGCCTCCCAGATTTTGTCTTTTCTGTTTGGTGTTTTCAAAACATGCTCTGTGGGATGTGGATGTCTGGTCCTTTGAAATTTTAGGCCTAAAGCTTCAAGGCCTTCAAAGCAGGAAAAATATTTCACTTTATGTTTGGAGAGCACCAGGCCCCAGTATCACAGGTTGTTGAACATTGAATAGCACAACTTCAAGAAAAATTACAGCAAAAATATGTAGCCCAGTGCATTTAGAGGTTTAGGGGCTTTTTTTTACATATAATTTTACTAATGCCTAATATTACATCCTTTTTCCACAATTATTTTATTTAGAAAATGTCACAAAACATGAAACTGGCCAGTCACACAAGGTGTTTGCAAGTTATTCACCTGGTACAAATAAGGGGGAAATATCACAGCATCCAATGAATAAATTATTTGGTGAGCACTATCCTGCTAATTCCACGCACATCTCTGCAGAAAAGGAGCTCTGATAACCTTGTGTTTCCTACATTGCTGTCCCTCACCACTCACTGCCCCTCATTCTTCCCATATAAAGCCCTCTTAGATAAGAAGAAGAGATGATTATTAAGATGGGAGCAGAAGAGCTTCCACCAAAGGAATACCAATGAAGCAGTATCTTGGTGCATACATAAACTGAGCCCTTTTCCAATAAACCTTCAGATAGAGGCAAAACAGTGACAAACAGTGATTCCTGTCATCAGTGGAATTCATAAGGGAGCCTCTGATAATTGGCATTTTCTCTGTGCAAAAGAGAAGACACTGAAAGATCTGGTGAATGCCAAAGCATGCGTTACAGGTAGCCAGAATCAGTCAGTGCTGACCAGTGCAGGCTGGAGAACAGCAGAAATGCCTCTCTAGAGAGTGGAGAGGTTGTCCAGAGAGTCTGCAATCAAGTCAGGATGGAATTTATGGTGCATAAAGAGCCATTACTGAGGGACAGCTTTGTAGACTGGAGCCTTGGACCAAACCCAGAGCCATGAGTATGAGGCTGCAGTGCTGCTACCATCAGTTGGGTTGCACCCCAGCTCTGACTCTAGCTGGTTTTCCCTGAACAGTAGAAGGGTAAATGGCTTGTACTAGGGGAGTTACAGGATCATCTGGAGTCAGTTTTAATTAAGTCCTGCTGACAAATGCCTACAAAGTCTGTCATATTTATCACAGAGAGAGTAATCCAGATGTCTGAGGATACGATGTGCAGCATCCCTTCTCCCACAATTAGCTTGAGAGCTCCCAGTTTTTACTTAGGCAATAGGTAAACATCTTCTGTATGGGAAGGGGAGAGGAGCAAAGACATCAAGAGAGCCCCAGATGTGGGCATAATCCCTTCTGCCCCACAGTGAGCTCAGCTGCTGTCTGGGCACAGCTCTAGAGGCAATGGCAGGGGAAAGGAAGGCAAGAGACAGAGTACAGTAAGTCAGTAAAATCACATTATGTTGCCACATTTCCAAGGTAACATTGTAGGATAGCAGTGTTCTTTAGAATTCTTATTTTCCTCATTTTCATTAACTGTTCTTTCCAGTAGATTCATTTTATAACAGTTATCAGCACTGGCATCAGCTGCATCCTGTGTTTGTTCTGTCTCTCTGTTTATTTTGCTAGGGGTTTTTTTTTTTTCCCTTCTTCCCAATTACTTTCTTATTAAGTAATATTACAGTAAGGTAGAGAAGAGCTGGCCATCTGAAAATTGACCTCTTTCAACCTAATACTTTTTCTTAATTTTAAAATTAAAACACAGCGTCAAGAAACATTTTGTGATTCTGTGATTCTGTGAAATGGGATGACTGGTTCTGTTTCTCTGCCTTGCCATTAGCCTCCTCAAAACTCTGTATCCACCTCCAATGAATTTGTAACTCTAAAACACCTACTGTTTCAGCACCGCTGTACAAGGAAAATATTCAATAAAGTGGCCCTAATTGTTTTCATGTACTCACTCAGGTCAGTCTTTATCCAGTAACGAAGCTCACAAAGAAACTTTGGTTTCAACCTTGAACCTTGGCCATTTCTGTTCCCTCCCAAGCATGTGCACCTTGCAGTTCTCTGTATTCCTGAAATGACTCTAAATCACACATCGTAAGGTGAAAAAGATCATAAAAAAACAACAAAGGACCAGCAAACATAAAATAGAACAATGGCAGCTTCCCCACCTGACACTGCAAAAATCAAAGGGAGTTTTCAAACAGCCCCATTTCCAGTCAGCTGGAGATTTAATTCACCCAGTAATTTACTGTGTCTGCACTTTTTCTTCTCTTCCTCCCTCTTCTCTTTTTTTCTCAAGTCTATTTTTTTTTTTTGGCCCACAATGAGAGGACTCTAATGATTGAGCTCCACATGCAGACAGGCTTTACCCTCCAGTGTGTGCTGGGTAGGGGGGGAACAATAGGGGAGATTCATGGGGCATGGGGAAAAAGCCATTTATTGCAAAGAGCATTTGTATTGTAAAGTAATTCTAGTATTTCAAGGAAAGAGGACAAGTTCACATAGAAAATTATGCCAACTCAGACTGTTTGAGTCTGCAATTTTCTTTGCAAGCTGCTGGGGTCAGTGATCACTCTGAATGTGTGGATGTCCCATCCAGCCCAGCCCTTCTGTGCTGGGGCAGGCCAGCAGCACCTCTTGTTCGTTAACTGTTTCCTCCTCTGGTGAGTGAGGTGTTTTCCTGGTGATTTTTATTAGATAATGGCTTAGTGGGAAACTGAGCAGAAGAAACATTTTCATAATTGATGGCTCAATTTCAGTCCTGAAAACACTCAATGGCTTTTTCAGCCTCACTGACACTGGAAATTATTAGAAATTATAAACTGAGATGTGGCGGGAGCATATAAAAACAGACAGGTACCAAAAACCACAGGCTTGGTGGTTTTCCGCTTGTCAGGGATGGGGAGATGAGTGCAGATTCTTGCAGAATTTCATAGAGTTAAGCAGGAAAATAATTATTTCCCTGAAAAAAAAAAAAAAAAAAAAAAAGGATAAAGGGGTGCCAAGGGTTGCATCAGGAGCCATTCTGAAGTTTGACATGGAAGGAAAAATGAAGCCTAGGATAAGGATTAGCAGAATCTTCAGGAGGGATTTTCCAAAGGACCTGATTATCTTAAGACAGTCGAGGACTGACTGACTTCTCCTCTCCCCTCACTGTGAGAGGTACTGAACTTCAGTCTCAGCACCCAGAAGAAGACTTCATGACCCAGAAGAGCTGTCTTCATGACCGGTTTCCAGGGCCATCCCCTGCTGCATCCTGCTCACTGGAGGTAGGGACAGTCTCTCCAAAGAACTTCTTGTTCTTGATGCCATTGATTCCATCCTCCAGAGCCAAGGAGCAAACACAAGGGTCAGAGAAAAACCTGCTTTAAGCCCTGATGCAGCCAACCCATAGTTGATTCAGAGTTTTTATAATTAGAAGCAGAACTTTTTCAATTAGTCTTTCTATATAGGCATCAACCCAAGGGTTAAGCTAGATTTTTTTAGATTTTATTTTTCTTTAAGTGGATAGCTGAAAGCCTTTCTTTCTTTAAATGCAAATGATCTTATTTGGACCTGCTGACATTAGAAACCATTGCATATATTCTGAATTTAGCATGAAGGCAGAGAAAATAGACTATAGCATCAGCTCATTTTATGAGAGCTCCTTACACTGGGAACAAAAGAAAAACTAATGGAAAAAAAAAGAAAAAGTAAGGAAAACAACCACAGCCATAAAAGAGGATTTGCTGGTTCTCTGTCCCCTGGCATTCCACCCCCCTCCACCTCCTTCCTTCTCCCTTTGTCCATTTCCATCGCTTCAGGGACTTACTACAGCCATGGGATTAATGGACACCTAATTCCATCTCTGCTTTACAGCCTGGAAAGTCTCTTGTCTAGTTTACATTGATTTTTCTTTTCTGATGCATTTGCAGAATCTGAGATACTGATGGTGGGAAGCATAGATAAAGAGGGAAGACGTGAGAAAGAGATACATCCTCATGCTCCTAGTACAGAGAGTGCTTCTAGACTTTGGAGTCCGCAGATACTTCCAGCAGCAAATACCCACTTACTCTTTCCTGCCATCATAGAGGACACAGGAAGGGCAGCAATGATAATCTTGCTCTCAGATGGGCAGGTGTTATCCATCACTTGGGAACAGATAGGGAATGTGTTGCCTTAAAACAATTCCTAGTGCAGTGAGGTCTCTCTTGTGTGGTTTAGCACCATGCTCCTTATTATTATAGTTCTATTTTTACTATAATTGCTATTAGCAAGAGTAAGGTAATTTCCCAGGATCTTCTCCACGAATGAATGGACACAGTGGTCATACTCATGAGGAAGCTGGTGCCTACCCTCCTGGCTATGCAGAAAACACCATGTTAAATGTAGAAGAGTGATGGGCAAATCTCACAACTCTGAATGATATCAGAAATCCCAGGGAAGGGCTAGGATTAGGGTTTTGGTGAAACTAGGCTTGATCATCAAGCTCCTTATACACTACTCAGCATCACATTGTCCCTAGGTGACTCTGCTCTAATCAGGAAGGATGCTGCTCTCCACCAAACCTTACCTCTCCACAAAGGGAGGAACAAGAATGGGGGGTCACAGCCTACTTTGCCATTTCTCGTAACAAAGCACTGAGGTGAAGCAAGGCTGCTGTACCCTGCACCTATGGGCTGGGATGACTTGCAGGTATGTCAGCAAGTCAGAGCAGATCAGTTTTGGCAAGATTTGTGGGGTAGAATGAGCTCCATGAGCCTATTCACTGTTCCCAAAACCTCACCAGTAACACTGCAGGTCTTGACAGCTCTGCAATATTTTATTGGTGTCATGCAAAGGTGTCACCCATCAGTAAGGTGGGAAAGATGGATGATCTCTTAGTTAAGATGCTAAATGCTACCTGCAGGTAGGCTGTTTTTTAGTAATAGTGACAAAAACACAGCGTCCAAAAGAACAGAAGGAAAATGCCATTCTGTGGTGATGTCTCTGTCTCATCTTCACCATCTCTGGTGTCACCTTTGTAAAGCTGCTGGTTCAGGAGATGGATGAAAGGCTGGGAATGATGCTTAAAGCTAACCCAGTGCTACCTGGGGTCCCTCTTCCACTGGCTCAGTGTGTGAGTCAATCCTCTGACTAGAGAGTTCTTAGTCTGCTTTAGATGCCTGTGGTATCTTTAAGTATCTTAGAGGTTCCTTAACAGAGTTTGGACTCCCTATTAGGCACAAGTTAAAGCATGCAGCAGAGTTAGAAAGGGAGGAAGGCACCTGATGCCATCCCATGTCTCTCTTCTCCATGCCCTCTGTACAAGGGAGTGACCTGTTTATGACAGGAGCAGCAGGAGCCCTTTGGTTCTGAGTGATGGGGCAGCTCAGGTGGTTGTGAAGGCATCTCATTTCCCTCCAGATGCCCCCAAACTCAGGCTCATGACCACCACACCCTATGGTTATCATGCCAGCAAGTGGGTCACAAAGATTTTTTCCCCACTCAGAGCTCCCAGTTCCAAGCAGTTCTTCTCACTCTGCCATGAAAGGGAATAAATTGCTTTTCAAACAAGTGTGACCCTGTGCTTTGCCATCATCAGGACAGCTTTTTAGAAGACATTTAATGCCTAATATGGAGCTCTTGACAGAAATGAGCTGTTCCTTGCTGGGCTCCTGACAGACTGCTGGAGAGTCTCAGGAGGAAGAAAAGAGATTTATCAGAAGGAAGGCTTTCTGTTGCAGGCAAGGAAAAAAATAGGAATGTGGTCGTTAAAAGAGGCAGAAGCTGAAAAATGAAAGGAACCCTGGTGATAGGTCCTGCTTCCAGCCCAGCTGAAGAAAGAGACGTGCAAACATTCAGATTAATTTGGGGAAACAACTAGTATTTCAAGTTTTCATTGCAAGAAATTACATGTTGTCATCATGATTATTTGCTTATTTTTACTCCAGTTAATAGCAACACTCAGGAAATTAAAAGGAAAAATAGCATGCAGTTCTGTCAGGAACTGTGAGGAAACAGATCAGCAATCACAGAGAAATAGTGTACATATCTCACCAGGACTGTTTCTTTTCTCATGCCTGTATTCACATTTAAGGGAGCCTGGGTTTGTTTGCTGTGTTTTGGAAGTCTGGGTTTCATCCATTTTTCAGGTCCCTATATAAATATCAGCTGTTTGAGGTAGATTCTTCAACCCTCCAAAGTTTCTTTTCTTTTGCTTTTGAAATTCTGAAAACTCAGATTTTTATTCATTACTCACCTCTCCCATTGTTTCACTGTGAGCAAGAAGAACTAGGTAGTGTTTTAGCTGACTGACTCCATAGTATAAACAGTGAAGAGACAGTTTTCCAACACTCCAAAATCTAAAATATTTATCATCCCATGGGATGAATCCTGAAGGATAAACCAGTGGGAAGAAATCTTTTCAAGGACTTGGCTGCCTTATTACTATTCACTTTAATGGAAGTTTAACCTCTAAACTGCTCAGGTGCACTTTGGCAATTGCACCCTACATCCATGCATTAGGGGGTTCAGAAATAATTAAAGAAATTAATTACATTTTTAATGAACATGATTCACTGCAGTGTGTTCAGCAGCAGATTTGCAAAAGCTGTGAGGTGATCCAAACCCTCTATGCCCTGGGACATGGCCACAAGAAAAGCTGAATGCTGTAGAGACTCTGAGATGGATGGATCAATGGATATGGTGCAAACTGTTATCCCTTTCCTGGGATCAGGAGAACTATGTTGCATTTCCTCTCTTAAGAATCTGTCCTTGAATCATCAAAACTTTCTGAAAAACCCCTGAAAAACCCCAGAGGTGTTCAGAGATTTAAATATTTTACAAGTTTCAGGTGTTCACAGTCTCATGCAGGGAGAGAAGGCAAATCTCAGAGGTCTCCACAATGCTGGACTTAATCCAGGGAAGGTGGGACCATCCATGGCAAGTAGAGTGCAGAGAGACAGAGAAAGGGAATCTCTTTCTGACAATAAATGATTGCACACAACACTTATCTTCTGTTCTGAACTGCCCGTTGCAGATCCAAGAGAGATAAACCTCAAGGATGCTCCCCTAAAGAAGGTCAATGAAGACCATAAAAGCCACCAGCCTAAGCAATGAATGCTTTTCCTGAGGACCAGAGGTTTGTCCTCTCACAGCATGATCTCTCCAGTCCAGCTCACACTGTACCAGCCCTCAGCCTGGCCAAGCCCAGCTACAATGCTCTCCTTATTGTTTTATTTTTACCACAAAGGCACCTCAGAGAAATAAACAAGGATCAACACCCTGTCAAATTAAACATCTTAAGGAAAGAGAATAGAAAAGCCAGACTGTGCCCCAGAGATCTTACAATTTAATTGAAATTCCAGGAACACACCCAGATTTGAGGAAGGGCTCAGTTTATTGTATCATTCCACAGAGCACTTTTCTTGTGTACCTCAAGAGGGAAAGTTTCCTTCTTCACCTCTCTGTTTTAAGTAAAATCCTGCTTTCATCCTTCCTTTTTTTCCCCTCCAAACACAAGAGGAAAAGAGAATGAAAGGTGAGAGCTGATTGAGTGAGCAACAGCAGGGGTAAGAAATGAGTATTTATCAATGTTCCTCTCCTTTTAAAGCACATCAATTCTAAAGCTGCTGACAGAGGTCTTGCTGTAACTGCTGGAAGAACCTCCAGGAGCTAATAATTTTATGTTCAGGCTTATGTAAAACCAGTTTTGATTAATTATTGATGCAAAGTTAGGAAAATGAACATTCGCTCTGCCTTGGCACAGCCCTTTCAAATAAATGAAGCCGCGGCCGCCGCGCAGGCGGCTGCTCAGCCCCAGTCCTGTCAGCAGCTCTGCACTGATGGGGGGCTCCTTGGGAGGGACAATGTGTCCCCTTCCATTGCAATGTCCTTTGGAGAGCTTGTTCTCAGGCTCCTGAAATCTAGGAGAAACTATGCCAGGGAATACTGGCTTTCCTTATCCACCTCAGGCAGAAGTGGATCGTATTCCCTTCTGCGTGATCACTGAGCTGGGCAAATATGCTTCTTTTTTTAACTTTTGACTTAAGATTAGTGCCTGAAATCTCTGCCTTGTTTTGCTGTTGCTTTGTGGAGCTGGCTGGGGTTCAGCTGAAAATACAATGTTCCCATGTCCAGCACAGCACTCCTGTGGGTTCCCAAACAATGTATCCGTGCACAGAAAGCCGTCTTGACAATAACTGCTTAGCAGAGTCAATTCAATTTCAGCTTATTAAATAGTTCCAGCAGCATGAAGGCTGCAGACATGGCTGCAATCTCATGCTAGACATGCAGCTGCAGACCTGCAACACATGCTTGTAAAAGGTGCAAAAAAGTACATTTAACCTTATTTTAGTGGAAGTTGCCCCTTGCAACGTAAAAAATCTCTGCAGTGCACATATATCAAAGGGCTACACTTAAGCTTAGTGATGCTGACAGTAAAAGGCAGACCCAGAGATAGATACACACCTCTGGCCTGTACACATCTGTATTCCTACCCCTTGTTAGACACAAACCATTTCCTTTCTGCAATACTATTCATTGTCTGGATCCCTCTCCACTGGTTTGTGTAGGGCTGCACTGGTCCCAGTGGGAGTCGTAATGGGTGGAGAGGGGAGTTTTATCAACTACTTCCAGGTAACCAAACAGCCTAAACCATCTTGCCCACTAATAAGCATGTCATACAGCCCTGCTCATCTCTTCATCACTTTCGTGTCCTTTCCAGAGTGATGCCATTTTACATCCCACAGCCTTTTATGAGCTCCTGATGTCCAATAGGTAGTCTCTTCTTATCATCTTTCTCTGTTTCTTGTTAGCACTCCTGGCTTCCCAGAACCATTCTCCAGGGCCAGCTTTTTTAGTTTCAGTTCTTAGCTCTTCACTCTTCCAATTGTTTTCTAAAGATATGGAGGGTGGGTGACTTAAAAGCACCCTGGCTTAAATCATCTCCCCTTGAACTCACTAGTATAGTAAAACTGAACTGCACATTTCCATTTATTTCAACAGGAGAAGAGTAAGGCAAGTGCATTGGGCTTTAGAAATTCCCCCCCTTGATGTTTTCCCATGACCTTTTTCCGTGCCATTAACACACTTTGTACCACTGCTCCCAGTTCTGCTATAAAGTGTGCTCCTATTTTCATTCTCTTTCATACCTGTCCATCTCTGTGCTTTAACCTCTTTGTATTTCTTTTTATGAATTGTGTGGAACTGTAACCCTGTCTTATGGAACAATTACTGCTGCCTTGTAGTAGAGTTTACACTGAGTTATTCTCAACCAGAGCTTCATTTGCCTAGGGATATACCATACAGCCATATTATGGAGGCATCACCTGCAGCCTCACAGCTAAGAAGGAATGTTTTCCTCTCCTGAACAGCCAACACTAGTACCTTCAGAACCAGAAGCAAATTTTTAACAAGAAATTTTCAAATAAAAATTTGCTTCACACTAGAATTCACACAAACTTCATGTATGCACTGATAGAGGAAACTACACTGAGGCAGGTTATAACTGAACTTGTTGCTTCTCCTTCTCTTTCCTCATGTCCAATTGGGTAGGGAAGTAGCAGAGTATGTGTTCAGCTGAGCTGTGGATGATACCAGAAGCTTTGTACTATACCACTATGTGTACTATACCTTAGGAGCAGTGACAACCAGTTCAACCTCATCTCTACAAAGTTAAATCTGTACTCCCAAAGGCCATCCTGGAAATCATCTTTCCCTTGTGAGATTTATCCTGAGAGGCACATGGCTTTCCAGCTAAATGGAAAAGAGTCCAAAGACCTGAATCCAAGCCCTTAGCACACTCCCACCATTTGGGTGGTTTATTCACCTTCAGTGTACTCCCATGGAGCAAAAATCATCCCATATCTAGCTGGACCTCAGGTAGAAACATGAATGGGTACAGAGGCCTGAAACTGCACTAAGGCAAAAGCCATCACTGGTGTCTTTCCCACTTGCTGTTCTCTTTGAATATAAGCTAGACAGCAGATACCTTGTCTGAATTCAGGTGCAAACTTATAAAAATGGCTTGTGAGCTCTTACTGATCACTCTTCTCCAGGCAGTTGTACAAGACTTTCTTCCCAGTGCCCAAAATTATGCCTGAAATCAGTTTAGGGAATGAGCAAGTCTTTTAATTAAAACAGTCTGTTATGATGAATCTGTTATTACAAAGTCTTACCTATGTAAAACATTAATAATACAAATTTCATTTGTTTATGTCAGCACCAAGCATTAATTTTTAATGGCAAAATGTATGAGTTATGAAAGGCATTAATGCAAAACAAATCACCAACTGAGAAGGGAAAGGAAATCCATTTTTTAGGGTAAGCAGTGGGAATGAAATATTATTGTGGTTCTAACCAGGGAAAAAAATATTTCTTAGGACTCCAAGAGCAATTAAAAAAAAACCCTGGAAGCCTTGGGTTTTGTCATCTTGCCTAATATTAGTTCTGTCTCAAGCAAAGTTTGTGTCTGTTTCATTCAGCCAGTGCCTTGATGCCATCTCTGAGGAAGCCTTTTACACAAAATGACTCTACTTGCCATGCAAGAACCATGCAAGCAGCTCAGATCCCTCCTGCATAACAACCATCTCACTGCTGCAAACAAAGGAGATCACAGGGAGTCCAGGAACCAGTGGTGCTCTCTTGGTGGGCCAAATTCATCACGGATGTAAATGGGAGAGAGAAAATGGAAATTTCCCAAGAGCTTGATGAGCAAAACTCACCAGTACCAGGCCAGCTCTTTAGCACTACACCAGCACTGCATCATTAACATTTCTTTTCACTACCAGCCCAGCTGTGGCTGTTAAACCTGTGGCTACAGAGCTGGGGAATGGGGACATCATCTGGTTTTAAGCTTTATGGGACTGGACTTTGCCTTTTTCCCCTAGTTAAGACTTCAGAAATATCAGCAATACATCTTGCAGCTTCTGTCTCCCCACACTGCTTCTCCCTCTCTTTTTGTCTTTCTTTCTTGTCTCAGCCTAAAGAAGTTGCTGGTATTAGCAATAAAGTAAGAATTTAATATCATCCTACAGGGTGCTGTGACAAACTGCCCCTTGGTGCCATCGATTGAATGGGCCTGAAATATAGGAAGGCATCTAAGAGGAAAGAATACAAGATGAATTTTGCAGATATAAATTCCATAATATTGGATTTCTCCTAACACATTTCAGGGCTATGTTGTGTCTCGCCAGCATCTCACCCTCTGATGCTACAGGATCCCTGTTAGCAAAGCAAGAGGTTCTTGTTGGTGAAGCATGTAGAGCAGGCTGTGGTATTTCACCTCAACAACAGCCCTGATATTACAATCCACTGCCTCATGTCTCCAATAGAGACACAGCACCCAGCCTGAGGGTACCAGAAACCTGGCTGGAAGCAATTTAAGATTGTTTTCTTCCTCCCAGCATCAATATGTGAGGTGACATAAATATAGGAGAGATTGTGGCTGTAGGGGAGAACTTTCTGAACTAGAAAAGACTTCATAAGGGGAAGCAATTGCAAATATTTGGGCCATGTGATGCTGTAATGTTCTCTTTCTTCTCCCACACACACATTTCCTGTCCAATCTGTAAGTAGTCATTTGGCAAGGTTATAAAATAATCTAAACTTAGTCCTTCTCCTTTTGGATACTTAGCAAGTTCATTTTCAAAATTCATGACTTGAGAAATGAGATTTGGTTTACCACACAGCATTCAAAAACCTATCAACTTGCTTTTCCCTTCCCCTTGAGGGGAAGAGTCCAGATCCCTCTGAAAGGTTTTCTCATGAGTTCTCAGTCTGTCACTTTTCATGGTGTTGCATTTATATTACAGATGAAGTAGGCAATTGCCTCCATGCCATCCTCTTGCCTCTTGAAACTAAAGCCAGAGGACAAGCAAAACAAACAGCTCATTGTATTTTTCTGGCACTTTAGGAGTTGGCTTTGACCTTCAACATCCTTTCATTTGAGATTCTGACTAGTTTAAAATTATACAAAAGAGGAGAGGGATAGTGACTGCATGTGGTACAGAATACAGTAGAATATACAACAAATGGTATTTGCGTTCTCCTTAACAATGATTTGCACATAACTTGGTTGCTTGCCATTAGTTCTGGAGGTGAAGTCTCATGGCCAGGTCCCTGAGCCAGGCACAAAGATGATGGGCTCGTGTTTGTTGCAGGAACAGCACCATAAAATGATGTTCAACATGATGTCTCTTGTGTTAAAACTATCTCAGAATCTCAGTCCCACCTTTCCCAGAACTCCAAAAGCTTTTTATTTCTTAGAAGTGAGAGTGGAGGATGGAGAGAAATGAGCAGTTTCTGGCCTGGGTTGCTCAAGTTACAGAATTCCTTGAAAGGCAGCACAGAACTGGTCTATATGTGATAAAGTTTGTGTATAATCAATAAAAAGAACTTGAGATCTACTTGAAAGAGAGAAAGGTTGGTGTTGATAACCTTCACAATTCTTTTTATTTATTATTAATACCTGCTTGCTGGAACTCCAGCACCAAGAAATACAGAATTCTAGAGAAAACAGACTCATCTCTCCACTCCCACCACCCTTCTATCTTCCCAGCTGCTTTATTTTTCCTGTAGCTCCATCTCTTCTGTCTATTGTTATTGAATCTTCTGGGACTGTGCTGAAGAAACAGTGAGTACTTTGGGGCAGCAAAACAGAAGTTTCCAAAACAAGTTGTAGTCATGATGGTTTTTTTTCTGGAACTTTCAAGAGAAAAAACTTTGGTAAGGACTGACAAGTTGTTTAAAGTTTCTCATCTCCCAGTTAGGAGTATGCCTCTATTCCACTGCCTTGGGGCAAAGGACAGGATATGTCCCTCACCACAGAGTCTGGTGACAATATTTGCCCTAGAGCCAAGTGCTTGAGAAGTAACAGGACCATGTTTTGAGAAGGAGAAAAGAGAACTGAATATAGGACATATAAATAAATGACTGATGTAAGGCTGAGCCTGTGCTCAGGGCCAGCTGGAAGCTGGATTGTTGCTGTCAGGTACTGAGCCATGGCTCAGTTTCAAGCATCCACCCATGTCTGCTACCTCCAGTATGCCCATAAGTTTCAGGAACTCATCCTGCTTTTTTCTGACAGGTACCAGTCACAAGAAACCTCAAAACTGACCTTTCAGACATACTGGGCTGGATGCTCAAATAGTCTCATTTACCAGGAAATAGCCAGAGTGGGTCATGTCCATCTATAATATAAAATTTTCTTAAAGCTAAAACAGTCTTTCTGAGATTCTTTATCAACCAGGCGTGTCCCCAGGCACAAGACAACTAAATAAATCTTTTTTAAAATTATATACTTCTCCAAATTCAGAAGATCAATCAGATTCAGAGCCTATAAACTCTGTAGGGTTTGGTGGCTGGTTTTAATGAAGGTAGAGAGAATGTCATTAGTTTGTGCGTGTTTTACCCTGAAAACTCTGAGAAGCAGAAACTGGTCAGAGGCACAGATTTTGTGCCAAAATTCTCCAGCAGCTTTTCTGCTGGTACCAAGTACATTGTTTCAAAGTTCGCAGCAGTCTTACAAAATAGTCATGGGTGGGAATTTAAAAAAGGCAAGTTACCTCCTCCTTTACCCTGGATCAGTACTCCTCTGGTCACACTCTTGCTGTGTGGAGGCAATTGCCTCCAGTTCTACATCCTCTACTTTCACTGGTACCAGCTACCAGATCTACAGTTCCCTCCATCATCTCTTTCATACAGGAAAAATGCTCCCATGTAAGGTGTTTGCCAATAATCATCTTCAGGTTTTCTTCATTCAGTTACAGCTCAGAATGATTTATTATAGTTATTTCAACAGTTCCTACCCTTTGGCACTCAAATTATTCTCTTTACTGTTTACTATTGTTATTTGTATTATTATAACTTGTGGTTGCAGACCAGAACAAGGACGTGCTTTGCATTTTTCCCTGCCCAGGTTCCTGTGTGGGTTGTCTCTGTTATTTCACTGAGGGACAGTGGATGTATAAGCTGCAATTTCCCAGTATGGCACAGCTGTAGTTACCTGTGTAGCTACAACACTGAATTCACAGGCATACTCAGTATTTCTTCACATGGATGCTTCATAATATTAATATGATATTAAAGTGTTCTTCAGTCCTGAGTCCAGTTCTGGAGCCCCAAACATAAGAAGGACATGGAGCTCCTGGAGAGAGTCCAGAGGAGGCCATGAAGATGATCCGAGGTCTGGAGCAGCTCTCCTATGATGCAGCTGAGACAGTTCAGCCTGGAAAAGAGAAGGCTCTAGGGAGACCTCATAGCACCATTCAGTACCTAAAGAGGCTCCAGAAAAGTTGAGGAGGGACTTCTGACAAGGGCAGGGAGTGAGAGGACAAGGGGTAATGGATTAAAACTGAAAGAGGGGAGATTTACATGAGACATTAGGAAGAAATTCTTTAGTGTGAAGGTGGTGAGACCCTGGCCCAGGTAGCCCAGGGAAGCTGTGGCTGCCCCATCCCTGGCAGTGTTCAAGGGCAGGTTGGATGGGGCTTGGAGCCACCTGGGCTGGTGGGAGGTGTCCCTGCCCATGCAAGGGATTTGAACTAGATTATCTTTGTGGTTCCTTCCAACCCAAACCATTCTATGATTCTGTGACTCTATGAAGTGTCTGAATTGGGGCATCTACGTTCTGCTCAGTTTTATTTTACACACACATGCACACACACATATCTTCCAAGCCATTGCTTTTAACATCTTGCTTAGAATTTGTTCTCTCCGACAGCTTTTCCTACATCCTACTAAAATGTCCTGGGTTGTTTCTTGTGAAGAAAGGGGGGCAGCTTGGCCAGGAGCATGTTTGTAACAAAATCAGCTCCTTGGACTCATCATCTCCTGAGACAGTGGTTGCTATAGACTTCATGGTTCTGTAAATGCACCAACACCCTCTTTTGCTGTGCCCTGAAGTCAGTTCATAGCCCTGGTAAAGCCAGGGGAAAACCCCATTGCCTTCGTTTGGGTGTGCACCAAATCCTAATGGGCACTTCAAACTGTCAGCACATCCATGAGAAGCTGTTTAGCTGACCAGGAAGACAAAGATGCCATTTGCCACTTGAAAACATAAAGAGCATCCTTTCTTTGAAATGTGATCTGCCCATAATGTGATTTCAAAACTGATGTCTATTATTTAGTGCTTACTTCTAAGTTGAATTTTTACCAGTCATTTAAAAATAAAACAAAAAACTATTCCATTTTAATCTCATAGAAAGTTTAAAGCAATTTTTTATTAGAGCATAACTCTAAAATACCACTTTGGAATAAAGAATTATCTCTCAAGCACTTACTAGATAGGCTTTACTTCACTGTTAGTTAATCTGACAGTGTTTTATTAATAATCAGACCTTTTTGTATTGCTATTATGCATTTTTTCTATTAACACAGTTTATATCTCTAGCATCACCATTATAAAGAAGACTATGAAATATCTCTCAGATATGCTGTGTAGGAACAAAATAGATAAATATTGCTAACACATCACAGGCACTGGCTCTTTGTTGAATTTTCTTGCTTTTAATAAACAACGAAATACTTAATACTAATTTTAAGAAATATTTCTATAGGTGGAAATCAGATTACAGTATTGTCTACATCCACTGCAAGGGAAGAGGGAAGGAGTGGGTACACTTGTCTTCTCATTTTTTCATCCTTGCTTATGATTCATTGTTTGAAACCAGCCCACAGCTCACTGCCTCTGCTCAGCCTCATTTGAGTACAATTCTGTAGCTGGAATAGAACAAGCAGAAGCTTGAATCTGGTCTTTTTTCTGGTTTAGATTATTTATCCCTAGATATAGTGCACTGTCTTCCTTCTTCATTCATTTAAACCCAGGCCAGGAATTAATGATAAGTAACCTAATGATCATGTTGAATTTAATAAGTTTATGCAGGAGGTCTGTGATAAGCCTGTTAGGTTTACAGAGCACAACTCAATTCACTTCTCTAGTGATTCACACCAGCATAAGTCAAAGAAAACAGGCTACAGAAACCCAGTCTGAACTGGGGGCTCTCAGCTCTTCATTAACTGACACTGCAGTGCATTTGGGTTATCTCATTGTTTGCAATCACTCTCCTGGAGTACAATCTGCAGCCACAGTGAACACCTTATTTATTTCTTCCCCCTAGTCATAAAGACTGGTGTGGAGTAAAAACTGTGCTAATACTGGTCTTTTTTGGCATTCTGTTGAACAGTGTTTTCAACCTTTCTTACTGTGCCATTGAGTTCTTACCTTTTCTTTCTTGTCTGGCTGGAACTTTTCCACCTCCCTCAATACCCATCACGCTCTGGAAAATTACTTGTATGGTGCACCTCATGCCTCTCAGACACTGAAATAAATGCTGTCTCCTCCCATGTTCATTTTCAGAAGGATCTGATCCCTGAGCTCACATTGGCTTGGATCCCCCTACTGAGTCCTCACAGGGTGCCTTGCACCTAAATATCTGATGGGACATGATTTGCCTACAGTCATGTATGAGGGCAGGAGAGAGCTACAAGTCCAGTAGTTTCCCTGCCCATCTGTAGGAAGAGAAATGGGGCAGACTCAAAAGTAATTGCCAGTTTCTCTCATTTCTTCCTTTGAAGAGTAGTGCAGCCTATGGGACCTAATTTTGATCTTGTAGTTTAAAATTAGAAGTGAAACAGTTACAAACCATCCAGGCAAAAATGTTTCCCAACATCTGATAACATCCTAGTGATTTTCCATTTTTTAGCAATGTCAATAAACAACATCTCCTTTGAGGTGCAAGATTGTTGCTCACCTAGATGCTTTGCTGTGCCCATAAAGGGTGAACTCTGTTATAAATATTTGTTTTAAAAGCTGATTCTGCAGATGCTAAACTGCTGCTGTTACCTGCAGTGGAAACCCTCCCATTTACTTGAATGGGTGATGATTATTAAAACTGAATTCTTGCCACATGAGACCCATGAAACTATAAGCTTTCCAAATCAGGCATATGTGTAAAACCAGAATCTGCATCTTGGGAGAATGAGGTAAGTTCTGCTGGGCATTTTAATGCCAATATAGATAAGTGAAATTATAAATGGCTCGAGCCAACACTTCATTAAACTGGCGCAGAGATTTATGGACCCTCAAGAGCAAAAGGTTTTTTCCACCTTTGAAAACATCAAAGAAAATCAGAGAAATAACTTTTCAGTCTAATCCTCATGGCCAAAATCCCTGCTGAGCATCTAAGCAAGAAGCAAACAGATCAACACAAATGGGAACTGGCTTCTGAAAGGAAGGTTTGATCCACAGAGTTGGATGATCATTAGGAGGAGTGATCAGTAAAACAGAATTTCACTGTATTCAATTTAAGTATCTGTTTTATCTGTTCCTTATCAACACCTCCATTGACAAGGTCTTCATTGCTTCCTAATTGTTTGTCCCAGTTTTTTATGCTTTTCTGTGAAGGGCTAGTTTGAAAAGAGGAGTTCAGCAGCTCAACTGTGTTACAAGTAACTCAGTCGTCATTGATTTTATTCCTTTTCTAGTCTATTAAATTGCTTGCTTTATCTCAGTTACAACTCCCTCCACACACCTTGAGACATTTACTGCATTCTTAAAGCTCTCTCTTATTCAAAACTGTCATTAATTTGCTCCACATACTTTGATCTTCCCCATATCTTCCCATTCTTGACTTCCTTCTAGTCTTCAGCAGCCTAAAGAATGCTGCCAGGGTAAACTCTTCTTCCTAGTGAAAGCACTGCTGGGAGGCTATTTCATTTTTGTTCATCAGAAACTGGACCAAGTTGTTCTTCTGTCACTCAAAAGCCTTATAGACTCTTCATAGAGTTTATCTGGTCTGAGTAAAGCAGCTGTTCTTAGGTTTCAACCTGCAGGGTGTGAATGTCAAACTGCACCATTGCCCAAACCACACCACTCCTGACAAATCATACCAGTGAGGGCTGGGCAGGAAAGCTCTCCCCTTTCTGTGCAAAGCCATTATAAGCAAACAACCCCAAAAACAAAGCCCTGGAAGCTGGATGCAGAAGACATCAATGTATAAACCCTTTTGCAGCCGTGAGTTGAAGCAAGGATACAGGCTCTGGAGTGCTGTGTGTGGTGCTGCTTCCCTGCAAAATTAGTTCATTAAAGGGATATGAGGGAATTCCCACATGAAGAAAATGCTCAGTTCAGCACAGGGACAAATGCAAAAGGAATATAGGAAAATAGTATGAAACAAAGAAGAGGCTGGAGAGGGTAGGCTGGGAGCTCTGCTCTCTGTGTCTCATGACAGGAGAACAAAGGGGCCATTGATGGAATATTAAGAAGCAGCAGATTCAAAACTGATAAAAGAAACTGTTTCTTCCCAGTTGGTTTCACTGCCAGAGGACACACCATAAATAAAAATTTAACAAGATTGCATGGGGACTGGCCACTCACTTGAACAAGGAGAATGCCCAGAACTAGAGCAGTTACTGCTACAAACCCTTGGAAGAGACTTTATTCTCTTAGCAGACAGTGTGTATTAGAGAATAAGTGGAAGGGAGAGAGGGATGGATTATCCTACATCTGCTTGATGTGCAGTGCCTGTATCTTCTTTAGAGGTGTCTGGCCTTAGCCATAGTCACAGGCTGTAGTCACAGGCTGATCCAGGCTGACATGTGTATTGGTCCCATTTTCTGGTGTCCCTCAGTTGTTTCTCCTCCCTCCTCCACCTGGTTGAAGCCAATTCAAAAACCTGAAATTAATTTCACACAACAATTCAAAAGTGTTTTCATCCTGAAAGGTTAAAAATAGACTCATTTATTCTTTCATTACTTGTATTTTTTTTCTTAGAAACGTATGGTGAAATCTTTTAATGAAAACATTTCCTGCAAACACAGGTGCCAGGAAACAAAATTTGTCAGCACACATTTGGAAAATGTTTACAATTCAAGGGTTTGGGGAGAGCCTGAATATTTTAATAAAACACTTGCTTTCAATGAAAAGAATACACTTGATTAAAAGGTTGGTTTTGTGGTTTTCTCTTGAAGGACACTGAGAAATTCTGATTAACTCAAGTCAACAGGTGAGTTCAAACTACCCTGGAAGGGATTAGCACGGCTGGGCAGCAGCAGCAGGTCTCCTGGAACAGGCACCAACAGGTGAGTGGGATTCGACAGGCTGGAAGATTTATCACATTGAGGAGCAGAGGAAGGATGAGGAAGCCAATCCCAGCTCCCGCAGGCAGCAACATCCACAGAAGCCCCTTGTGTGGCAGGGGCAGGACATGCTGGCAGCTCCCAGGGTCAGCCCTCAGCCCTTTCCCAGCGCCGGTGCCTCCTGCTTAAATTGCTGGGCTGGGGCTGCTGGCAGCACCTCCCGGGCCCCCGGCACTTGGAGATGAGCCGCTGCTGCCCCCGCTCCTGCCGGGCTGCGGAGAGAGGGGCTGGAGGAGCAGCGGCTCTGATTGCCTGGGCACGGGAGCGCGTCCCTGCGGGGCTGGGGGGCTGCTGAGGCTGCTTGAGCCGGCCGGC
>NW_009952363.1:431417-449337 GCF_000747805.2 Chaetura pelagica | reverse complement strand
CGTCCCTGCGGGGCTGGGGAGCTGCTGGCACTGCTGGAGCCGCCTGACTCACCGCTTTCCTCCCTCTGCTGTTCTCTTTGTCCCTTCGCCACACGGTGACTGATCTTCTCTTTTTCCCTTGTTGGCCGGAACATCTGCTTTTCATGTTTACCAACAATACATCCTTTCTTTTTTTCCCCTGCTCACGCGGGATGTAAATCCACACAGAAGGGGAACTGGAAAGGGGGGGTAAAAGGGCCGAGTGCCACGTTCCCAGCATTAGCATCATGCCAGTGATTGTGGCTCAGTGCAGCCCTGAGTGGCAGCAAGAGGAACCTGCCTCGGCTGAGCTGCCCCTGCCGCTGGGTCTGTCCCTGGGAGCAGCACAGACTCCGACATGTGCTGGTGGGCTCGCAGGGGTGCAGAAGGTTGGCTGGGCCCTGCTGTCAGGAGGGCTGACAGATTTCTTAAGCAGCAGCTAGCACGCACAGTGAGGATGTCTAACACCTTCCCTCTGCTTTAGAAAAGTCAAATGAAATGAAATGCTTCTATGTAAAATTGGCCAGCAGCCTTATCTGGTGTGCACACCTGACTGCATCTCAGCAAGGCAGGCTCCTGAGAGCACAAACTCCTGAAGCCCCAGCATCCAACTGATCCAGTGTAGGCTATATCTATCATTCCCCAAAAAAAATTGCCTCTTGGGTGTCTGTACACATGGCCTTGGCTGCTTTCTGGCTCTCTCCCAGCTGCTTGCCTGCCTCACTCTATTGGGGTTTGGAGACCATCGCTTCAACCTGGTGGATTGCTGACACATGTCATGAAGTGCTCAGGATGTGCCACCTGCAGGAAGCACCTCTGCCTCACAGCTCAGGCCACAAGGTGCACCACAAGGTGCTGCTTATTTAGAGGGGAGGAGTGGGTGCAGGCATGGCTTTTTACCTCTTCACACCCCTGCAGTGCTCATGTTCCTCTGAAGTACAAGTGCCAACTCCTTTAGTCATATTCTGCCTCTAGCAAAGTCAGGACAAAAGGTTCTGCTTGAGCTATGAACACAGAGGAGCAAATACAGGAGCTTGGCTGGGATCTGCTTAGCAGCCGTGCAAGTGAAAAGTGGGAAGGTGTGCTCACACTTTCATCTTCCATTTTGATAGGAATGGGATGAAAATCTCACTTACTTTAAGGGGTTTGTGACTCCTTGCTCCCCTGGGTGCTCAAGGAGAAACCCATTCTTCAGCTCTGTACTTGCACAGCCCTGTGGTGTCTGCTGAAGCTAGAAATTCTGCAGCAGCAGGGCTTTAATTTTTCTATAAATGTGTTGCTATTATTGTATTTTGTAACTAAAGGCATGTCTGTGCTCTTTGACTTTGCTTCTTTGCTTCACATTAAACAGCTCAGCACATCCAGCCACCACTGTGAGCCTGCAGCATGACTTAAGGTCCCCATAAGTTTACCTGTGGCCACACGTAACCTCTGTCAATATTGCAAAATGCTTGTAACAGCAGCAGAGCCAGTTATCTGGGCTAAAGAACCACCCCAGAACCGCTGCCGGGGGCTGTTGTCAGCAGTGGGTCTGTTATTCCCACCTGCATCCATTCAGACTTGCCATGCTGTCAAGGTATGAATTAACAGTCCCCCACCAGCCCTGGTCTGTGTGTGAAGGAACAGAGATAAAGGTATTATCATTAAAAAATACAAACCCACCTTCCAGAGGCACATGCAATGAGCGGCCATATTCAGCTCTGGGAGCCTAATGCTTAAGACTCAAAAGTTGCTTTAAAGTAAATTCTCCCACTTAAAAAAAAATAAATAAAATAAAATAAAATGGAAGTGTTAAAACTACAAGCTGTTTCAGCAAAGCCTCCTCAACAGATAATCGGATTTACATAATTGGGTGCTGGTGAGACTTCAATAAATCATCATCGTGGCAGCGTGTTTGTTATAGCCATGCAGAGTCACTGCTCTTCACAAATAGTTCCTAGTGCCCAAAATACACCATGTGCTTCTGAGGGGGAGATGGATATGTGGTTAATTCTGGTGGACAGGAGAAATACAGAGGGACTGGGGCTAATTACCACTGAGGATTTAAGGCATATCAAGAGCTGTGAACTACAGGGTTCCATAATGGGCTGAAGTTCCTTTGACTTAACCACAGGTTCAGGACCAGCCTGGGTCACTTGCAAGACAAGCTCTAGGAAGCAGCTGGTTGTGGGGCAGCATAAAATCAGTTGCATTTCTCATCTGCATCAACAAGCCTTGCTGTGGTATCTGGCTGATCACCTCCATGAAAGCACAAATTCCACAGAGGGAGAAAGAGCTTAACTCCTACTCACAGGTAGTACTTCCATCTCTAAGCCTTTCAGCAAAAGGGAAAACTGCCATTATGATAGAGGTGCATACCTGAATGCAATATCAGATCACCCACCTTCCACTAGCCCTAGGCTTATGTGCACCTAAAATGAGCTGTGATCCAGCTGATTCTTCTTGCCTAAGGAAGTTGTGGAAGCCCCATCCCTGGAAACGTTCAAGGCCAGGTTGGATGGGTCTTCGAGCAACCTAGTCTAGTGGGAGGTGTCCCTATTCATGCAAGGGGTTTGGAACTAGATGATTTTAAGATCCCTTCCAATCCAAATCATTGTGTGATATGATTCTATGACATCTATGACATTTTCCAGGATGGCAGGGCTAAAAGTGGGACAGAGGCTGCCAATGTCTTGCTGGTATCTGTGTATGGATAACACATACATGCCAGGGACAAGCAGCAAACAAAGGTGATTTGTGAGTTGGGAGATGGGATTGTCAAAAGAGATGGAACAGAAATGAGGTTTTAATCCCCATCCCAATCTCCCTGGTACTGCCTGTCTGCAGGAGAAGGATTTTATCAGTGTTGTCTGCAGGGAATTTTTCTGACCTTCAGTTTTCTGGAGCCCGGCAGAGCGTTGCTCTCCTCTAAGATGTGCGAAGACAAGTTTTCCAAATACACAGATGCTGCTGTGAGCCAGACACAGCACAACCCTCAGCACAACACACCGTGCAGGCTGCACTCCACAGAGGAAGGCTGCACACAGCTCACAGGTCCTGCAAATTCACAGGAACAAGGATTTAACATTTTCTGCTCTCTTCATTGCCACTGAGCTGATGGAGTGAAACTCCTCAGGACCTGGGTATTTTTCAGACTAGATGAAAACAACCTTCTCTATTTGCATTTGTTGGGCTTGCCAGGATAAAGAAGAAGAGGAAGCTGTGTACAAGCTCCACAGCTACACTACACAGGAGACTGACTTGAGTGTTTGCTTGAAAATTTAGATTTGCTTGTATTATCCAGCCTCCTGTGTTTTCTAAACCTGATTCCCCCGCCAACCCACCTCCTCTGCCTGCCTGTCTGCCAGACAGACAATGCCAGCACTAGCATTTTCTCAGCTGCTAAAACACACTGGCCTGGGACTTCATTCTCTGTATCACAAGCTACCAGCAGAAACCTTGTCATTGCAATTTTCCACATATTTTCTTCTGCTCTGTTTTTTTATCTCTCTGAAATCTCAACTCCCCAGCTCATGGCTGTAGATTATCACTAGAATGGAGCAAAACTTATTCTCAGTCCTAAACAAAATGAGTAACACAAAAGAAAACATTCACCACAAAGAAAAAGTTAATGCTTGGAATAAAAAGCATCAGAGTTTCCATCTGTACTGGGCAGGGGGATCAGAACAGTGAGAAGACACAGATCACATAGCTGCTGGTGGCTTAGTCTGATGAACCTGCAGGTGGCAGGTCCACTGAACTGCTGTGTCCGTAATATTTCTATCTCATATCATGGCAAATTTCACTTAGAAAGGTTGCATTCCAGCTGTGGGCTTGGAACCAGGGCTGCCAAAACCCCCATACCTACAGCCAAGGGACCCTGAGAACTACAAGATGCTTTACAATGGGTGACCCATGGCCAGATGCTAAAGAGACACCCCCAGGGCACAGGGCTGTGTTTGACTAACTGCAGCCACCCTGCTCCCATGTGCTCTCCAACAAGCAGCAAAGGCGGCAACAGAGACTCAGGCAATCCCTCCATGTTCTCCTTTTTTTTCCTTCCCTCCTCTTTCCTTCCCTGCTTTCCTTCACTTGCTTTTTTTTCTCCTTTTATTCCTCTCTTTTTTTTCAACATTTCAGCTGAAGAAACCAGGTTTGTTTTTTTCACCAGCTGAGCAAACTTTGAGGGCTTAAAGAAAAACAAATAGGAAGTCTTGCTCACCAGGTGGATTCTTCCCTACATCCCAGCTCCACTCACAACCCTAATTTAGAATGTGCAGCCGGTTAACGAGCACAGGGGAGACACAGGTTTGGTGCAGGGGATCTCTACATAAGCACAAACTCACACATACTTCCAGATGCTTCATCTTTTTAATAAAAATTGGAGCTGTGTGAAGAGAAAGGCTTTGGATTTGAAAATAACAAAGCAGCCCATAAGAAGGGAACTTACTCAGAGCACTGGTGGTGGGTTCAGGTTTTTTGTTTGTTTGCTTAATCCCAAAATATTATGCAGGATCCAGCCCTTGAAAATTTCTTACTTCCTTGCACCAAAAGTGGTACTCAAAGGACTGAGCAAAATCTGGTATTAAATCAATGTCTCCTCCTGCCCACAGCCCCTCCCCACTCTAACCTCTCTCTGCACACTTACCCAGACACACAACTGCTTTTCATAGCAAGGCTATAATTTAACAGCTAATTCCTTGCATGAGTACCACCCCTTCCCAAATTCTCCTGCTTTTCAGTTTCTATTCAAATTCAAAGCCAGATTATTTTAGCTGTACAGCCCTGGAAAAAATGAAATGACAGTATTTGAAGAAGCTCCTGGCACTTCTTTCCCCCCTTTCAGTTCACACCCAGGCAATGTCAAGTGTAAGTCTTTTCTTTTAGCCTCTGCAGATACAGAGACATTTGGGAGCTGAATAAATACAATTCCAGAGCTGGAACTTCCAATTTTAGACATGAGATGGGTTTTGATTCTCAGATGAGCACCTAGAGATCTGACTAAAATTTTTAAAAAAGTAAAAAATAATAATTAAAAAAAAAGCAAAACAAGCAAAAGAAAAACCAGCCCCTGTACATGGTCCAGACCGTGGCTTGGGACTTACCCAGTTTGACTGAGACACATTAAGGCCCAATTAATTGCCTCACAGGCAAGACAGAGCTGGAATGCAGCAAAGTTCAACTCCTCTGCCTTTTTTATACTGTCAGGCACTTACCTGCCACCACAACCAGTAGTGGCCAGCAAAAAAAAAAAAAAACAAGCAAAAGAAAAACCACAGCCCCTGTACATGGTCCAGACCGTGGCTTGGGACTTACCCAGTTTGACTGAGACACATTAAGGCCCAATTAATTGCCTCACAGGCAAGACAGAGCTGGAATGCAGCAAAGTTCAACTCCTCTGCCTTTTTTATACTGTCAGGCACTTACCTGCCACCACAACCAGTAGTGGCCAGCAATGAGGGACATGGTTTGTTTTCACTTAAATCTTCTCGTGCACCTAGCTGTGAGTGGAGGAGAAACCCTGGTTAGAAAACACAGCCTTAAATACAGCAAGATCCTCTGCTCCTTCCAGAGTCAAATCAAGAACTTCCCAATGGGCTAAACAACTTGTGCTTTCACTTCTTCATACTGAATGGCATTAAGGTGAGGAGTCCTTATCATAATCTTTTCCAGCAGTCTTTATATCCTTACACTGGGTGTGCCAAAGCCAAGCTGTGGGGTACAGCAGTGAAGCTGATCAAAATGAGATAGAGGGAAGGGAATTAGGGGGGTGGGGGGGGAAATAGCATCATAATCAACACCAGGTGTAGGCCAATTAAACAGCCATTCCCATGTGCTCACAGGAGGGCACTCACTCACAATTTACCCAAACAAATCCACGCTTAAAAACTCTCAGGAGTTTCACAGAAAAATCACATCTCTCTTCAGGGCTCTTTAAAAAATATTTGAAAGCACTTTTAGCTGTACATGCCAGCTTTGCACACCAGAAACTGTTCCCTCTCAGCCCAGGAGAACCAATCAGCCTGGATTAAAGTGCTGGCAGATGCTTTTTCCTTACAAAGAAGTGAGAGGGTCCTTCTTCCCACATTTCTCTTCCTTCAGCTGCCCCCTCTGATCCTCCTCTGACTTTCTTCAAGGGCCTGTTGGCTTTTGGCTCACACTTTCAAAAGGCATCTTAGGGGCAGCAAGGTGTTCAAGTCTGATTTATTTATAGGATCCAGGCACGCAGTTCTCAGACTCCTTTGAAGCCCTCCTAGGATCAGTGGTATATTTATTCCAAGCACAGGTTTCCTTTGCTGTCTCATTGTTTGATGTGTAAGAAGGTGCACGTCGAAGTAGACAGTTTCACCATGTCCCATCAGGACCTACTCCCCACTCTTCCTCCATCCTGTCCCATTCATGTCTCAACCCCTTTCAGTGAGACAAGTGCAGTAACCCCAACCATCCATGCCAGCTTTGGAGTCAGCTCCACCCACAGTAATGAACACCCCACATCTTAGGCCACCTTCACTTCCCCTTCAACATGCAAGTCAGTTTGTGCCACCTGAGTGTGGTCCCTACTTACAACCCTGTTTGTGCCAAAAATCCCTTTTCTTTAGCATGCTGAAGCTAGTTGTCTTAATTTGGCGGATGGGAACGTGGGATGAATCCTGAGTTCACACGTGTTATTGTCCATTGTAGCAATTGCAGCCAAAAAATTAGTGTTGATACAAGGTATTTCCAGTCCTCCAGTGCCTTCTTGAGATTCCCCTCATTTGGTTCTTCACAGAGGGCCTCTCACAATCCACAAGATGCATGGAACAGATCAGTAAGCACGTGGTAAAGGATTTCCTAGGGTTCTGTATGCCCATCTCATCACCTTACTGCCAAGCAGAAGCCTTAGTGCCACATGAAAGGACTGCAGCACCAGCAGGAGCACAACCCACAGGTCACTTTTGTAGTGCAGCCAAGTAAGGGCGGGGCAAAAGAAAAAGCTATTTTAGGCTCAGAAGACACCTCTGTGGGAGCCAGCCTAAGGGGTAGGAGTCCTCCTTCCATGATCCTGCTTCTCAGTTGGTAAAATGTGTGGTCTTCTGTCGACTGTAGTTGAACCCTCCTTCCCCTTACACTTCGACAACAATAAATCCTGTCACCTCGTGCTGACAACTGATTTTGCATGTGTAACTAACAGGTGTGGCAGGAAGAGGGGAAGTGTCATGCTCTGGGTCTAGACGTGAATTTCAAGGCTGCCTTCAGCTCTAAACAGTTATTGATTATTCACTTGGAAAGTCAAAGGCAGAGCAGGATGATGTGAGCTAAATAAACCTTGGCAAGGTGCTGGCTAGAGATGCTGGAACGTGGTAGCCTGATGGCACCCAAGTATGGGCTGATCTTTGACCTTGACCTTATGATAACTGCAGAGAAGTCCTGGACCCTATCACCACAAAGCAGCAGCTTTGCCTGAGTGCAGTAGGACATGCATATAACCCCCTTCTTTAGCTTCCTCCTGTTGTTTATGGTCCTCCACAAAATAACAAAATACAATGATCTGGCTGTTGTTCTGCTTAATGCTGGTCGTCAGCTCTGTGTGAGGCTGTTGATTGTCATCAGGAAGGCTGCGGCTGCTGCCTCTGCCACTTAGCATTAGGATTTATCACATCAAATGTCATCATCTTTGTTAGTTTTATTTTCAAGGGATTTCAGCTCTAACCATATAATCTAGGGGAAAAGGACAGTGTGTTTAGCATGAACGAAACTGCCTGGAAGCTCTCCTAAGGGATTTATATTTTAGAAACAGTGCCAGGTTAAAGAAGCAGCTCCCTGAGCAGCAGAACCAATGAAGCTGGGCAATCAAAGAGCTTGTGTCTCAGAACTCAATGCCCCTTTCAAATTTCTGATCTCGGATAAGGGTTGAGCTAACACTACACCCTGGAGACATGATTAGGGCTCCTCCTCTCCTCCACCTGTCTGTCTGTTTTCATGAAATCCACAGAAATTTAGCATTTTTGAGAGTTTGACCCATCTGCCAAGTTTGCTTCATGTGAGCTGAGAGGTTCAGAGGTTGATCTGGGAGGTCTGATAGATGCCTGGACACTGCATCACAGACATCTCAATTCCTCAAGAAACGAAGCTGGAGCTCTTGGGTTCAACCTCTACAACCTCCTGGTGTGCTCAGTCTTTTATAACAACGTGCAGTGAGCACACCCTGCTCCTGCAAAACACAAACACATTCCGTTCGTGGCAGGGCTGGATAAACTACCAATCCTGCACCAATTCCCTGTCAGCACCAGGCCCTGTCCACAGAGAAAATGATACTTGTAGGGCTTGGGGGAGACAATCCCTGTGAGCTGAACCTGCAGGGCACACTCAGTAGGGCTGCCTGTGCCACTGGGGACCAGCAAGATCCCAGGTGTTAGATGAGGCCGTGGCTGAAAGAGGAGAGAAGCAATATATATGTATATCTAGCAAACAGCCTGGCTTGTGCAACTAATAACACCAGAGATTAGATCAGTTTTACTAATGCTCATTTCTGCCGTTTCCTCGGGTTTTTTATATTCCCTTTGGCTCGGAGTATGTAAATAGACTGATTACCTGCTCCTTAATTCTGTTTCCAAAACACCACCTTTGCTCTGCTTTCACTAGTGAAGAAAATAATTGATGGTGTAAAACCAGTTATATATCGTTTTATTATTATTTGATGGCAGCATTTCCATCATTGTTATGATTGATCAAGCCTTTAAATCCTGTTCAAAACCTACATCTTTCCTCTGTTCCTGCCCCTGTCCATGTAAGTACTAGGAGTTCATATCCAGCAATTTTTTCTCCTTCTTCCTGCCTACTCCTTTGACAGGGGCTGTCAGGAGAGGTTTCCATCTGCTTTCCAGAGCTGAGTAACCAGTTCATTATAAAGTCAACATGACAGGTTGAGGAAAATAGAATGAACACCTTTCCATAACCACTGTATTTATGCAAAGAGAGATCAGTCTTCAGTGGGGCTGCTTATTTTTGCAGATGTCCCTGGGCTGGGAAAACAGCATGGACCAGAGACAGCAAAAGGATTTTTGTTGTCAGTGGTGTAGAAGATTGCAGCTCCAGGGACTATAAAAAGTCAGACATTAAATAATAAAGTGCATGTTGGAAAAATTTGAAAAATGAGAGAGAAAATAGCTAATCTAAATGGGCAAGAGCAGTTGTGTCCTCAGACTGCTGTCTCCATTTGCATAGCTTTGAATTTAGAATAATTGAAGTTTTGTCCATCTGAGAACCTTGGTAAAATAAAAATTAAAAAATAGACAAGGGAGAGACAAGTTCAAAGACACAGAGTTCTCCACTTGCAGGGACAAGGTTGTGGCAAGGTCAGGTAGATTTGGGATCCCCTACCAGGTGCTTTCATTAGAGACAGTTACGTCTCTATCAGAAGCACTTTCCCTTTGTAATGTGGCTGTAATGTTCTGAGCCAACATTTGCCTTGAAAAGCCTGGCTAAGAACATACACTTGTGAGCAGGCTGTGGAAAAGCTGGCAAAAGAGATTTCATCTTCCTCTTATCTCAATAGGTTCTTGCCCCTTTGCATCTCTCTAGGGCAACACTGCAGTGACCACTGCAGAACAGAGTCCACAAGCAGCTGGAATCCAGTTTGTCAGAGATGACAAAAGTTACCAGAAGTCCTACTAAAATCATAAACATAGGTTGGGTTTTGGGGCCCATTTTCCTCTCAGCAGACTTGGCTCATGTGAATTAGAGAGTTTTTCTTGCTTGCTTTGAAGCATCCCTCCAAACTCAGTGAGCAGAGAGGAAGGTGCAATAAGAATTGCTCACATTTTTCAGAAGTAGAGAAGTACCTGGTACCAGCAGGACTGGTGCCCTAAGCAGGCAGAGCACACACTCCAGCTGAAGATCCAGCTGCCTGCAGAGTACATTGCACCACTGGAACAGGACCCTTGTTATTCAGAGGGCTTGAAGTTCAACATACAGTGAAATCTAAATTTCACAGGGATTTCACAGCTGAAAACATTCTCCCTCTACAAATAAATACAGAGGAGTTAAATCTGGGCATCAAGCACAACGCACACTTAAAGAGTGAGCCCCCCAAACTGGAGGGAGGGTCTGTGCCCCCATCATGGAGTGAAACTACTGTGAGAAATGCAGCTCAGCAGGACAGCCCACATTTCAATAATGTCATCATATTTTTCCTGGACCCATCTCATGTTGTTTATATCTGAAATTTACACATTATATTTGGTCTAAGTAGTACCATAAAACCAATAAAAAAACAGCCCTGACATTTTCTCCTCCCCTTCTGTCTCAGCTGCTGTAGCCCTGACCTTCTCCTCTCAGTATTCAGTCCATATTTCAAAGGAAAAGAACCTCAACAACTTTTTTTCTTTTTACTTTGCAAAGTTTGCTGCTGCATGAAATATTACAAGACCTTTTTGGGGGGTAAAATGACCATAAAAAGTGCTTCTTCCTCAGTGACTCCAAAGTTTTATTAAAAATAAAAAAAAAAAAAAAAAAAGGTGTATTTTAACCAAAATTCCCCAGTGCCACCAAAGTTTTATTAAAAAAAAAAAAAAAAAAAAAAAAAGGGTGAACTTAACCAAAAAAAAAAGAAGATGGGGAAATGTGTGTGGTAGGAACATTATCTATCTCAAGAAAACCAGTGTGGATGGCCCATGAAATTAGGCTTTTATCACTCCAGAACATGGCTGTCTTTATCACATAACTTGATCACACACAAAAGATTTTAGCTAGTGCATAATAACTTCTAATTCTCCCTGTCCTCAATCCCTTAGGAATGGAGAAATCACCTCTATCTGACCATATCCATGTGCTTTAAAATCTACCTGGCACTACTATGGTCTCCATCCCCATCAGATAACCATGTCAGGCAGGGTCAGTGCTAACAGGCACCATAAGACTTGCAGAGTGAGCTGAGACCCAGTGACTGGTGGTTGTGTTTACCAAGTGGCCACTGGGTCTCTTGTCCTTCAGACAACAAAAAAGAGCTGGAGGGCGACAGAATGGACTTAAACCCAAGGTCATTTGTAACAATTCCTTGGTATCAGATCCATCCAGACTCATGTATTGTGTAGGAGAAGCAGTCACTTGACACTCCTTACTGCACTCTCACAAGATCACTGTCGTTATTCTCCCCTTTTGGCAACTTCTACCAGTTAAAACCAACTGGGATCCTCTGGCCAGCAGGATCCTGCACATGAAAACACAAGGCAATCCCAAGCATTCTGCTGTGTCCAATGGCCTGAGCCAACCAACAGGATCAGCACTTTGCCTCCCTGAAATTATCCATGGTGCCTCAGCTGGACAGTTTTCTTCTTTACTCCCTCTCCTAAGTGTACTCATAGTGAGAGAAATCTAGTTTGCCCTACCCTAAAAGCACCAATGGCTGCATTGTAGCAGTTGATGGTGCAAACCTTCTCATAACTAGCCTGCAGGTCTGCAGGTAACATTTGTAAAACACTCTGCATCAAGCTGAATGGACGACGTTGAGCAGACACCCAGCATCATTGTTTAATCCTTTTAAACCTGTTTGTTTGCACCCAGTTTGCACCAGCCCCTTACACAGACACCAGTAAAGGGTTAAATCAATAAAGCAAAGAGGATGCCTATAGGCAGCCAGTTCATTTCCCAGTATCAAAGCTATTTATACTTTCTCTGTGTCTGAGTTATTGTGATAAATATGTTGAGGCTGTATTATTAGTAAGATAGTTGCAATCTCATGGAACTCCTTGCTGTAATACAGAATTCATGAGCTCCTGGCAGCAGACTGCATTAAACCACTTAACAGAGGTCACTTCTCCAAAGTTTAGACATTTACATTCTAACCAGCAGCCTGGCTGCAAGCAGAGATTTATCCTCAGCCCCTCAGCCCCCAACCAGAGGCTGCTGAGGTGCTGGAGCTGGTGGCTGTTACTGACACACCTCACCATGACCCACAGGACCAAGCCGAGAGGAAGGGTTCATTTACACAGACCTGAAAATGATATTTTATGCCTCTCCTTTAGCAAAATAATAAGCTGTATCCACAAGGCTAGGGTAGCTATTTAATATGGCTTCCAAAAAACAGGAGCAAAGTGAAACTGCTGTAACGGAGCCACTGGTACCGAGCCTTGCACAGTGTGTTAGTTTGTTCTGCAATCAGCTGCTACAGGGACTGCAGCCATAGCCAGTGTGCCAGAAACAAAGCTGATAGTGCCACCTACTCCTTTGCAGACTAGGAGTCAGTCCTGAACCAGGTTTCTGAAACAACAGCTACCTTGGAAACCCACCTACATCCTGCTTGGCTGGCACAAAGAGCTACTAAAACAAGGGCATAAGAAGAGAGAGTCTCCATTTTGCTCAGAGGTTGCAGGTAGACTCAGACACAGACACAAATATACACACACACTTCAGTGGTCAAAGAAATGAAGAGCACAGACTGACAGTGGCTTTGATGCCTTACACAGGAGTTTGTATTGCTCTCTGCCAGCAGTTTTCATTACCTGGTCCCCTGCTGCAGATGTCCCAGCTGGCAGACATGGCTCAGTGGATGAGTTTCCCCCAGAGCACTGCCAGATGTGCCCCCTCCGGGTGTGACTGCTCACAATCTGCATCCTGAGCAGCATTCCTACACAGCCTCTGGCTGCAAGGCCTGGGCCTCCTCCAAAGTTGCAAAGACTGGATTTTATATCCTTTTAATTTATTTTTTAATTTTTTTTCACCAAAAAAAAGGTAATACATTTATTGGAGAAAGAAGAATTATGGGGAAGATGGTAGTTATAAAACTCCATTCTAGTCTGGGAATGTTTTTTAAAGAAAAATATAGGTTCATTAAAATGCAACTGGTTAAATAATAGGTTAGTCCATCACATAAACACATCCTAAAAATAGCTTTATTTGATCTAAAATATCTGTAGTGGCTTGACCTATTTATCATTTTAATATATAACTATAGTCACAATGAATTTATTAAGCTGTTATATCATATAATCTGCCTGATCAAACTCAGAAAAATAGTTGTACTTTGAACATCTTGTTAACAAGCAATTAATCCCAGCTCCTGAGCACAGCAAAGGTGCTAATTTTGATATTTACTTCTGTTGGTGGCATAGGCAGTGTGTTCTCCAGAGCTCTCAAGTCCCTCTTGATATCAGTAGAAGTCAGGTGTGATATGTAGAGATGCCTCCCTTCATGCAAAAAGAATATCTCATACAAATCCCTGTGATATGTGTCAGCATAACAACAAAAAAACCCCCAAACCCAGGAAGTTTCTCTTGCATTTTTTGACTTCCATGAGCAGTTCCCAACTGCTTTATTGCTAATATCCCACTTCCCAGTGTTGCTTTGTTTTGAATATGCCCAAGTTAATGATGACCTGTGCATCCCTGATTCACACTTCCTCCAAGGAATGTATATACCAAAAATACCAGCCAGGATAAGATACAGAAAACCAATTTATTTCTAGGATTACATGATACTGTGGCTTGCAGGGAAAACCCTACTGTCTTAATCTCCAGGTTAAATACTATCCTGATGCTATGTTTTTAAAATGAAAACCACCCAGCAATCTTTTTCTGTGCTCCAATACTATAAATAATTGATCATACTGATATAACATTTTGGCTGGACAGAAGCTAACATTTACCCTCAATATCTTCAAAATCAAACAAAAGAACACTAAGGGGCTCAGCACGGAGCCAGTTTCACGGGGGCCATTAAACTATCATTGTGGTCCAGGCATTTGTTTGAATAAATTGTTTGTGTTTGTTATCATTTCTTAGTAAAACTAATTAAGGAACTAATTGATTGTTTTGTTGTTCTACTAATTAACTCCATATGGTGCAAATCTCCATGGAGATACTGTATGAGTTATTGAAATTTCAGTGATTTAATGCATCACTATTGGATATGGGGCCAATGCTTTAAATCTAGGCAAGCACCCTCTCTATTTCAGTCTCCTTTCAGAAGTGCTTGCTGTCTTTTCTGCCTCTGTCTTTAATTATAAACATTCCATGCATCCAGCTATACGAAACCAAACTTCAAAAGGCAAGGCAGCCAAAGAAGGTGGAGATGTGGACAATTGCTCTGAGAGGGGTTTATTCTGGTAAAAAATGAGGAAGATGTTGGCAATTTTGCTTCTTAGCTTTTCCTTAGCTTTAGGCTAAGAGGAGTAAAATCTTTAGGTTCATGCAGTAGTCAACAGAGCAAGGTATGTTCCTCAAATTAGAAATACAACAGCATCTCAACTCTTTCTCCAGCCTCTAGATGAGCCATCCTCTGTCTACACTGAAAGCCAAGAAATATTAGCATGTGAGTCAGTCCTTCAGGAAACCTCCTGAGTGCCCTTAACTAGCACCAGACTCAGGACTTGTGCAAGTGAGTCTCAGAAAAGCAATTAGTGGTGCCATTTATGTTATTCTACAGGTAACACCTTTTCTGGGAGGTCAGAAGATACAGGTACAAATCCCACCTTTGCTACAGTCTCTTCATGCTTTACATTATATTTGTATAGAGTGACCATATCTAAAGATGCCAAATACCTGTGCAGCACAAGTTATTCCTGCTCTTGGAACAGGGAACCTGGTCCTATATGTCCCTGACTATTTTTACCCATTGGAAGTCCCAGCCTGATGCCTGCTTTTGGGTCACAATGGTGAGAACTGAATCCAGGAACTCTGGTTTTAAAAAGCATTAGGTTTGTCTCTCAGTCATCTCTAAAGTTTGAAGGCAGAGCCATCATTCTATCAGACTAAATTAGTGTAATTATTCCTTCTAATGAGGACAAGAGAGCAGCTGCTAAGACAGCCCCATGGTCAGCTCACACAGATTCAGGTTTTATACACCAAACAAAGCACACATCGAAAATTAGGTTCAAAAACTAATTTGTACTCCAAAGAAATTTTTGGTGAATAAATAAACACAGCATGGGGTAAATACTCAGAGCTCTCTTTAGTGGCTGTCTTTGATGAGAGTGGCTGGATAAATCCCTTCAAATGTCATCTGTAGTTGAGCTTAACGATGATGAGAGACTTGACTGGACGTAGAAGAATTGCTGTAGTATTTCAAGGTTTCAAGCTGTCTAGCTCAGATACAGAGGGCTGAGTGCGTAAGAACCATGTTCAAATGACTTCTCTGGGGCCCACACTTGATGATGCAGGAAAGCTTTTGAGTTCCAGTGATCCTGAAAATCACACTGACAGACACTCTAACTTCCAGTAGAGATACCTGTGCCTGCAAGGAGGCAGATGAAAAGGCATCTCCTGCCCATGTTTGCAGTGAAGCACCTGAAGAAAAAAAACAAAAGTTTGCATTCCTACTCTTCTCTTGAACAAGAGAAGGAAGGAGTTGCACCCAGCATGCTGCAAGCCCTGGTTCAGCTTGGCCAGACTTCTCTGTAGCCTCAGTTTTCCCAGTGCTTGAGGTTTTTTTCTTGAGTCCGAGCATTTAGGGAGTTCTCTGAAAACCTGATCTACTTTTTCCAGGGTTTTTTTACTCTTTTTTCCTAAAGGAATGAGGGGCATGCACTCACTCTGTGTATTAATTCCTTCTCAATGTTGGAACATATGTGCATTGGTAAACACAAAATCTCAGACTTTTTAAGCTAGGTCTATGTTTTGGGAGTTTTAAGAGTATAGCCTGACTTGGGGTTCAAATGCCAGGGACTGGCATTGCTGGACCTTGTCTTTTGCATCCCAGAGAACATTAGTTCCTGAAACTGCCATATTACCCAGGACCAAGAGAAGGGGTGAGCAGCAGACACTGGCTCTGACATCTGGAGCTGGTGTCTCTGCCAGTGCACTCACCTGCAGTTAGTGGC
This sequence comes from Chaetura pelagica, assembly GCF_000747805.2. Classification (NCBI taxonomy): domain Eukaryota; kingdom Metazoa; phylum Chordata; class Aves; order Apodiformes; family Apodidae; genus Chaetura; species Chaetura pelagica. The sequence continues at coordinate 433,547 of NW_009952363.1, read as the reverse complement.
TGCTCCTTCCTCCTTTTAGTCTTCCAAGATCCAACAACAAACCTACCAGGGCAACAGCAGATCCAACCAGCCAACTCCATCCTCAATTCCACCTTAATCTAGTCTGCTTAAGTAGAGTCCAGAACCACCAGGGCACTGCCTGGAAACTGATGCAGAGAGACACAGAGAGAAAGCAAAACAGTGAACAGAAGGATACATTTTTCTTCCTGTACTCTTTAGTATTCAGCCCTGACCTATTTTAGCCTTAAGCCTTGCATCGTGACTGATGATTGCTCTCCTCTGGCCTTTGTTTTCAGCTTTCAGATTGTTGATGTATTACAGAAATGATGTTGTCTGAAGCACCTCTGCTGATCACCGAGGCAGCAATCAGCTCACCCTTCGATGAGCCATTGAGACAGCCCAGCAAGCAGCTGCATTAGCCTGTCAATTTTGGCTCTTTGAACAGTTAGAACAATTTTGGTGAATTACAAGCAATAGAAAATCACTTTAGCCGCTCATTAGCTGGGAGACAGGAATGATGATAAATGCTCAGGGACTTTGGAAAGGCTTATGCACGTACAGTCTCCCTCCACAGCAAGGTCCATTTAGCTCTGGTGTTGCTCAGAAAGTAGTGGTAGTTACAAGCCAGCTACCTACAAGGCTCTGCTCGTGAATTGGCAAAAAAAACCCAATCTCTAGCAGAAGGCACAGCTTCCAAAGTGATGCATCTGTGGTACTTGAGCCTCCATGTGTTCCATTGGATTGAAAAAGTAACTCCATCTCCCTGTTGTGAGCAGTAGGCTCCTACGTTCTACTGAAGGTAGCTAGCTACAGCAGGGGGACACTAACACAACAATGTTTTACAGGGACATAGCATAAAGGTGTTGCTTTCCGTGGTCTGATCTACCCATCTGAAACACAATGACTTCAGCAGCCTTATTTTATTCTACCCACATGGTTTAGATGCAGAAAAGTATGTAATGGACAATGGAGTGGAGAAGATCTATAGGAGTGATGAGATTGCATTGTTTTCGGTTGCTTTCTCATGTGGAAGGAGACCACTGTAAATAATAGCAACTGTTCTGTGGGGACAGGAAGTCCTGCATCAGTCCTGCAAGCTGCTGACAATGCAAGTCAGGGCATGTTGCAATGTCCTATACACAAGTTTTGGAGTTTTTCTATTAATAGTTATGGGAAAGTAACTCAATCATAGTTCTTGAACTGGCAATTTCAGTCTGGGATCCTCTCACAGGTCATATCTCTCAGACCCAAGAGGTGAATTACTAGATAAAAGGGTGAGCAAAGAATGGAAGAAAAAGGCAGTTGTAGGCAAAATTCTGATAATATAAATGTAGAGCTGCAATAATCTCAGTACTCATGTGCTCCTAAGTCACTCACTCACACACTGGAAGTTTTTCAAACGTCATGGTGATAAACCTTGTACAAGAACCTGGAAATAAATAAAGATGCTGGAGTGACTATCTAAAGGCTGGAGAATTTTGCAGATGAGGACAAATGGGACCCTGTTTCATCAGGGGTAATTAAGGCTGCTAAAGACATCCTAGGAATTTGGGCACAATTTTGAATTGTACAACTCCCGTGGTATTGGTACCTCACTTCTCTAAAGCACATTCCCTTATCTCAAATAGATAATGACTGTGAGAAGGGTGACCATGAATGAGGCCATCCTTATAGCTCAGTCCACAAAGCACCAAGTATCTGTGATGAGGAAGATTATTATGAGGACCGAATAATCCAGATCTAGCCCTGAAATTCTGAGTATTCATAGACTGAGCTGAACCTCTGAGCACTTTGTCTCTTGTCTGTTGCTATTTTAGGCAGTGTGCTGAAGGACTGGTTCTTCTCTCCATGTCATTGAGAATGACAAAGCCTCTCTACAGCATTCAGGAGAATTGGATGGATGAAGGACAGGTAGGACAAAGCAGCTGATATTTTGAGGAGCTTCCTTTATTCAGATCGGGTCTTTTAACTTGCCCTCATGCCTTTGTTCTGCTGATTTAATGATTCCTTCCTCCCCGCCTTCCCTCTATTTCCATTTGTGTGGATCAACCACAGCAGCAGGAAACTCTTTAATTGGCAAAAACATTTGCTCAGATGAAGAGGTAAAGGAACACATTCAATGAGGTCCTT
>NW_009952363.1:421323-431124 GCF_000747805.2 Chaetura pelagica | reverse complement strand
TCAGCAGGAGAAGAAATTGCCATACTTCTCTACTGGCATTAACAGGACCATTTTCTACTCTTTGGGTCTGGATTCTGAGATATCCACAAGTGGTGCAGTAGGCATTGCTGCTCTGATTCCCTCTTTTTATCAGGAAATGAAGGATGGTGCAGGAAAGGAAGCTGGCCTGGGAACTAGGGGACCTAACTTCAGTTCTCTGTTTCACTGCAAGTTTCCTGTTGGTCTTCCAGTAAGATCCATAAGTGTAACACTCAGGCATTTCTCTGCAAAGGGCTGCAATACATCAGACTCAGGAAACTAAGTCCATTAAGTGTCAGTTAAGCTCAAGCTCCTACTTCAACACATCACTCTGAACTTGGACATCTAAATGATTCAAGCCATATGGTTTTTATCATAATTTCAGATCTATCCCTTTGCAAATCTGGCCCTTAGACCAGCTATTCACAGGTCACCTTCTGAGGTATGATGGTAAGTGCACCAAGCTGGAGGAATGTGATGTTACTCTACTAAAGCCTGAGGCACCAAAGGGGTTCAGTGAGGCAGCAACAGCTCAGATCTGCAGTTCTTGAGCTGTTGTCCATGGGCTGCAGTCAGTTCATCTGCAGTTGATCTCTGTGTTTATAACGGAGCATCATTCACCAGACAAGTCTGTGCCACTTCTGCCACCAAGCCAAAAGATCCACCCAGAAAACTGATAAACTCAGATAAATTAAAAATAAAAAATAAAAAAATTATGCTTTGGAGATTAGTATATCCCTGAGAACCAAAAGTAAGGTGATGAGAGACACCTGCAAGACAGACATAACAGGGACTTCACTTGCTGACAGGGTGAGACAACTGACAGATAGAGCAAAGTCATACACAAGATAACTTAATATCTCAGATAACTGATGGTCTGAAACAACTTTATACTCTGGTTGATTAATACACTGAGGTGTCACCAAAAAGAAGTAAACCCGATACATTAGTCCATCTAATACAGAGATGTGGCAGATGCATCAAGAATACTGATGTACCAGGACTATGAGACCTCCAGTTGAGCTGATGTTCATGCCCATAATTGTTACTTTCCTATTCTGTATTCAAATGGACAGAAGCCTGTAGGAGAATATCAAACTTCCACTATGACCTTTTTAACTAATAATTACTCCATTGCAGTGCTGTGAAATCTGTTATTAACCTGAGGCCAAAGGCCACTTTGTTAATCAGTCAGGGCTCATATTCTGTCAGAAGAATCTAGGGCTGATTGCTGGTCTAATCATAGGGTGACAGCAACTGTCAGACATGACATCTCTACTAGAATAAAAACAACCCTAAGGGCCCAACTTTGCTGGGGACATTACAGACAGTGGTTCTTCTGCAGAGGGATTTTAAGTTGGACAATGCAAAGAGGCCCTTCCATAACTCATACACGTGGTGACCCTTGGGTTCTCCAGGGAACATCTCCCTGCCTCCAGTGCTACACAGAGTGGGAGAGGACTGGCTCAGCAGGGTGGACCAGTGAGCAATGAGTGTCCTCTTGCACGTACATCCTTTTAGTTGTTTTTCAGTGCCTGGTACCCTTGTTACTGAGAGATGAGAGCAATGAAAGCAGAAATCAGTGGTATTCAGCCCAACCTTACTTCCCCTGCCCCACACAGCCCAGGTGAAGGTCTCTCCTTTGCTGACAGTCAGCAGAAATCCTGTGCATAGCTCATGTCCAAGGCAAGCTCTTGTAGAGGAAAGGAAAGGCCTGTACAAGGTGTAGGAACATGTAGGAAGGAAAAGCTAGAGTACAGTGCCTGAGAGTTATTAGGGGACAGAGTTATTGAAAAGCAAGAAAAATGAGGGATTTGGGCTGGGGGAAGGCAGTTAAGATGTAAGGGCACATAAACGTGCAAGAGAAAGAGGAATGGACTAGTAACTCTATTATCAAGCAGCTTTTGCCCTTCAGCCAACACTTTGCCACCTGCCCTGGGCAAGCTCCACCCCAAGTACATCAAGCAGGGACTCTGAAGGGAACCTACAGCAGCTCCAGGTTCTTTACTTCAGCAGCTTTATTGAAATTCTCTCCATCTCCTCTCATCTTCTGCTTGTATTACTGGATTATTGAGTCTCATATTCATCCATCTCTAAAAGATTAAACTGTCCCCTAGAAAAGGCCATCACATCCTGGAGGAGGAGATCCCATTTCCACTCCAGCCTCAAAGAAATAAGAGTCACTGGAAAGTTTTTCAGGTTGATATGTTACATAGTTGGAAGTGAGAGCAAAACCGAAGAGTGACAGATGCCAGCAGGTTTCTATCCCTCATGGCATAAAGCTTTATCTACATCTGAAAGGGAGGATGGGGAAGCACCACTGCAGCCCCTGGCCAGCACAGTGGAGTTCAGGGTCCTAGCAGGTTTGGTGGGGCAGGGCTGACTTGCTGAGATGCAAATTGCAAGAAGGAAAGTATAAAGGCAGTTGCAAGGCACAGGAGTTTGGGGACTGCTTCCCGTGGCTTTTAGAAAAAGCAGCAGCAGGTTCCTCATGTAACACGTGTGGGGGTCACAAGGACTTAGCCACACTGCTCATTTTGTCTCCCTGGGAGCTGGAGCTTTAGCCATGCTCATCCTGCAGCTCTGTATTGCTGACCTCTCCCCCCAAGACTGTCTCTGTACTCTCTAGTCTCTGCCTCCTGTTCACAAGAGCAATTTTCTTCCCATTGCTCAGGTCCAGTCCCTGTCAGTCATTCCCTGACCTCCCCCTCTCCCTCCCCTCCCAGGCCACACACAACCATACCAAGTTGTAGATACATCTCAGAGTTTGCTGGTTCGGGTTTGTTTTTTATCTTCTCAGACCTAAACCATTGCTCTAACTCTCACTGACATCCTCATCCCCATTCTTGACAGCATAAACTTCACACCTTCACACCCCTTCCTTGGCAGGTGTATTACCAAGATGTCACTGTCAACCATCTGCACCCTGCCTGCTGCTCTCCTCTCCCTGCCCTCACTCCTCGTTGGTCTACAGAGCTCCTGAGCACAACCAGGGTCACAGCCTAGTGCTCCTTTCCTGAAACCATTTCAGCTACGGAGTGATGTAACCACATGCAGTGCAGAAGAAAGCACTGCTTCCCTTCCCCATGTCTCCTCTGAACAGGGTGGCCCACCAGAAGGAACAAGGAGCTTTCATGGTGTTTCCCCATCTGCTTTGTCAGCAAGCAGCGATGCCAAGAACACAACCCCAGCCTTCAAGCTGCACTTGAACTATTCCTCTGCTATCAGTCATGCCATGATAACATATGCAAAGCAACACCCACCCTCCTCAGCTCCCCCACTGTAAGCCACCATCCAACTAATTAAAAGCCAGGCTCATCCACATCTTAACAAACCTGGCAGTACATCTCTGTGTGTGCTGGGAGCAAAATGCTGGAAGTGCAGGACAGCAGGTTGTCACTGTGACTTATTACTTTGTCATACTGTAAATATTATACAGGCCATATGGATTTTCAATACCTGAGCACCATGCTGCCATTAATATCAAATGTAATAAGATATTCTATGCATGAGAATCACAGAAAGAAATTGCAAAGCTCAGAAACTGCCTGGTGGAACTATGCAGAGTTTGTTTTTGCCATGAAGAAGTCAGAGGAAGCCATAATGAATCATTTAGCTGACAAATTTTATCTCTTTTTCTGTTTGCAAAGTATCTGCCAGCAGATTGTAATTTTCTCAAATGTGTCCATTATTTGGAACTCACCAGTGGACAATAATTTATGTGTCTAATCATGGGCCATTTCTGAAGGGTTTGTTGTGGGTGTACATCCCACTAAACATGAGCAGATTTGAGCAATTCCCCAGGTCCCATCATGTGGCTCTCTTTCCTGACTAGAAGATGATTACCTTGGAAGCCACGGTGGATATTAAGGGCTGTGCTTAGCATGCCTTTGGCATTATTCATTGAAGAATAGCTAGAAGCAAATCTGTACAATGTCTGGACCACTCTATTCCAGCTGCATTAGCCAGTCAGGGCTACCTGGCTGCCTGAGGGAGATGATAACATCAGTGGGATTCTCTGACCTTGCTCTGCACCACACAGTCTGGATGACTGCAGCACTGAAATCAGGGGCACAGTTTATCCTTTCAGGCACTGAAACCCCCACTGAAGTCCACACAACACTGGCTGCTTTCCTGGCTAATAAGGCTGAGACATTTTCTGCTATAACCTCCTAAATCCAGTGGACTTGGTGATGGGAATTTCACCGAGTTTAGGCCAGCAGGGCCAGTATTAACTTGGAGATAGAAAACCATAGCTGTGTCTCCTGAGGATGTTTTTTCTTGTTGAAAGCAACAAATTGCAAGAACCTGATAGAAAGCATCTTCCTTTCCATATCCTTCCTATTCCTTTCACATGTCTGTGCTGGCTGATGGTAATAGAAAGCCAGTGCCCTTTGAGTATATGTAGTTTAGAGGAAGCTTGCACTGACCATTTGCATAATGGACTCTGCTCCCTAGTGCAGAGTGTGACATGAATAGCTCACACACACTTTATTACAGATTTAATCTAGTGCCTTTCACAAGAGTCAAAGCACAGAGCTGAGCAGGAAAACAAGCCACTCACAAAGCACATGGATAAGCACATAAAGGAGATTAGACAAGGTGAGGAAAAAGTCTAAAACAACTTGAGTTAGGTATTAAATGAGTTAATGAACCCATGGTATGACTGTCTGAAGGGAAATTTCTACCAGGCTGCCAAGTGCAAGACAAAAGGCTCAAAATGTGGAATTTGGAACCAGTGACAACACAGCCACCAAGAATAAATCTGACACTGAATGCACAGAGGAGACCCAGGGCCTGAACAGTAGCAACAATGATCACAACTCCTGTTCATTTCTATCAGCTGCCTCCTAGCTGTAGTTGTTGGAGGGACTGATAAAGCAGATAGGCTCTCCTCATTTTACACGTAGGGAAACTGAGGCACAGAGACTTTGGGTGACTTGTCCTAAATCATCAGTGGGGAATCCAGAAAGAAAACTGTGTCTTATGACACCCAGATCAGTTTTTTGTTGCCAGTGCCAACAGTTCCCAAGCTGGCAACTGGACAACCTGGAACTCACAGGGCTGCAATAAGTCACCTGCTGAAGAAAAAGTATTATCTGTAAATTATTTTCATTTCAGAGTCTGACCCTTAAGAAACACTGGGGATTATAAAGGGTCTGAGGTCCTAAATATTTGTGACAACTGCATTAAGCCATACAAATTCCCAGCAGAACACGGAAAAAGTCAAATAAACAACTAACTTTCTGTACCTTTCAGATGGAATAATTTTGTTTTCCTTACAACTGCTGGACAGATACGGGTGGCTCTGACTGTGTCTAATTGATTTGCTCTTCTGGCAGAGCTGCAGGTGCAGAGAGGAGGGCACAGGCTGTGTAGATAAACTTGCATCTGCAGGAAAGAGGGGAAAAGAGGGAGAAAAATTGCCTGTTTGAAACCAGTTGCCCATGACAACGTTAGGATGGTACAAGATAAGGATAGTCCCCCCTCCATGAAATACAATAAAAATAAAATACAAAAAAAAGAATGGCAACAATAAGAATAGCTTCTCAGTCATGTTAGAAAAGCTATTACAAGTAGCAAAACAAGCTTCACCACACCATGTAAAGCTGTGCACAGCTGCTCACAGTACAATCTAGTGCAGCTTGAGTGATCTGGGCTCTCCAATAAATCTGAAGCTAAGGCCAAACTTGCAAATATTTACAAAGCTTTCAGTGAACCATCCACAATTGCCTGACTCCATCAGATGTCTTTTTCTTCTTTCTGGCTTCACCTGTCTGACCTCCTGCAGCCTTCATTTGAGACACCCAAGAAATGAAACTTCTTACAACGTTAGGATGGTACAAGATAAGGATAGTCCCCCCTCCATGAAATACAATAAAAATAAAATACAAAAAAAAGAATGGCAACAATAAGAATAGCTTCTCAGTCATGTTAGAAAAGCTATTACAAGTAGCAAAACAAGCTTCACCACACCATGTAAAGCTGTGCACAGCTGCTCACAGTACAATCTAGTGCAGCTTGAGTGATCTGGGCTCTCCAATAAATCTGAAGCTAAGGCCAAACTTGCAAATATTTACAAAGCTTTCAGTGAACCATCCACAATTGCCTGACTCCATCAGATGTCTTTTTCTTCTTTCTGGCTTCACCTGTCTGACCTCCTGCAGCCTTCATTTGAGACACCCAAGAAATGAAACTTCTTTCACAGCTTTCCACCACTGGGGCTGGTGTGGTCCAACACACCCCTCTTGTTTCATTGTTCTTCTTCACTGCTTTGTCTACATCTTGCCTGCAGCATCACTAGGGAAAGGACCAGGCCAAAAAATGCATGGTGCTATATTATTAAATCATAATAATTTCCAGAACTCAGGATGGGAGAGGAAAAATATTTTAAAAAAAATTGTTTATATTGAAACTTTCCAGTCCTTTGCTTACCCTCCTGAGACATATTTGGATGGAAATCAAGACAGAAGAGACAACTTCTATTGGGGACATTTTAGGCTGGTAAAAAGATGGAAATAGCAGAAATCTTTCTCCCATCTCTTCCCTCCCAGCATCAACCAGTTTATCCACACACTCAAGAACTAAATGCCTCAGTTTCTGTGAGATAAACTGGTCCTATTGAATACATCAAGATCATTCCAGAGCTAAATAAAGGTTATTTGTAGGTAATAAAGCAATACAGCCAACAACCAGCAGCCCTCTTGCAACATGAGGACTGTGACAGAACCAGCCTGTGCCAGAGGTTCTTCTGGGGCTCAGTGAAATCAAAACTTCTGGCAATGTCTGATACAGAATACAAGAGATCTTAACAACTAAGTTAATACATGAATGAAATAACAGTTTGGAGCTGCAAATGAAACCCAGATTTTTGTAGCTCAGAAACAGGAGACATCAGAGATGGATTTATCTTAAAATGGAAAGACATAGAGTGACAGAACCTAAAAATATAGTCTCAGTCTTAGCTGTTCTGAATAGTAAACAATTAGCAGCACCCAGTTGGAAAGACCACTTGGGCTGTGACAAATAAACTGACAAAAAAAAAGAAAAATCAGCCAAAAACCTAGGGAAGAAGAGCTAAATCTGTACTCTGTCTGCATATAAACTAATGCTGAAACCACTAGGAAGTGTCAAGAGACCCCTGAGGAGGGGAAAGGATACAGAACTGAGCTGTACACAAAATTTCTTGAAAAATAATTAGAACAACTAACTGCCCAAGAGGAATGGCCTGAGTGATATGCACCAGAAATAGTGAGCATGCAAGACCTGAAATAAATAGCTTTGAAGCAACTCTAAGCTGAAAGCATCTTTCCCAAAGACTCTGTGGTGTGGGTCTGAAGAACTCAATAGCCTCCTGGCCCCCTGGTGAGCAGTGGCTGAACCCTGATCCTGTACACAGGGCAGGATCACACAGAGGAGAAAGTTACACATGATGCATCAAGGTTAAAACTGGCAATCAATAGCTACAGCCTAACTTAGCTATTCATTTGATAATGAGAAAATTTACCTCTATATGTGTCAATTTCCTCATATGTAAATTAAGAACTATGATTAGACACCAAGATAATGACACTGGGGCAAGCCACGGATATTTTTAAATTAATTTCCTTCTGCTACATCCACCTGAAAGCTAAAAGATTAATGAATTTAGCCTGGTTTTAATGAGAGCAGAATATGAGTTTTAGGACAATAGAGACTCAGTTTTCAATGTTTACACAAATTTGTTAACCCCAAGGAAGGCACTGTCAGCCACACCTCTCATTTCCTATTCAATAAAACCCAGAGTAGCCCTTATGCAGATGAGTGCAAGAGTGGGGTTTGGAGCATCCACCAGCTCTAAGGGGACCCTGATTGAAGCAAACACATTGAAATGGATTGTGAGTTTCCTAACTTGAAGTATCCTAATATTTAATAAAAGTTCTCAATATATACTTGGAAAACTGGCATGCAGAGCAGGTCAACTCTAATTCACCAGTGATTAAAGAGGTGGCATTGCCTCTGGTTGTGGGTTGGGGTTACTATTGATCTATCATTCTCTTTGAAATGTGTTAAACAGCAATTTTCATGAACTCCCAAAAAAATACACCTGTAGCAGGACCTGCAACAGCATTTCAGAGCCCACATGCAGAAACCATCTTCTAGTTCATTATAGATGTATGTGAACAACAAACAGTTACAACAACACATAGACAAGACAACACATTGTGCCATTATCAGCCATTGAAATCCCCTTTCCTCCACTAAAATTTCTAATTAATTACCCATACACATTACAGAGTGTGAAAGTCTCTTAACAGAAAAGGTCAGACTTCCTGCAACTTCATTTCACCCTGCTTGCCTGGCTAGGAATATTCACCACCTATCACAGCATCAAATGAGTTCCTACCCATGTCATATTATTTACAAAACCTTTCACACAGCTCCAATACACTGGGACTGTGAGTGATAATAAACTCTATTCTGACATATCAACGGCTCCAGGAAATTTTCTATTGCAATTTTCAACACAAAATGAAACATCCTAGCAGGAGCCAAAGCTGGAGGAGTCTGTTTGGAGAGGAATGATTTCAGGTAATTTATCATTATGAAATGAAAATGCAAAAGCCATTGAAATCTCCCAAAATGATACAAATAAACCCATGCTGTAAAGTCCATGATCAGTGAAGGTTTATATGCAGCACTACTTGGTCCAATAAATACTGAGAAACTAAATCACTCTTCGTATATTACAGTTACCTTTCAGGGTGCTAGGCAGGGATCTTAGCATTGCAACTAGGACACAGTGCAGCTTCCATGGCATTTCCCTCCAGAGTTTCCCTTTGCTACTCATCCTGTGAAGAGTAAACTACAGAACTGAACAGTGTGTGTGGGGTCAAATGAGATACTGAACTGCTCTCAAAACTGGTCCATCAGAGTTGTGCTCAGAGTGTCTGTCTGCCCTAGGCTTTGCTGAATGCAAACACGGTTGGTGAATGTGAATAGAGGTTGGTGAATGTTTTCAGGAATAGTCAATTGGTCAAAAAGTGTAGTCCTAAGAGGAAAAATTTACAAACATTACACCATAAGCCTGTATAATGCATCCCTGAGTAACTGCGAGAGAAACTGAAGGTCTTCTAGGCTTGAATAAAATGTTTCTGTTTGACCTGAATATGAAAGAAATTGCTTTATTTACTGGAGAATTCACTACACGAACAAAAAGCTTTCTTGTAGAGATCTAATCAGGATTCAGTGTGCTGCTGAGCTGCTGGACTTCCCAGCACAAACAAGTCTGGTTTGTGCCTTGCATGGGCCATGCCAAATAAATGCTCAGAAAAGCAAAGGTACTTGATATCTCATAAGGTCAGCAGCAGAAGACTTCTAATTCAGGGAGGAAATGCTTGTTTCAAAGACTGCTTTGTGGGAAGAAGAGTATGTTATTTCCTGCATTGAAAAGTTTACAAAGTCAGCACGTCCTCATGGGTCCATCTCTGCTTCCTGAAATTAGACAGCTCTTCAATTTCATCATCAGCCTTTGCCTGGGAGTGGCTTGGGATCAGGCTAGCAGATGGATTCTGGAGATGCCAACAGAAAGGCATGTAGGAAAGGCAGCACGAAGGTACTGAACAGAAAAACCTGAAGTTGTTACATGTCAGAAGTGATGTGCCTGGAAAGTGCTGCATGGAAGGCTGGAATTGCAAAAGTCATGGCAACTTAGGCTTGAGTTTCAGGGGTGTGAAATTTCCACCTCTTTAACTTGTCTCTAACCAGTGCTATTAATCTCACTTCTCTGCTCAGATTCCTGCT
>NW_009952363.1:416296-421236 GCF_000747805.2 Chaetura pelagica | reverse complement strand
TTCCTGCTGTCTGATTACTGGGATAAAAGCAGGGGGTCACTCACATGGCTCTTTAAGGAAATTTCTCTAGATCAGACACAGATGAGAAATGAGTTATATTTAAGATTTTGTACCACGAGACTGATGGTTCACTGGGCTGATTATGGGCAGTTTTGAAGACTGGTAAACATCAGGCTTTCCAAGACTTGCTAAGTGTACCTACATAGAAATTATTTCTTTCTGTCAAAAATGCCTGTGTTTGTGCTGAGAGTGACAATCTCTGTCACTATAAGCAGGTAAGCAGTGCAGCAGAGGACGTTAACAAGGCAGACAGAACATTATGTTTGTAAAGGTCCCCACTCTGTTGGCACAAGCAGAAGGTAAAGACAGACACATCCATCTTAAGTCAGGTAGAGCCCACCCATCAGAGGTGCTCATGTTTTTTCTACTTCATCAACCCACTGCCTCTCTCCTGCTGCACCCCTCAATCCCTCTGAGGTCAATGTGCCATCACATCCTCTCCCATCACTAATCCAGCAAGCACAGGCAGACACAGCTTTAGCTGCAGAGGGCTAGAAAGTACAAACATCACCTGCCAGCCACCATGAGAAAATGCTACCCCAAGGGAATTAGAGAGAGCACACCTTGGTGCAGGCTCCAGAAAGGCACTTCAGCCCAGACATGTGCAGGATGCACAGAGCAGTGAAATATTTAAAGATGAGGAAAGGCACAGAGCTTGGCTGAAGGCAGCTAAATGAACGACAGACAAATCCTCTGATCCCTGAGTGACTGTATTAGAGGAAATAAATCCTCATTGGAACTTGTTTGACTTTCACTCTTCAGTTTCCTGCTTGAAAGTTCAGGTCTTTCTTTCACAACATACTGAAAGAGGATTTTCAGTTGATTGGCTCTCACAGTTCTCTGCAAAGAGGTGTGATGGCACTGGTGTCCTGTCTTCATTGGCACCCAGCGGCATCTCAGGGAGTTAAAATGATGTTTCAGAGGGAGAGAAAGAAAAGGGTCGTGCACAAATGCTGTGTTTCCAGTCAGGCACTCTGCGGGATAATTCAGATGACACAGTTTAGGAGAGAAAAGTTTCTTTTTTTATTCTGTGTCTAATACAGATGAAGGGTGATACATATGGAACTTGTTTTTCAGCAGCGACTTGAGAAGTAGTCAAAGTTTTAAATCTAGGGCAAGTAAATCAAGCAGAAATAAAGAGAAAGGACATGCAAGTTATAGTTGTCCTCTACCAGAGAGAACTAGAGCTGTGGGAGGTGAGAGTAGAGGCTGCAGCAAACATGCAAGCAGCCCCTCTGCCCCTCACTGCCCACTGCTCCCCCCATCCTCTGGTGCCATGTCACAGATATTGGAACTGTCTGGGAAAAAACATTTCAAGGGAATGTAGAGAAATCTAATAATGTGTGGCAGGAACAGCAATGCTGGGAAGAAACCAATGGTTTTGGGGTTTGCTTGGCTTTGCTCTGGCTTCCCCAGTGCAGGAAATATGGTCAGTGTCTGGCTGGGAGAATAGAGAAGAGATTAGGCAGAACATTGGAGGTGGGAATATCACAGTTTAACTGTCTGAACGTCTTGGAAATATTATTCATATCCCCAGACTGGTAAACACTAAGATATTAAATCAAACCCCATTAACTCCAATATCATTAGATTAAATTCTTTTCCAGATGCTATTCATTTCTCTGTGCAAATTTGTCTCAACCAAAATTTTGATTGTACTCAGTGGGGGACCTTTTGGTACAACAAGTAACTGAAACAGTTGGGATTTCAGTTCTTACGTGTAAATCCAAAAAGTAAAAGCTGGATCTAGAAGGAAAGGTGCTTACACAAGCTGGGTAAATCAAACTACCACAAATGACAGTAAATTAAAAAAATAACACCACTCTTCCTGCAGCCTTGAAAAGCCTGACTAATTTTTTCTTGAACAGTATATTAAAGCTTATTCCATTTTTAAGTACCTCTCCAGTTGCTGGTTCAGCTGGTTCAGGAGCACAGCAAGGGCTGGTATGCTAAGCTGCTGAGATCCACACGTGTCCTGGGAACTCCTTCCCTTATAATATCTGCACTGGTTTTGCAAACATTGAAAGCCTGAGTGGGTCACCAAGTTAATCTGGATCTAAATTACCAGAGGATGTGTCTGTACACAGAGCTGGAGGGAGGCTGGAAGGAATATGGCTGTTGATGCCTTCCTCTTCACAGCTGCAGGGCTCCTACTGCCTGTTCCTTCCTTAACCCAGCATCCTCCCCCAGGAAAAAGCTGTAGGGGCAAGTATTCTCCTCTCAGTGGAAAAGAAATGCAGGGAATCCTTTTCCTCAAGTAAAAGCTGCTGGAAAAGAGAGTTCGTTCTTCAGTGAAAAAGCAGATATGGCTGCTTCCTTTTTTTCACAAATACACTCAGGGTTTTTTCCTGTGTTTACCAGATTCAAGAGCCTCACTGGGATTACCACAAAAGGCTCAGAGGAAAAACAAAAAGTACAGCTCTCTTGCAGCAATTCTGGAAAGAGAGACAGACATAATGTTGGTAAACTTCAGAGGGACAGTGCGAGGTGAAGCACAGGAAAAAAAAATAAATAAATCAGGAAACATTTGAGTAAATACTGCCCCAGTGCTAGCCACTCCAGTTTATTCCCCCTTTCTGTTTGTGAGCTAAGAGCATCTGTCCACATCTCCACACACCAGGAGGATTACCACAAAGAGGAATTTACATTCTGTCAATTAAAACACTGTCAAGCTAAGGATTAAAGTCACAAACACATGAATTAGAGATTGTGCCAAGGGACTCTACCTATCCATCTTTCATGGCTTTTCTAGGTTCATGCCATAAAAGCATTAAAGGTGCCTTTAATCTGCTACATTTCCATGCATGACATTTACTTAGAGTGGTGACCAATGAGTTATCAACAAGCTCAGGGAAAGCACAAAGCAGGACTGGCCCACATCTCCCTCTTGGACTGCGTGCACAAGTTGTACTTTCCACTGCTGAAACTGAAATGCTCATGAAGTGTTGAATTTTACTGTGACAGTCACTCAGACACTGCCCTCAAACCTTGTAAAGTGCCCTTATGCAAGAGATTAAAATAAAATCCAGGCAAAACTTAACTGCCTCCCACCCTACTGAGGAGAAATCAGGTGGCTGTATATTCCCTCAGAATTGGCTAAAGGACTATACACTGGCATTTACTGCATTAATTCATGCTAAATTTTTGCACCAGGTTCAAGTTTGTGAGAATGAGGATGCAAGACATAAATGATTTGCAAAATATACAGGGGTGGAGAGCAAAAAACAGCTTTGTCACATAAAATAAGCCAGTGGTCAAGGAATGGGTTCAGCCTCTGTGCCAGATTCCCCATCAGGAGATGAATGTACCAATAGTTTCATGTTTTATGATCTGAGTTAATCCTGCTGTGGTTTACACTGACTCAAGGTAGAGCAGATGGCAAGAGGGTTTCCACATTAGAGCCATGCTACATTTCCAGTTCAACTGGCAGCACTTGGCTCTACTAGCAAGAAATAGGAAAAAAGTTTGACTTATTATATATTTCAGTGCAGAAAGACCAAACATTCTGATTTCAGCCTAAGTTACTTTCTGGGGATATTCACTTCCCAAAATAGCCTTTCTTCCCCGATGACCATGGTAGCAGGCAGTGCAAAAAATGCAATGGAAAGGAATAAAACCAGCATATTTTGTCTCAGAACTGTCCTCATATCACATGTTTGGGAGTGTTGTAGAGAAGTCAGTGTGCTGCAGCTTGAAAAGGGTGAGTTAACCCCTGGATGTGCAACCAGCTGCCTTTACAGTGTTCGGGACTTCAGTTCCTCCTGTGTTAGACAGAGGAATAATTCTCCTGTTTTCATCCTGTATTTATTGGAAATTGTGGTGGGAGGGACTGTGAATGTTCTGTGTACTCTGGTCAGAACAGCATCTCTAGTTGCTGTCTTAATGCTCTGTAATAAATGGGAGTGTGAATTTGTGTGTGCTAGGGTCTAATCCCTGGGCCTGGTAAACTGGCACAGTGGGATACTTTTCACCCTGCCAGCCCCCAGGCTTTGCAGCCTTGTGGCTTCTGCAGGAACAAGCAGAGCTCTCATGCAGGCAGAGAAGGCTATTACATCTGGATTATAGGCTTGGTTCTGATGGTTCACTCAGTGCTACCCACAGATAAGAGGAGTACGGTCCCTATCCTTTGGAGACTGTGATACAAATGAGAAGAGAGGGGATAGGAAACCCACAATGGAGAAAATGGAAAAGGCTGCAAACTCGGGGTCGTTTGTCTATGTATTTTAGAATGACTAAGTGGCAGCAGCTTTCCCAGCAAAGGTCAAAATGTGTGCACTTCAGAGAGGAACTGAGGCAAAGGAGTCATGCACTTTTCCAGGAAAGCTCATCTTTAATCTGCAGCACCTCCATTTACCTTAGTGAATACACTCCTCTTGCTACTTTGAGTAAAGGCTTCAGCCCTGGGTGGGGAATGAGTTCCAGGTAGAGAGGTGCAGTACAGGAATGAGCCCAGAACTGAGGCAGGAGGAGCAACAAGTACCTTAACATGACTGAACAACCACAATGCAACTTGGCTGTAAGCAGAACCTGCCACCACAAAGAGTCCTGTCTTCTCCTGTGTCCCTGGCATTTATGGGACTCTAATCTTCTGAGCTGTTCTAGTTTTGTACCTTGAGCTTCCTCCATCAAAGGTACCTGTGTGATTTTTACAACAAGATCTAATACACACCCACTCCTCCTGGAGCTCTAAAGGTCTTTAATGGGTTGAGGTTGAGCCCAATCCCAAGTTGGCTGGGTCTTTCTAGATCCTTCCAGCAGTAAATCATACTACATAACACACATTTCAAATGTTCCTATACAAAAAGGACAAACCCTACTATGCATATTCACTCTGATTCTTGTGCTGGTGTCTCTGTCTTTTCCGCATTCCTACCAACAGC
>NW_009952363.1:395391-416275 GCF_000747805.2 Chaetura pelagica | reverse complement strand
CTACTGGGAGGAAAAAGAGCATCTTCCTCTTTCCTGTCTCTTCTACTGTTGAGCTCCTGACATTGGCCTGCCTGCCAATGCTCCCTACTTTCCCTGGCCCTTTTTCTTCCCTGGCTGTGGTTAAACAGGTGCCCAAGAGCTCTCCATGCTTTGATGAATGAGCCACTGCCTGCTGGTGAGAGACAAACGTCTCAGAACTTCCCGCTGCTTTTACGAGCGCCAAGCTCACCAGCAAGCCCATCGACAGGCAAGAGCAGAGCAACTAAACAGCAAGCTCCCCACTGCTGCAACCACTAATGAGCCACTTACTTGGCATGAGCCCTCCCACTGGCGATGGCACAGCACCTCTCTGCCAGCTCCCAGCTACCAGGCCCTGGGAACGGGAAAGCCATGTAGTGGGAAGAGTCCAGCACTGCACACACAGGGCATTCAGTGGTGAAACCTGGTATTTTTAAGTCACTGATACAGGGACCTGAAGGGAATGGATTTTTAAATTTTTTTTTATCCTTCTTGCTCCATCAGGAAATAATTCTCATGAGCTTTTTGTGTCTGAGGAACAAAAAACAAAACTGCTTTCATCTTTGTGTACCAGGTCTGCCCACAGAGCTGCAGCAGTGTGCATGGCATCCATTTTGTGCCTCAGGACCTCCTGAGCTCACTGACATTGCATCAGGTCACTTCATGGCCACCAGTGGTATCGCACATCTCAGCTATTTACCTTTCTCCTTGCAAGCCAGATTTCACAGTAATAGGTTGTTAATGTCTTTGGAGTTGCTGGTCCCTGTGTGTGGGAGGCAGCTTGTTCTTTCAAGCTGCTGTTGCCTGGAGAAAGATGTGAAGGTGAAGTTTAAAGAACTAACTCCAAATGACCTTGCAAAATTACACAGTCCTGCAAGGACAAGATACAAGTCTGGCACCCCTGGCCTGCTGTTTTGCATAAAATTTGTGTTTTAGCAAAATATTATGGTCCAAATTAAATCAAGGGGAAAACACATGCCAGCTCCCTCAATGCATTTTTGAACAGTATTGCAATGAGACCCCACAAAATTCATTGGAGTTACACCCTTTTTCATCTCTGAGATCCATGAAGCCTGGACCTGCTTTTACTGCTAAAGGCTGTCAAGCTGCAGCCCTTTTCTCCAGTGTTGGTTTTGGCTTACTATATCTACATTAGTTCCTGCTACAGAGTTCCATGACATTAGGTGGTTTTCTCAAGCAATGAGTGATGAAGACACTTACAGAGAGCTTTATAGCCCTTCAGTTGACAATTTTCTGGGTTGAATGTGCATCTCCCTCATAGCAAAGGTCCCTGCAACCACAGATGGTGTTTTACATATAGCAGTAAAATGACATAGCTGAGCTGCAGCGTATGTGCCTCTGTTGTCTCTCTGTATCCCATGCAAGTCCACTGGGTCTCCAGCTAGCTCCCATTTTGCATACACCAGCTTAACATTCAGCAGAAGCAGGTAGGATGCTGGCCTCTTATTTTTCCTTCAACCAGTGAAAAAGGTTGCAGCATTAAAGTGGAGGAAAAGAAAATGACCAGGTCCTTGCTCATGAACATCATATTTCTCTCCACTACAAAGCCACAGCTTTGCAATGTTATAAAATCACTGTTATCTCTTTCCCAGTCCCCCCTCAAAATAAATTGGCAGTGCTCACTTTCATGGCTTTCCATTTACGAGAATCCTGCAGGTTCTTTGGTGTTTTAAGCTTGTGAAATATTTCCCACCTGATTCATTGAGGATTATTATTAAAGTGAATTTAACACCGACTAAAGCTCCTGAGTTGTCAGTCCTGGGAATGTGATGTTCTTTTCAGCTACAAACTATTACAGCAGGGACAGGGGAAGATTGTTTCCCAGAGATGCTCATCAACAAGCTTAGTCTGACCTCAGCTAGGAGGAAGGGCAGAAGGCTATTTCCCACTCAGGCACTATCTCCTCCACCAGCCTTTTCTGCTGTGAGACCATGCTGTGATGGAGAGAACTCACTTTCTGTCTTCTTTGCCCTGCAGCCTTCTGGGGAAGGTGCTTCCTCAGCGGGAGGTGGCTGGGGAGCAGTGCTGTAGAGGAGATCTGTGGCCTTGTCTGACCCTAAACACTGATCCAAGAGGTTCTGGAAGATACCATCAGAGAATGATCCCCCACAGGCAGTCACAGCAGAAGAGCAGAGAGATGGATGAGATCAAGATAAGAAACATGTTAGCCTGGCTTAATCTCTAATAAAAATTATCTCAGCTTATGCATAGCTGGAAAATACACCAGAAATGTTCTGGGGAGATGTGAACAAGTTCACCAGTCTCTTGTCTTTCTTCCAAACATCCAGGCTGCCCTGATACCCATCCAAAAGAAATTACATTTCCTTCTTGATAGAAAGCAAGCCATGAAATCCCTTGTGGACCAGCTCAGGGATCAATGTGCCCAAAAAGACCCACAGTTCAGGCTCCTGGATGTTCTGACAGTGCCTTTGTGAAGCTACAGCAAAGAATACACTCAGTGAATCCTCATCATGCCTTGACAAGCCTCCATTTCCACTAAAGTCCCCAGAGATGAAGCACTACTGAATTCCTCTCTTGTACAGGCAGGGAGAGAGGCAGTGTGTTTGCTGGCATGTCCAGCTTTCAAGCCTCTCCCATCCTCTCTCCTGTACTGACTCTGCCAGGGATGATGCTTGTTTCTGGGGAGCCTGTCTTACAGGCTTGTCATCTCTCTCTTACATGAAAACACACATCATTTTACTCCTACCTCCAGTTTCAAGGGTGAAAGTAGTAAGGGGTATAAACAACATGAATGCTTTTTTTATTTCATTGTATTTTCAGTTGACTGCACAGAATGTTTTAGTTCACACTAAAATATTTCTGAGGGAGAAGAAGAATTTTCCTACCCCTTTAATTTTGAATTCCCAAAAAGAATCAAGATGCAGCTGAGTTGATGCAATGACATCAGCTCTCCCTGCTGTCATCTCACGCTGTTTGGCAGGTTTTAATCTCAAACCTCCAGCTCCAGAGCCATGTGATGAGACTCAAAAAACACCGGAGAACACTGTGAGTGTCTCTTCCTTTTCACTGAGGAGAAAAAAAATTAAAATTATGAGCATGAGACCCTTTCCAGGCTCAGAAAAGATACAGGTACAAACTTCTGGACCTCTTCCCTTCTTCAGTAAAAAAAAAACAACAAAAATAAACCTACAAGAAAACCCAAACCAAAACAATAAAAACAAAACAAACTCAAACCCTCATGATTTTGGAGCCAATCTTGTGATTTCTAGAAGTATTTCACTCATGATTCCTGAATGCTTGAGGTTGACAACATTGACCCTACCCTGTGTTCTAAGAGCACATGCCAAGGAGACTTGCTATATCAGCTAACTTGTAAACACTGCAAACTGTCTGTATTTATGTTGAATAATCACTTTTGCAGGGCAAAGCCAAAAACAGAGCTCAAAAAAAAAAAAAGGGGGCCTGAAATCAATATACCCTTAGTTCTCTTGTCTCAGCAAAAGGAGTCTCAGGCAGCTTTTTAACCCTTTCACACTCTAAAGAGGAGAAACAACAGCCTTAACAAGCCAGTCTCTGCATTGTCACATTTAACATTATGTTCCTGATCTGATTGAAGATGTTGTGACAACAGCCTAAACCCATGTCCAAAATATATTTTAAAATATGAGACATGTATGGTAAAATATTAAGACCCACAGCAAGTGTAATGACATGGTTTGGTGCCTGGGCAGAGCCAGGATCCTTGCCTTGCAGGAAGCAAGAGATGTCACAGCCCACCCCTGGGTGCCCATGTCTTGTCTGATGCATCACTTCACTGGCACAACAGGCCCACCAGCATGTCCAAAAGTGCCGTCAAGCTCTCCCATGGGTCTGCTCACCTCTCTGTCCTCATCCTATTGCCTGTACTGTGAGCAAACACATCACTTCTCTCATCCTGTCGAGAAGGTTTGATGCTACAAATGAACCACAAAACCTCTACATCTGCATCACAGACTTGTTCCACCCCCCTGGATGCTTCCTAGTCCCCAGAAGATGCCAGAGCTTTGTGGTGCTCCAAGCTGAGGAAATTGGGCCAGGGTTGCCAGCTCAGCTCCCTCACCCTTAATATATGCAGGGAGTGCTACTGGTCCATATGATGTCAGCCCAGAATTAGCATCCTGATTAACAGCTGGCTTTCTGCCATTCTAATAAGCTCTAAATACCTCTCCTAGGAGATCCTAAAAGGAATTGGATTTTGGACAGGGTGGGAGAGGATATTTTGTATTCACAGGATCTTCTTCATACCCACAGGAAGTTCAGTAATTCTCAGTAATTGTCCTACACTGTTTTTAAAGCTCATTGTTTTCAAAAGGCATTTCATTGGCAGGTGCTCTTGCAGTTTCCATTCCCCATTCCTGACTCCCCCTTTCCCCCCTTGAATTATTGATCTTCAGCCAGAACAGGATTTGTCTTCATTATATGTGAGCTGCAATCACCACAGATATTAGTGTAAACTCCTGGCAGCAGATTGATTAGTTCCTTGCATACAGAAGCAGAGAGTCCCTCCCACAGCTTTATCAGGGATCCCCAGAGCCAATTGTTCTTTACAGGACACAAAAATGGGAATTAGATTTCAGTTAAATACATCAGAAATTAGATTAGATGTTATTACTTCAAAAAGCCAAGCTCGGAGGAGCTGTGCTCCTCAAAAGACTAAAAAAAATATGTATGGAAATATCAGCAGCATCACTCCTCATCTCAGTGACTTCCAAGTGGGAAAAACTTGAGTTTCTTTTCTCACCACTCATAAGCAATAGGTCCTAGGGCAATCCTTCTCAGCAGGGTGCAAAAATAAGCAATGATAGAATAAAAACTCTCTCACCCTTGGGAACTAGAACTGCAAAAGCAAGCCTGTGTTCCCCATAGTCCTGCAGTGTCCCTTCTGCTGGTCTTTGCTTGTAGCAAGCAAGGAGTTAGAGACCAAAAGCTAGTCAAGGAGAGTTGTTCTTCCACTGGGAACAGGCTTCCATTGCAGAATCACTGCACAAGCCACCAGATAAAACACAACACGTTTGCATCTACAGTTTTGCACATAAGAAACATCCTGGGGCATTACTGAAAGTTCCCAAGGACAAATACGACCTGGGATTCACAAGAAAATCAGTTGGCACCCACCTGCAGGCAACCAAATGCAGGAAGAGCTCAGCAACATCCCAGCAGCTGTGAGGAGAGCTGCTGCAAAGGGTGACTGAGCTGTCTTTTCCCCAAGGAAAAGTCTGAGAGATTTGAAATCCTCACCTATTGGTAGAAAACCTTACAAAATTTAATTCTATACTATAGCTCATCAACAGAGTCATTCTCCAACCTTAGCCAAAGCAAGCCCTCTCATCATCTTGTATCCTCATCGATGTTTTTCTTTTGGCTCAGAAAAGTTTAGTCTGGGCAATTCCTGACAATTCCAAATGTTGTTGCAAACGTCATTTTTCCCACCCACCACTCTGACCTCTTCATGCTTCTCTCTGTTACCATCCCTTAGCTACTTCCTATCTACCACCCCTAAAACAACTTGTTTCCATTTCAACCCTTCTGTTGACTGTCAGACTAAACTGAGATAAGGCGGCCTAATTACACTGGTTATTTTAGATAGATCTGATTCCAATGAATCACACTCCAGTTATAACAGAAAGCTGCAGGTTTATTTAAATAGAAATTAAGCTCTACAGTTAACGTTTCTATTACGAGGATTCTTGCAAACAACTTGGTAATAGGCTGTTAGCACTTTTATATTCATAGCCTCTTTGGCCTGGAAGAACAAGATGATTAACATATGTAAAAGCTCCAAATGATCAGCATCCTTGATGCTGATCCAAAGAACCTCCAAAGAGCCATTCCTCAGACATGTCCTTTTATAACCCAAACAATTTAATTTACATATTCATTTACATATGTCCCACAACACTTTAAAAGTTTCTTGTTTGATTGGTTCAATAGCAGTTCATTTATATTTATCTCACTTCCACATTTGTAACATCATTAGAGTCACAATGAGCTTAAAATACTGTAACAAAATCCTTGGTGTCAGAACAGCCCCACCTTAGAAATGTCTTATTAAAATTCCTCATCACCCAGTCTCAAAACATCTTCTAATCATATTCCAGTGCAAAACATTAGCAAATCACCAGGTTGTAGCTCACGTTATCCAATTACATGAAAACGAAGGACTTCAGCTCTGTCAAAGACAAATTATTCCTACTGCTGTTTGCAGCCAACTTGGCCTCCCATTCCTGGTCTCTTTATACCACCACAGCTACAGAGAAGGAGGTAGTAAAGACACGTTGCTCCAAGGGCAATTCCAAATGTGCCATTTTCCCTTGCCTCCCATGGGCCTTGTGGACTCCTACAAGGATGACCCCACAGCCCCAACATCTGCCAGATACTCACTGAGGATAAAGCATCCACCACTATGAGGTCCTGGTCTGCAGGCAGGGCTTCAACATGCTTCAAGATTAACCATAATCCTTCACTTCTTCAATTATCTGTCCCTAAAATAGTTACCATCTTTTGTCAGTCTTCCCTATTTATACAGCAAGCTCTCCAGAGTCATTTTATGTAGAAGTCAGCACAATGGAGCCCCAAATTCCCTCAGGAACAGAGATGATATTTCTTTCTTAATCATGATGATCAGCACCATCCCTGACCCTTTCACACCACATCCCAGTCTCACTGTCATAGGCAGCTGTTATTTTTGGAGCCATTTCACATGTCTAAGGTGGTTAAATGGCTTTCATCATTTTGGCAGTCAGAAAACTTGCTACCATACAAGGACAAAGTTTCCCAGGAACAGGAAAGCTACTCAGGAACCTTCTTATTTTCCAAAGGTAGGAGTGTCACTGACAAAGACATTCACAGGTTCTTTATGCAATGGGCTAGAATTAACAAAGGGGTGAGTCATTTTTCATTTGTGGAATTTTAATGACTATCATCAACAACATTTGCATTCATTATTCCTTCATGACATACCAAAGAGCTGGGAAAATTTTTGCACTTAGAAAACTACATCACTGCAATACTAGTTATGTCAAGGCCTTAATATTTATTTGAATTATTCTTGGCATGTTTTTTCTTCTCAGAGCACTATGGAGCATAAAATTACTGAAGTAAATATGTATCTCCACATGCATGTTTCTATAAAATAGTGTAAATATACCACAGAAATTATCATCTCTACAACATAAATATTTTTCCATTGAAGGATCATACTATTTCATGAGTAGAATTTTCTTTCATTTTCAGTTGAGGAACAGTGGGGCTTGTGAATCTATGTCAGAATGAACATCTACAGACAGGGTTTTCAAAAGGAATAAAGGATATGGATTATGTTTTTTTCATGGAGGATTTGGTCTATCTCTGTTAAGAACTGAAATTTCAGGGTCACAGATACCTCGAATCAAACACTTTCAATATATCTCCAACTACAAACACAAAGTGCAAGATAGGCTCTGTCACAAGCCACTGAAGCCACAGCCTGGCAATCAGCTGAACACCAGAGGCAACAGCACCAAGAGGTTTCCCCGACATTTTCAACAACCCCAGTTTAGAGTAATAGTTCAGTTCGGGCAGCCAGTTTGGTTGCTGGTTTCCCTGGTGAGAACGATGACAAATGAGTCAGTTCATGCCAAGCAAGACAACAGCTTTTCTGATTTAGATTTTCCATCAAGAAGAAGAGCTCAGAGAGCTGTAAGTTGTGCCAGTTAAGTCAACAACAGACTCCAGAGTGTTCTGATTTTTTATTATTTGATAAAATAGAGAAACCTTATCCAACACCTACCCAGCAGTAGGTTAAACCCTCTTCACAGAAATTAAACACTCATGCTCTCCTGTCTGTAAAGGAAGACAAGCACAGGCCCCTAACACTGGTGCACATTCAACCAGCCAGCAACTACTTAAAAAAAACCCACAACAAAACACAAAATCCAAACAAAACAAAAAAAATAAAAAAATAAGGATCTTCCCACAAGCTTGCCAAGAATGAACAGATACAGACAAGAGTGGTATTATCTGGGCAGGGAGAGGGTCAGCAGATAGGAGACCCCTCACTAACAGGATGCAGTGTGGCACATATCAGGTTACACATGGAGAGCAGCAGAGCTCTGACCTGCCCAGGCACCTACACCAGCACCACAAGGTGTCTCAAGCAGCCCTGGGCATCGCCAGAGAATAGATACTTCTTTTTTTTTCCAGCTCTATGAGCTGAATGCAAGCTCTGAGCATCAGCTCACACTCTCCTAAAGACTGGCATGAAGTAAAACTTGTCGTCTCATGTAGCTTTACAGGCAGCTGTGACAGAAAGGGCTGTGGTGAAGCTGGTCCCCCAGCTGAGCCTGACCAGAAGGCTGCACTGCCACTCCTCAAATCTCAGCGGTCCTCAGAGGCAAGGAGCACAAAACTGGGACCAGTAGCTACATTTACCTCTGTACCTTAAAGGGAACCTTGATGGATTGGTTTATTTATTTCCATAGCTCATGGTAGGAAAGCATGAACATTTACTGATTGAAAGCTTATTTTTTCTATGCTTTCAATTCTAGCTGTGGTAGAGCTTTTCTTTTGTGTTGGAATATGCCTCACAGTGCAGATTTTCAGCATAATAAACCTAAACTATAGAACTGACCTGTCACAGATCATTGCAAACCTGGCCAAGATTTTAAACCCATCACAAAACAGTAAAATACTCCATATTTTATCTTTTATCCTTTTAAGCACAAATATAATTTATTTAATTCCCTGATAGGACAGTGGGCACCAGCATCAGTTACAGAGCAGAGGTACCATTTAAAACAGTTGCAGGAATCTCTAGTCCCTAGGCCAGAACTGGCTGTGTTTTACATTATATTTACCCTTCTTGAATTTCTTCTTATGAGGGTCTGTGTTTTGTTGACATTCCCCTACTAATTAGAGAGACATTTTATGGTTACCAAAGAGACATTCCCTGCCTTTAAGTCCCAGACCTACAAATTCCTTTCTTTCTCATCTTCATTTGATCAACAGGTAAAGAAATGACAAATTGGTCATTTACAATTCTCTAGATGAAACCTGCATCTCTGTGTGTCTCTAATGAAGCTACTCTAATGTGTCATGAATTTCTGATGCTATCTTTTGGAAACACTTGCAGTGCAAAGCTTCATGAAACAATGTACCTACAAAGATATATTTTTTAGTCTACCTCCTCATATGGGGCTCACACACACATGTGCAAAAGCACTTAACAGTAGTTATCTCCACTCTATTGAAAAAAGAACTTTCCAATTTTCAGTTATGTTAATACAAAACCTAATGTCCTGTGGAAGCTGATGTGAGTCGTGCATGCATGAATTATTATCGATTTCCTTGCAAAGACTTATCTCTGGACTACAAATAGTCTCAACATAAAAGTTAAGGTGAAATACGCTCTAAACTGTGTCACACAAAAGGAAACTATTTCCACTCTTCTGCAGGTAAACTGGCAGATACTTCTATGATATCCAGCTAATCCTTTCTGGATGAGCATTAGATTTTTCTTGGCACAGCATCTTCTACTTGTAGTTCAAATGAACTATCAATGCATAGGATAAAGTGGAAATTGCACGAGTCAGGCTAAACCATTATATCTACTGGGGAGAGTGGGGAGCCACACACTGCACCCAGGCTCTGCCTGGGGCAATCAGAGAGCTCTCCTGCTGGAGATACTGTCCTATGAGCTGCCTTCCAGGATGGCAGTGTTTCGGTGGTGACTCAGAGTTTAAGCTTGTCAGAAAATAATTATTCCGCCTACCCAGGGAAAACATTGATCTTTACATGAAAACCTCTAAACTGTACACTTTTGCACATCATGTACACCAAACCATAGATTAATAAATGATGCTACAGTGCTTCACAGGCATTTCTACACTGCTTTCATTGTGTTTTCAGTCTCCTGTGTGAGGTATGCTCAGTGGGTGGACTATATTTCCCCCAGCACACTGTAATTTCATTTCTTGGCAGTTTTCCATCGTTCATCATTGGAATTCCCAGCTGAAGCACACCAAGAGTTTTGCGTCCAAGTGAGGACTCATACCAAAGAAGACACAGATACATGAAAGGAGAGAACAGCAATGCATTGGTTGAGGGGGAAGGATCAGTGCATTGTAATTTGAGGATACAAATTTTGCCTACTTTTTCTTGTCTGCAACTCTAGTCTAGAAAGTCACCTTCTCTTCCTTCCCTGCTGCCCCACCAGGAAAGCTGCAGTCAGAGAGAAGGGCTTTTGTCTCAGCATGTGAATATTGAGAGAGAACTTCTATTTCCACTGGTTTTACCCTGGATAGAAAAATCTGTTTCTCAACTAGCTGACCAGGAAGATGCTGAGAAACCAGCCGTGCTAGAGACAGCAGGGAGGAGCATGTAGGTTCTGATTTTGTGTTCAGAGCAAGTCTGCCAATTTACTGAAAATTACTAACCATTTGCACTGTTGTAAATTAAATTAAATCAAAAGCAGACTTGGAGTTAATACATGGGCTGTACTGATCCCACATAGCTGCCTGTGTTTTGTTTTTTCCTCCCATATCACAAAGACAAGTAACTGCACAGGATCCCCAAACACACTATCTTCTTTTCTCTACAAGGGAAATGAATTCATCCTGATCACTCTAGTAAACACTAAACCCACTAAGGCACATATTTAATCAAATAATTAGGAGAGGTGCAGGGGAAATGTGTGCTGAAAAGATAATGTTGCATTTTAAAGGATTCATTATTAGTTATTATATTTTACGTAGAATGTAATTTTCTTTACTAGTTAAAGAAAAGGTGAAGGAAGAAAAGCAAAGTCCTACAAACTAAATGCTTCAGCTCCATCTAAATTATAGACTGCTAAGAACATGCCTGAAATTGGAGGTGCCACCTTTCAAAGCAGCACTGCCATTATGTTACTTACATGGCACTATCTGATTTTTCTCTTTTCAAAGTCATTCTCTACATTCAAGCACTTGAGCAAAAAGATATATGAGCATTCTGGCAGTGCACTTGTATCCTGTAACCCAAAGAACCAGCATCCCCAGCCTGTTTGCAGAGCATGTCAAACCCACAGGTGCACACAATAAAATTAGAGCCCAGGAGACAAAAGTGTACATTACCAGCCCACCAGGGAAGGCACCTGAATATTAAGTGCTTGGCACCAAAGAAAGATGGTAAGAATGAAGTGGAAGCATATGAAGCTCAGCAAAAAGGAGGGAGATACAAAAAAGGAGGGTGTAAAATGCTGATTCTCACCCTCATGTCAGTATCTTGTAGTAGCTTTGATTTAACATGATGTAAATTACAGGACAATCCAGCCCACAAAACCTCCTAAAATCTCTTCCTGTGCTTCACAAACTGCAGTTCTCCCTCAGCGGAAGAGTATTTTAAAGCCAGAAGACTGCCAAACAGTTAAAAACCACCTTTTGAAAAGTGTCTGCTGCTGGTTCTGCTGTTAGTATTGAGATTTCCTGTCAGCATTTACAGAAATTCTTTGGGAGTCTGACAGGATTAAGGGGATTAATACATTAAAGCATTATTACAGCTTTCACAGGGGATTTTCAAAGACTTTACACTGTGATCTATTTGTCCTGTTACATAAAATGAGCATTAATAGGCCAATTGAAAAGAATCACTGCAATCAATAACCTTATTTTTTGTAAACATATTCTACTATCAGAATGAGGAGCTGAGGTCACCTGCCCTCCTACAGAGTGTAACTTAAATTAAGCTGCATAAATGTATTTTTGGTGTATGCCAAAGGTTGGTCTGGGTGTTACAACCTACTCCTGACAGGGAGAGATTTGTTAACAGTGAATCACCACCCCAACTTCTCAAGCCCTATAGTGTCCTGGTTAGCTCAGCACCTGGGCTGCACACCACCTGCTATTCAGACATCCATGTTGCAACTGTATTGCCAAATGGCTCCACGTGGAGGACAGACTTTTTACTTGAATTAAATGTTTATGAGTAGACAGGTGGTTTCTGAGGTACTGATGCTCTCCTACTAGAGAAGATTACGGTGGTTTTTGTGCCCCAGCTCTCCTCTCCACCAGCCTAGCATGGCAGTCTCCTTACATGACTAGTTCAAAGAGAGGTAACCCTGATGCCTCCATCCTCCAACAACTCAACTCACTCCTTATTTACTTCAAGATTATAAGCAGCTGTTGGTCTTACTGATTTTCCAGGCTCCTCTCCCATGGGCAGGGCCTGCCCTCCCTCACAGCTCTGCACTCTCACCCTCCTTTGCATTTCTCTAGAAACAGTTTCACACCATCCCTTAGCTAAAACTGCAGTGTTCTGTGCAGAAAACTTCCCTTCAAAAACGTTCACAGGAAAAAGGGCATAACCTCTCCCCTCTCAGTCTCTGACTGTTTCAAGTAGGTCTCTAAAATATTTAGGCCTAGCGAGAAAGCTGCTCATCTACCCAGCACAAATCAGCACAGGTGAGGGTCGGGCAGCGTTTTCCTCACAGGTGCCTTCTAAAATGGAAAGGCCCTCAGTAACTATGGGCTTTGCTGGAGAGAGGGGCTTTTGAAGCAATATAGAGGGCAGAGTCCTTCCTTGGCCATGCCCTGGGCTTTCAGACAAGATCCTGCTGCCCCTCCTGAGCTGCAGCTGGGGCTCGTTGCACCCTCTGCTGCAGGTGGCCCTGCCGCCCCTCGGAGCTCACAGGCTACGAAATGGTTTCCACTGCCCAGAACCTTCTCTGGGAAGGGTTCCCTTGGGAGCAGCTTTTTGGGGGAATTCCCCCTCTTTGGGCTTGGCTACCACACAATGGAGCTTCTGGGAACTGCTCGCCCCTGTGGTGAGGGAATGCTGCTTCTGGATGGAGCCTTTGGCCTCTGGGTGAGTGAGTTCATCTTCTGGGTATGACCCTCAAGTGGGAGGTTTTTCGCTTTTGTGCACATTTTAGGTCATCTTTCCTAGCAAGATTATTTGCAAAACTGAGGAATTCTTAAGTTGTCTGGCATTATGTTCCAGCCTGACATGCAAATGTGTTGTTTAACTTGGTCTGTTGGAGTGCTGGGTGATTTTCCGGTTGGAATAAACCTCCATTTTGAGTAAGTGCCCTGTTTGTTTTGTGGGTGCCTCTGCCTGGCTTCTGGGCTTGTGTTTTGATTTAGTTTGTCAGTGTTTGAGTGACTGCTCTGTCTGCCTTGTGGGTGAAATAGTGAACTAAGATAGCTATTTGGTGTCTAATTTCCCTGGCTGTTCTGAAAATCCAGGTACTACGAAATACCTCAAAGGGTGAGCTCACCTCACACCCATTATCTTCTCGAAGTGGTTGCTGGGCCATTGGGTCTAGTCTCAATTAAGAACTATTAATGAGCTACTTGTATCAGTGAGATGTATGTTATTGTAGAAGTGAGACTGTCAGTTTTTAGTTGCTGTGAAGTGCAAGGTTGGCTGTGCGGAAAAAGGTTTCACACTGAGCTTTCAGCATTGCTATGGCAGGCAGAAAAGAGTATGTTATCTTACAATAGGTTAAAAACTTGTTAAGGAGCTACTAAAGCATTGACACAGTCGGTAATCTGGTGGGGTGAGGGTTAAAACTAATTTGAACTTCTGTTGGGAATCAAACATATCCATGTAGGGAGAAACTTCAGTTGGAAAAGAATATCAGGCAGGATTTGAGAGAAATAAAAATTTAATCTTGACTATCCAAATCAGTATCCTTTCTCCTGATGGCATTCTGAGAATACAGGCTCTGCAGAAGAGCGGGAGACACAGGCACACGATTAAATAGGTACTGCAAATGGTTTGCCAAGCCTTTTGGATCTGATCTAAGCATAGGTAAATAGAGAAATGTTTTTATTGCTCTCTTCCTTTCTTCATGATGCTGCAACTGTGGCTTCCAAAGTCTCTGGACTGCAGATGTGGCAGGTTGGGTGTGTGGTAAGAGGTATGTGCTGCAGGGGAGGCTCTAGCTGGGACTGCTCCTTGGCTGGGGGAATTCTTTACTGCTAAATGCTTCTACTTTACTTCTAGCCACAGTGCTCTCCTTTTAGTTTTGTGACTCTGGAGAAACTATTGCATTTTTACAGGATTCAATAGAAATAGCAGTTTGCATAAGCCAGAGAACCTTTTCCAAGTCAGAGAGGTAAACAGAAGCTTTGCAAAATTCCTCAACTTTTCTTCCCCACCCTTCATCCAGTAAACCCAAGTTATTTGCAGTATCTGGCATAAGCAAATGGTTAAAAAAGCGAGTCTATCAAGTGGTTGCTGCTATTCCTCTCTGTACTGAGATCTCCTGTCAACCCCTTCACAGAAATACTTGGGTAGTTTGACAGGATTAGGAGGATTAATATATTAATGCATTATTACAGCTTTTATAGGAGATTTTCAAAGACTTTAAGAGTGAGATCCATTTGTCCTGTTACATAAAACGTACAGTAATTGTCTTAATTGCTCCATTGTGACTAGGTACTGCTGCTCAAATAGTACTGCATGTCTAATTGTGCCAATTGTTCCAGGGTCTTGCAGCAGCACAAAACAAGGGGAGCCAAACACAGGATTGCTCTCCAAAGATTTCTCTCACCACAACCCAAATTCTCTGTTGTCACTCTAATCTGGACACAGGGAACAAAACTGATTCTGTAATCCTAAAAAATCCTCTCCTGCATACAAAGCTAATACTGTACAATGGTAGTCATGAGCACAGGCTTGCTTTCTGCCAGCCATGAAGTAGACATGAGTGCAGATTTCAGGGGAGCAAGATATTAAGCAAAGTAAAAAAAAATCACTGCTGAAAGGAGTTGTCCTTTTCCCCTTGTGTTGTTTTCATAGAAGAACCACTAATTACCCCAAAGGTCTTGCTCAACTGGCATGCAAAAAAATGACAAAAAACTGGACAAGATGTGTTCTGTGCTGCTCATGCACACACCCAAGGACTTGTCAGTGCTGAGAGTCCTTCACTGGAGGCACAGCCTGGTGTTAATTGGTCATAACTTTATACTGTTGATAAGATCCATTTCTCCCATGGTGACACACTAAAAAACAATGGATCCATGTCCTTTATGCCCTGCAAAGAAACATGCAAAAGTGTTATTGGAGATCCAGCTGTGTGGACTGTGATGGCCAGGAAGGGCAGCCTAAGTTACTGGGGGAAACAACTGGTGGATGAGTATCCAAGAGCAGCTGGACTGTCACCTATTCAGTCTAACTTTCTGCTTCTGACAAAAACTGCCAGCATGTGCTTCCAAGAAAAAATGTGAGAATAATTAAAAGAAAAACGAGTGAGAACCTGCATTTCAGGAGACTCTTCTCAGCTGTCAAGTAGCTTAAACAATGAGAGAGAAGAGCTGGTATCATTTCAAAAGCTTTTGCTGTGTTTCCTGGTATGTTGTGTTATTCAGACCCTGTCCTGTACCCCTGGCAGATCCTGGCTGCAGTGACAGAGTTTCCTTGGCTGGTCACTTTGGGGGCTATAGGCCAGCCCACAGGTACCACAACAGTCTGGGTCTTGGAGGGCACTTGGGCTGTCTGAATTGGATCAAAATGCTTTCTCATGTGAAGTGACACATTTATATCTTCATAGCTTTTCTCATCTCCAGAGAACCAAACTTTTATTATAACAGTGAAGTGTTTATAAAGCATCCTTTGAAAGGGTAGAGCACCTTGTTTCTCTGAGATTTCAAAGCAGATAGAAAAACAGACAAACTTTATGACATGGTCATGATAATCTAGCTTGAGTTTTCTTATTCTAGTTACCTCTTGAGTTCTCTTTTATGCTTCATTTCACCTGACTAAAGAGTCAGCTGGATTTTCAGAATGTGTTCCACAGAAATCCAAATAAAAATGCCCATGGGGATAGTAAAAGAATAGGAAAAAAAATTGAGGTCTGATATTTTGGAAGAAGAATTTATCAGTAGGGTAATAAAAGAGACTTAGAGTCTAAAGAATTCTGGACTAATCTGCTGAGATTCTTTGTCTGACTGTGACATCCCCTTCCATAAAGAGAGCAGGTTCTCATTTCAAAAGCACACAAGATCTCTGCACAGGCAATTGATGCTATCCTTGTGAAAGCCTTTCTGCAGTTAGGGAACAAACAGCAGCACACTGATTTCTTTCCCCCCAGTTTTGCTGCATTGGAAACTGTATTTCTTGGTGTGCCTTCTATGTCCAGATTATTCCTCAAGTTGTCATTCATTCTGTAGGGTACACTGAAGCCACTCAGACAACATCTCCCCATTTGAACTCTCTTGGATTGCTTTGGTCTTTGGACAGCATGGATAATATGTGCTGCAAACACAAGCCTTTATTTCTTACCATTTTCTTTAACTTTTTGTATGCAAGCAGGTCAGGAGAGGGGAGTATTCATTTTCTTTTTTGTCCACAGGAGCCATGCTCACCAGTCCTCTCCACCATCTATTTAAATGTCTGCACCTGCTTTAAGCTGACAGAACCCAGCTGTGATAATGAGTTTACCCCCCATGTGTGACTTTGTTAGCACTCCACTCTGTAAAGAAAGGAGATGGAGTTGCCCAAAAGTTGACTGGGGAGAGACTTGAGGCTAAGGTTTAAATATCTGTCACTAGATCATAGAAATAGGGAGGAAATGTATGTATTGATGGTCTGTTTGCTTTTCTTCTCATTGTGGCTTTAAAAATGCTAATTTGTAGGTTTCAAGCCTGTTAATAAGCTGTCAGATAGAGATGAAAAATGATATAAAGTGCAGTAATTGAAAAAAGGGAGAAGAAAAGCACAGAAATTAAAGAGAAATCTTTGTCCTAATTTGATTTGTGACTTCATTGTAACAGAAAAAAGCATGTATAGATATTAACAATTCATTTACATAACCAACTCCAATCAAGCAATTCAGATAAATGTGCATTCACTTCTGGAAAGGTGGGAGGATTCATTTTAACCTATTAGCACCCTTTCTTTCAGATAGTTTCTTGTGTAATTCCTTCCATTACCAGATAAAGTTGTTTATTGGTGAAGCAAACAACTTTTTGGTTGGCAGGTCATTTAACTTTCAAAGTTTCAAGGTTCAATCAAGGCATTGGTCTTGGTCTAGATACACACACACACAAAAAAAAAAAAGGAAGCTCTTGGAAACCAGAAGGAAAAAGATGGTGAAGAAGCAATATTGCCTGAAGTCTCCATTTGAGAGCTGGGAAACTGAGGCACAGATAAACTGCCTTGCATGAACTTCAGGGAAAATTCTGGGGAAAGAAAAAGATTTTCTGGTCTCATACTGCCTGAGGGGTCTCTACTGCCTCTTCCTATTTCTCTTGCATCCTTCATCCTTGTATCTAGGCACCATTGTCAAGATTTCCAGTGAAACCTGCCAACATTTAAAACCTTTCATACCATTTACCACACAAAGTACAAGGCATTTTTCTTGCCTGTCACACGCAAAGAAGCAGAGGCAGAAAAAATGACTTGTCTGAAGTAAAAAACACAACAACCCTTGAGGCACAGTAAGCCATGAGGTCTGGCTGATCCAAAAATCCCCTGTTTATGCTCAACTTGCCCACAGCACTGTGTCCTGCAGGTTGCTCATTGCTCATGTTGACCCTGGTCATAATTAAATTAGAATAGTTTCATAGTTCTCTACTGAGTAATGAAACAAAAGGAAGGTGAGGTTTCCAGATCTTCCATTTACTGTTATAGGTAAGGTTGGCTTTGTCTACATACGTTACTCAAGTCTAATTAGAACTGTAAAGGATTTTCATGACTTTGTAGTTTTCCCTGCTCAAAAGTAAATCCGTCCTTAATACCATGGAGAACACTTTCTGAGAAAGGCAGTGAGAAGAGAGAATTAAAGGAAAGCCTGAGTGAAGATATGGGAAAGGATGCCAGGTACAATCACTGAAGCAAATAAAGTGAATTGGTTTGAGGGACAGCTAACCATTCTGCTGAGAAAAGGAGTAGAGGACAGAATGGCAGAGCAGGGAGATCTGCATGATATAAAGCTAACAGAGACAGCACTAGAGGGTTCAGCACCACAGGTTTTGTTCTCATTTACATGTGTATGAGACCTGGGTGACCAAACTGACATGAGAGTTACTTGTACATTATTTTTCTGCATAGCAAAGAGCAGAATTTGGCTTCCTTTTTGTTGTAAAGTCTTCCATCTGTCAAAAAAGGTGTATTTTTTCCTCTTCTGCTAGCTGTAGACTGAATGATGGGTTGATTGAAGACTTAAGCCACAGAAAATAAATTTTCCAAAGCCACTTGCTTCCTATTCAGTTATACACAGTGTTTTATAGCCTATCCAGGATTGGTGCTTGGGCATTTATTCTGTTTCATAGTGGGCAGACACCTCCACAGACAAACCAGTAGAACAGTCAGTAGGGAGAGGACAGCACTTGAGGTACAGTCACTGACATCTTGTTGCTGTGATCCTGCATATCAAGAAGCAGTGATACCAGCAAGACTAACTTTGCATCCCACAGTTACCACTGCCCTTGATAAAGACTTATTGAAGTTATAGTGTCTTTCCATGACCAAGTTAGTAGTTATGGTATGTAACTTTGCCATTTGGAGTTCATTCTTCAGAGAAGAGATCTGCATTTGCACACAGGTCTGTCATTTGAAAATGCCATGAGATACCTTTTGTGGCTATAGGTCTGTAGTTTGGGGTCATTATGGGAAACAGAATGGAATTTCATCATGGTGAATTGAGCCAGTCATGGCCTGGTTTTGTGCTTTGGAAAAACCTCAGGCACTGGTAAAATCTTGATCAGTTATTGATTAAATGGAGCATGTCAGATGCTACGAGTGCGGGTCTGGCTTTTCAAGGCACTAGCAACTATAAAATGCTCCTGCTTTGGAGTTCAGTTTGGAACATTTATAACAAGAGAATATCCTAGCTGTAGTTAGTGGCTTAACTTTAACCTTTCAGCTAAGCTTGGGCCTTTGCAGATTTTTTTAAAAGCTTTAGATAATTTAAAGCTTTTCAGTGAACGAGTATGTGTGGTGTTGAACAAAGCATAGACAAGAGATATGTCAGTGTTTTGACAAGCTGCAAAGAGCACAGGATGCACCTGCAGGCATGTGGCCCCAAGGAGGCATCACCTACCCCTGTCTGAGGGGAGACCACCCTGCCCTGGGGAAGCTGTTTTAGCCAGCAAGGCCCGTGCTGTGGGGCAGGGATGTCCAAGACCTAATTTCCATGTGACAGCTTCCTAGGAAATGTACAGCTTCATGTTGAACCAGATCCAGAAATGTAATAAATAAAACATTAAAAAAAACCACAGCAGTCTCTTTGAGCCAGCTGAAATACTCTGGTTTCAAAACAGCAAATCAAGCTGTTGCAGTTCCCTTATTACAAAAACCCAATAAGGTTAAAATTTTCACATGGAAATTTCTTATTTTGCAGAAGCTGCATTTTTCTATTACAGTAAAAATCAAAACCCAAACCTTTCTAAAATAAAATTTTAGGAAGTTGATAACTTCATTAACATGGATGAACTAGTATAGCTATATAGCAACTTCTGCTAGAAGATATAAATAAATCTATACAGATATAAATATCTGTGCCCCAGACCTGAAGGGCAGCCACAGCTCACAGTGAGAACTTTTCACCTGCCACTGGACAACAGCTATGCCTGGGGTAAAAGAGGCAGCTCTCCACACAGGACTGCAAAAGCAGCAGTGCCTGGTGCTGGTGAGCATTTTGGTTTCCCCAGACAACAACCAGAGAGATCCCTGTGTAGGCTCTTGCCTCATCAGTGCTCTGCTGCCTGGGAGCTCTCCAAAACGTATTTTCACTCTCTCTTTAATATGGCTCAGTGAATGGCTTCATTACACTCCTCCAGATGTCTTCTGACCATCTCCATCCCATGAGGACTCCAGCTCTGGGAGATCATTTTTTTTGCCTAAAAATGCACACAATTTATAACTCTGCCTGCTGTAGCCAGCCAAGTGACTTTTTGCTAGACCCTTTGTCTGGCTACCCAAGCTTTCTTGCATATACCTAGGTACAGATTTTTTTTGTCCTCTCAGTTTTCTTATTCACTGAGCCACTGATAATTATTGAGCTGGGAATCATAAAAGACAGACCAGTTAATACAACAAAGGAAAACAAATAAAAATACAACCTGTGCCTCAGAGGTTGTGCACAAGCTTGGCTTTCTTGGAATATGTCTTTGTCTTTCATAGTGGCAAGAATAGTCCACCCACAAGTTTAAGGCTCTCTCAAGTCCTCCTGTTTGTGTGGACTCTTCCAATTAGTTTCCCTGCTTTTGCTGAGCCAGCTGAACTATTTCCTTAAAGCTAAACCAAAGGGCTGTGGTGCACAATCCTCTTGCAGCACACAGGACTGCATTCCAAAGAAACCTTGTCTAGAAGAGACACTGAGATGTTGCATTCTCTGTTTGAGGATCAGGTTAAGGTTGTGCTCTAGGAGACAGGCCTTGAAAGCTTCCTGCAGAACCAGACCTGACATGAACCAAGGACATACAGGCAAAAAGCGATCTTTTGAATAGCCAAGATTTAGGTGTCAGAGGTGGTTCAGAGATGGGACTCTGAATTAGAGGCCAATTTGCTTGTGATTCTCAGTTAAGGCTTTGACAAAACAGTATGAATCAGGTAGAGAAATCTGTGACCTCAACAATTCATGATGAGTAAATGTTACAAGACTGTTTCTCAAATTCCCACCCATTTTCCCCAAGTTTTGTGTAATGATAATGCCAATGTTTACAAACAGCACTGGGAGGTGTTTCTGAGTTCCTGAAATTTCCACAATTCCTAGGATTTCCTGTCTTCAACACGGTAGCTATTTTTCCCTGTTAGGTCTCACTTCTATCTCAGTGCAGTGATGGAAGCAAAACTGGCTCCAGCAGGAACACAGGGAGTGACTGTTCTGTAGGCGGTGGTGTTCAAAAGGGAAGACACCAATAGGACAGGGATGAAGCTCTTTCCC
>NW_009952363.1:363413-395294 GCF_000747805.2 Chaetura pelagica | reverse complement strand
TTTCCCTCTAGTGCTTTGGCACAGCAAACAGAACTGCTGCTGTTCACATCTCCAGCCTGTCTCAGTTATTTACCCTCCAGCTTCTGCTGGGCAGTGGTCTTGTCACCTTTAAGAGACACAACCAGGAGAGCACTCAGCACCAACAGTAACACTGTGGACATTTTTATCAGCAGTGCCACTGAAATTGTTCATGTTTTGCAGAGATATCGCTGTCCCCTACTTAGGTGATGTTCATAGCTAGTCATTCCTGCAATGGGAATTTCAGAGCCACGTAGTTGGTGAGTAAATCTGGACAATGTTTGTATAAATCCTCTGGTATTGTGAAGCAGCACCTCCCCATTGCACATCCTTGTTTGCTCCTTGTTTGCTGCACGTGATCCACTGTGCTCCTAATCCATTACTGGAGAGGTGGAGTGAAAAAGAGATGGAGAAGGAGCTTGAAAGAGGGAGGGGACAGATGAAGGGCAGTGTTGTGAGTTACAACATGAAGGTGATTTGTATCTTTTATTATTCAGTGCATTTGCCATCTACACAGATTATTACCTTGCAAGAGTATGCCAGCTTGCAAGAGTAATTAGTTAAAGTCCCTTCTTTGACCAATCATTTATGCAGGAAGTGTTTGTGACACCAAAGTCATCTTAGTGATTTCTGCTCCCATCAGCTGTAGACAGGGGCATGTTTTGGGCTCTGGATTCTCCAGCATTTCAGCATTAACAGTCTGGATTGAGAGAGGAAAGGCTGTTGCTCTTTTACATTGTACTGCAGCCTTCTGTGTTCTTGATCAACTGAAGGTAGAGAAATACCCAGATATGAATACAGAATGACTTGTATTCCCCGTACACCAAGTATACACCTGCATGATAAACAGATTTTTTGACTTTTCAGTGTGTATCACACAGTGACTATTATTGAACAACACTACCTTGCCAAAAGGTACAGGTTCACAGAGGAAGATCACCATTAATATGATCACCATATGTTTTTTGCTTCCCAAAAGACTTGCATAAATTTCCCTGTATAATTCAAAGAGTCAGGATAATCTGTGCTTATAGGGGTAGTACTTATGTGCACTGAAAAATTGTCC
Organism: Chaetura pelagica; assembly: GCF_000747805.2. NCBI lineage: Eukaryota > Metazoa > Chordata > Aves > Apodiformes > Apodidae > Chaetura > Chaetura pelagica. Next base: position 394,210 of record NW_009952363.1, on the reverse strand, counting down.
CAGGGGCAGGGTCATACCTCAGTGCTATAACACCTGAAAAAAACAAAAAAACAAGTGCTTGAAAAAAATAGACCTAAGTGATAAAGCTCTGTCCCCTCTGTTGTGCCAGGTCTTCCCACCCCCTGCTATGAAGGGCTGGGCACTCTCTCTGTAGGTTTTGGGTAGTCTTTTTGGCTAATTCCTATACATCCTGTCTCCATAGTTGTCTTATTTCCTAGTTTGCAAGACTAAGGTACCAGTTTCTGCAAAGAAACAAGTTCTGTTTGTATACAAATCCACACCACTTGTGCATGTTGGCATTCAGGTCTTTGTCTCCCTGTTGATAAATATGCAGCACAGAAACAGTTACCAGCATTCAGCACAATAGATCTCTACCCCAGACCTGCAAAAGGCAAAGGTTTGAAGGATTTAGTCATCCTGTTAGGGCTGTGTGTAGCTACAGATCAGTTTACTGTCTTTACAATCATATTGAGTTGTGGTACAGAGGTTTACATAAGATGCATATATGCTTGGCTCATAATGCATCCATGCCTCTCAGCCTGATATTCATATGTGCAGTGGTAGTCTGGGTAAAATGAGCCTGAATCTGCCTCTTCATGCTGTACAGTCTGACATATAAGAAAACCACAAAAAACACAATCATACAAGAATATGCAATATTTTCATATATATTTGCAGCAAACACAAGCTTATGTGTGTAATGAAGTCCATGACACGTAGGAGCCTAATTGATTTTTGTGAAGCCAGTTGCCTGCAGTCTCAACATCTACATAAAATATCCAAATCACACTAGTTTTTTCTGTCCATAACTCTCCTGATTCCCTTTGTGGAAAGCAGGGCTGCATTAAGAGTTCTCAGAGAGCAGAGCTCATTTTGCCAACCAAATTGCAGACACTGCTTTGCAAGATGTTTAAAATCTAACAAATGTATGAATCTCCAGAGCAGTAGTGGGAGAAAAAAAAATCAAATTCATTTGCAGACCTAGAGTTTTGGGTTGGCTAGTCAGCTAGTTATTTCAAGAATAATCAGTTACAAATTATCAGTTTAGGGCAGTTTCAATCTCTGAGTCACAAAGAAGATAAGTACTTCTGCTTGCCATGTTGGAGGGGCTTGGTTTGGGGTTTAGGCTGCAGAAGGAGTCTTTCAAATTGAACAAGCATTGGGTGGAAAAGCTGCTTCAGCTGTCATTTTTATTAAGCTTAAAGGAAAGATGGGGCAAGGAAAAAAGGAAGTCTCTGTGATCAAAAAATCAGCTTGTAAGACAGAAAAGGGGAAACTGCAGGTTAGGTGACTTCTATGGCCAAAATGGAGAAAACCTGAACTTCCAGCAGTTGGTCGTCTTTGTCTCATGCAGCAGAAGAACAGGGAGTGTGTGGACACCTCACATTTCACTAAGCAATTACTGCCTCTAGTTGTGTGTCCTGCATAGGCAGCAGGAACCTTCCCCCAGCTCTTATTCAGCCCAAATCTTGTTTTATCAATACCATTATCTTGCAGCAGGGAACCCCTAATTTTCTCCTAAAACCCCTGGTATTACTTTGGTGCTGTCACAAATGCTTTTTGCAATGAAAGCACCACTCTTCACAATACAACTATAGTGTAGGGGCTTATTCAAACAAACAGCATGGAGAAAACCTATCCCTCTCTTACTTCATTTTGTAGCTGCACATTGCTTTGTCCTTGCCCACTGTGGGCACACCTGTGGGCTGAATTTTTCTTTTCACTTTATTTTTTTTCAAGTTTTCATTTGTTTGACTAGTGTCAGATTGACCAAGGAGCAATTGAGTTCCCAGCATGGCTCACAATACTCAGCAGTGTTTTATCCTTTAACATAAGGATTAAACACAATAACTGGGGGATGGAAAAGATGGGGTAGGATTTAAAGAATATTAATAACACTTGTAGCTAGCAGTGGGTCCTGATGCCAAAATTATTTAGATGCCAAAAATACAGAAACTAAAGGGTGTTCTGAGCTGCCAGTGGGTTCTGCTGTTCAGTTAGCCTTCACCTGTGCCAAAGCAAAAGACATCAGAGTTTCAAGGCATTAGTGGATTCCCACAGGGATCAAGAGGTAATTTCTTTCCATGCATTGCACAATTAGTCTAGTGAAAAATGGCTTGGGGGCAGGGGTCAATTTCCTCTGAATCATCACAGACTGGCCAGTGCCAAAGGCAGGAAACAATGCAAAACGCATGGGTGATCTCAGGAGATGTGGCACATCCTGTGCTCCCACTTAAGGCAGAAGCCTGAGCTCTCCTGGTAGCTCCCCCAAGGAAGGTGGAGTTTGGCACAATTTCCACATGTATTCGTATTCAATAATTGATGAGCTCAGTGAGTTCCTAGCAAAGTAGCTGCTTCCAGCCATTTGCTTTATTTAAATGTAATTGTTTAAAACCGTAAAATGAAAGCCCAGAGGGAGACAGAGTTTGACCTGCTGTGCCCACTGTAAGAGATCCACGGCCACAGAAGGGATTTCACTGTTCTGCAATGCTGATGCTTTCCAAAAGTTGCTGTTAAGGCCACAACTACAACTCTCTCCCCTTTGCTAAAGGAGTCCCCTTGGCTTCTTGGCAAATCCTGGCTTTGAACACCCACAAGTGTTCTTGTTCTATTAATAATATCCATGTGTTGTCTATATTTGCCTGCCCAGCCACCATGTAGCAAGCCCAGCTTGCCAGGATCCTGGAGAAACATCCAAGATAAGTGAAGAGGTCAGATGCAACATGAAGTCATCCAGGTGATTTGTTGAAGCCTTTCTCATCCTAAAAGTAGTATCTAATAGTGATCCATTGTCAAGTCACAAAGGCCAGAAAGCAAGGGACAGACACTAGATATCTTTCTTGTGTAATCCTTGCTCTTAACACCCAGAGGCCTTGGTTGTTACATTCCCCAAGCTTCCAGCATCTGCAAAGTTAAGCTTTGCAGCTTTCCAATGTTTTCTGCTGGCAATTCTGTATGGGTTAAAAATAACATGAAAATACCCTTGGTCAGAGATTTCAGTCCCCTGCTTTTCATCTGGATCTAAGGGATACGAAGTCAAATGAAAGTAGTGTATAAAAGGAAAGGAGCTTCCTCTCCCCATCTCAGGATCTTGATTTGGATTCAGTGTGGGTTGGATCTGTGGGTTTGCAGCAGTTTTACCCTAAGCACCTTGATGTTTTGGTGGATAACAACCAGTTGTGTGAGAGCTACCTGCAGGTCTGTCCTACAACCATTACCTGCTCTTCAGGCTCTTGTGCACCCCAGGAAGGTGCACCCACATACTTCCATCCTGTGAGGTGGCTCTCACAGGGATGTCCCAGCAGTCCTTGGCATCCCAGTGCTCTCCCATGCCCCCTCCTTCCTGGGGAAGCTCCCTCTCAAAACACCTGATCCATGAAGCCAGGTGGAGTTTTTGCCACACAAACTCCATACTTAGACATGGTCTGAATGTTTCTGGGCTCAGTGCCTTTGGGCAGAGAGTGATTCAGGAGACAGCACCTTCCCTCAGGAAAATGTAGGCATATCTGACCAGCCCAGGAGGGTGGAACATGCTGTTTGCTTTGGTCTTGATCCTGTAAAGACTGAGGGCTGTGTTTATGCACTGCAAATAGTGCCACCACAGCTGTTATAAAGACATAGTTTATTTTGCTCCTCATCTTGGCTTGCCAAGCAGCTTGACCCTCTTTGCACTAATGCATCCTGGACTGAAACCTCCACATCTATTCCTGAACATGTTTGTAACTGAGATAAAGCCTGGCTGAGAAGGCAGAAGCACAACTGGCTGCAGAATGCTTGTAGCACCTGAGGCAAACCCCCATGTATTGTGTGTGTGTGGTTAAACCTGTGCTGTGTGTGTTTGATAGCTGGGTATCAGTTAGGTATATGGCTACATAATTATCCTGCAATTAAATTTAATAGCTTTGCTAACAGCTAAACTACAGGAGACTTTGTCTCCAAATTTTTGTGCTGGGATTATTAACCTTTTGATGGCTTCACACATCTATTTACACTTGCATACTGTCCCCTGTTGTATTTATATTCCATCCAGAGGTTTATAAAAATATTCTGTTGTGTGTTTTTATAAGCCAGCACTGTTCAGTACAACACAATCCAGCAGGGTATGTTGCACAAGTGGGGTGATTTCTGTGTGCTAGGGTCTGTGACAGGAAAGTCTTGGTCCCATGATCTGTATAGTTGTCCTCCAAAAACACAGCCAGGAATATCTGGGGTTCCTTCAGGAAAAGACACAAGGTGAAACAGAAATGTTGCAGAGGGAGGCAGTAAAAGGAAAGGCTGCTGAGATGTAGTATAAAAGCCTAGATTTCAATTTGAGATCAGTGATTTCCCATTACCTGATCTGTGCATTCACCTAATGGACTGTGGCAAGACAATTGAGGATGTCCAAGTTTGAAGAAACCTGTGTGCTGGAAAGAGCCACCAGCTGGTCTATGGCAACAGCAGGAGCAAGAGCAGTAACCCAGGTTTCCATTAAGCAAGATGCTGTGTTCTCCAGTAATTCTTTGCCTCTAAAGGTTCTCCAGGAACACAGTAGAATATATATATCTTCTCTTCAGGGCTCAGACTCCCATGCCAGATTAGCACACAGTGAGTGTCCCTCCATCTCCTTGTTCAGTTTACAGGATGCGGTTGCTCTCTTTAACCTTTTGTACTGCATAAGGTCTATGTTTAGGCATCCTCATTTCTCTCTCTTTATTAAGAGGAATGATTTCTGTTTTGCAAATTGGAATCTGTTTAAGCTTTCACTGTGATTTATCTCTCCCACCACACTAGGTTTTGTTTCTGTTTTAACTTGTTTTCAACTTCATAATGATTTTTAATCAGACAACAATTAATGATGTAAATTAGAAGAATGAACACTGAGGGATTGCTACATCTACTATGTTACAGTTAGTTGGATTTCAATAATTCTGTCCTTTTCCTATATCATTTGGAAGCCTTTTACCCACAAAGGTTTAGCAACATGTATAACAGTCAATGTGGAGGAGCACAGGCAGAACATGGAATGGTCCAGTGGAGCTTTATGCTGGAGGACAAGATACATTAGCTTTATATGCAAGCGATGTTGATGGGCAATGAAAGACATTAACCTTTACCCTGTCACTGCATTATACTAAACAAGAAGACAAAGGTCAGGCCTTTGGTTGTAAGAAACCTTTAAGCTACTGAGACTCATTGCAGAAACATTTATTCAAAAAAGATGTAAGCCTTGGTAAATATACTGAAAAGGATGGAACAAGAAATGGTCTTTTTACCTTAATGCAGGTGTTAGTTTTCACTTTTATTCATCATTAGTGTGACAGTTTTTAGAGAACATTGGAGTATCAGGAATTAAACTCTTCAGGGAAAAAGTGGAAGTAATTTGATGATGTGATCTGTTTGACTCCAGTTATCCCTTGTATCTTCCAAGCAATTCCTTAGCATATGAGTCCCCCAGAGTAAGGTAGCTGTCACCCCAAGTCCTTTCATGAAGGCAAACTGGTCAGGAGCACCTGCAACACTAGAGGTGTTACAACCAGTATGGTGAGCTATGCTTTAACTGCTGGATAATTCCTCAGTGGGCAGAGGTGAACTTGAAGGTATTTTCAGTCTTTGTATTGATGCAAACCAAAGAAATGCTGTATTAATGCTCTTTAAGTGCTCTCTTCTAACTGAAGTGGAGTTTTTGGAGGCTCTACTCCCCACTACCATTTATATAATGCAGTTTTCCATGAAATGTATAATGTTGCATCAATAAATCACTAGGCAAAATAAATGTGTATCTTTTAGTCAGGAATGTTGTGAGAAATAAACCTTTGTAATTGATAATTAATGTCTTCAGGATCAATATCTGGCAGAAAAACCTGTAGAGTAAATCTGAATCATCTATGACTAGTCAGGAATGACTGATGCTTTAAAAACAAGCCTGAGTACCAGCCAAGCATATAAATTACAACTTTAATATAGGGTAGGCATTCAGTGGCTTGAAACGGGAGCTTCTAGTGACAGACACTGGCCAGTTGATGTTTCATGAGCACTAACACATTTTGTCATTGAGAGAAACACAGAGGAAAGGCTATTCCTCCAGCTTGGGACTGTATTGCACAGTTTTGAGATGGGCTGTCTTGCTTCCTTCTGCCACTAGTAGTCCTGGGAAGAGCTGTAACTATAATAATTAAGATTAAAAAATCATTGGAAGAGGGTGCAAGAGTGGGCCTTTGGGACGTGTTCCTGTGTGTGTGCAATTAATTCCAATAGTCCAAGCAGTGACTGCTGCAGCCCACAGAGTGCACATTGCAGGAGCTCTTGTCATATGAACAAGTGAAATGATCAAATACTGTTCAAGCTTTGACATTTGGGGATGAAGCTAGACCTCACTGTTGAGATTATCCTGTCCAGTGTTTTTGATAGATCTCTGTTCTCTGTGTGGATATGGATGTTGGATGCACTATATATCCATTATCTGTCTCTACATTGATACATGCACAGTAACTAAAAGGACAAATGTAAATACACAAACAAATTCAGGCAGCTCAGATTATGTGCTGAGAGACCCAGTTATCATAAAAAGACCAATAAGAAAGAGTAGAAGGATGTTTGACTGCTGGAATGACTCCTGTTTCTTTTTCATTATTCTTAATAAAAGGAGATGGTGCTGAAAAATTGTGTTTCCTTGGTTATTTTTCCCAGGAGATACTTTATAAAACACAGAATATAAAACAGACTGTGTTGCAAGCAAATACCTTATTAAGTGAATATAGTTAGAAAGAAGAGTAACACAAATGAACGGCAATATTTTTCTCCTTTTACACTTAGTAAAAAGTGCAATAGTTCTTGATAAGGATTTAATACCAGCTGCCCTAAGAGTGGTGAGAAAAAATCTCATAGCTGTGGTGTGTATGAGAACTTTTTACATACTAGTACTGGATAATTAGCAATAGATTAGCATAAGATTTCAGCTGGGAGTCCTGGGAGTGAATGGAAGGCATTTCTTCTAGATTCTAAAAGTGCAGGGCACTAGGAACTCACATAAGGACATGCTTAAGGACTTAACCAAGTTCAGCAAGGTGCTTAGATATGGACTTGCATCACACTATCAGGGCTGATTTCCAAGCACAGCCCCTTGACCAAGCCTTCCCCCCTCTGCCACAGTTATGTGGAACAGTGTATTTGAGATGGCTTTCCAGTGTGAAAACTAGCTCCTAATTTTGTCTAGATTCACCAGCTTTTCAGTACAGCCAGCTCATAACCTGGTTCATGACTCATAATGCAGGTGTATTATGAGACATGGCCCAGAGCATTGAGCACAGCCAAGGCCAGATGTGCTAGACATGCTGTGCTGCTAATCAGCATGAAGGCCTCCACCACTCTTCCAATGACTGTGTGTTCAGGCATCTAAGTTAGAAATATAAGTGCTCAAGTTTTCTATTGTAGTCAAAGAGAAGGTGATATCTCCAGAGGGCAAATGAGACTAGCTGAGCTGCCTCCTCGACTTACTGGGTCTTTCATTGACTAAACAAGAAAACACATTGAATTAGTCCCTTAATCTAGGCGCATCAGGTGCCCCAAGTTAGCAGAGATGAATGTTGAGCTTTGGATAGTAAAGAAATAAAAAGCCAAACTAAAGTGTTGGCTAGAGATGTGCTTGTCCAGTGCTTCTCTGGGAGGAAATTTTCTGCTCGTGGGTCTGTGTCCATGGGTACAGCTGCTGATTGAATGCAATTGCTTACATGAAAGAAAAACATAAGTTGACACAAGCTTATCAGCAGCAGTGACATGGTTGCCTGATGTTCTTGTGATCCAGTGAAAAGTTTTCTGTGTCAGAGGTAAAAGGGGCGTCCCCCAGTGAAAAGCCCACCAAAGGAGGACACCTACTGGTTAAACAGCCTCTTTCTTCCAGGACATGCTCCACCAGCCAGGGAATAAACCTGAACAGTAGAGATAAAGTTGTGTTGTTTCCACTGATGCTAGATGACTTTAGAAACCATTCTATTCAGTTGCATTATTTTTATTAAGTTTTCTTCATCAAGGATTTGAGTCACCTTCAAAAAGAATCCTCCCCCTCCCTGCTGCTGTCATTCTAGCATCCTTCAATAATGCCTGTAAAAACAACAACAAAACTTGTGAAGGAAAGGAATATTATTAATTTTTTTTAAAGAAAAAAGAAAAAAAGAAACGGCCAAAAACAACCAGAACTTTCATTTCTTGTTGAGTAACCATATTCCATGAGGCATGGAGAGCAGACATTAAATTCTCACTCAAATCAAAGGCAAACCATTATTCTGTAATTTTGTATGTAAATAAGATGTATTAGGAAATCGCTCAAGCAATTAATTAAACAGCTGTTACAGAATAAGTGATAAAGGAAACGGGGGGATGGATATGTGGAATTTTCCTTGTGCAGGCATCCATATGCATTTATTTATTTATTGCTTGTGTGGATGTGCATTATAATTCCTGCAAATCAGCTCTGGGAATCATCAGGGGGATGTTATCCTGTGTTGTTGGAATCTGCTTTTGTTGCTACAGCAAGAGGAAGGGGGGAATGAGGATAATTTGGAAGGGGAAGAAGATCTGTGGTTGTTGTTATATGAAGCTGTTTGTGGCATGACTGCCAGCCTGCTTGTATCACCAACACTTTCGCTAAGGGAAGGTGTTTATTAGCTTTCACAAGTGATCTTTTATCTTGGAAAGGTGCAGTGAATTGGGAATGCTGCACTGACCCTAAACCACGTGGCAACATCAGCTTTGCTGTCTTCACGTGGACATTTACTTGCAGAGAAGCCTAAAACTTTTTAACTCTGGTCAAGTTTTTCACACAGAAGCTGTATGGTAGGGGAAACAGTCTTGGGAGAATGAAGTTCTCCAGGTCAAACACTGAAGGATGTCCAGGCCTTGACCATGGTTGAGATTTAGTGAAAGGTACACAGCAAGAGACAGTCCGGGACTGCTGAGCTAATGAGACAGGGTGGATGAAAGGTATAAGGAAAAATGGTACCACAGAGGTGGAATTTGACTAAGAAACACATAGAAGGTTGTAAGCTGACCAAAGACCTCAGGTCTGTCATTCCCAGATCCTTCCAAGGTGGACTGTCCTTTCATTCCCCTCCCTGTAAGCACTAGCTGTGCTTGATCAGTGGAGCAGGATCAGGCCCTAGACAGATCTCTCTAAAGCTGGTGTCTGCAAAACATTTGTGGTGTAACAGAAAGAAATTGTGCAAGTTGGTCAGGAGGAAGGGAATCCCAGAGAAATGAAGTTCAATCCATGTTTTTACCCCACTTCTTCTATTAAGAAGGTATAGAAAGGCTTGTAATGAGCAGCATCAAGGGATTCACTCTCTGGGGGTATAATCTTCCCTCACATAAATGAGCACCAGGTGATGTATCAGAGCCTCTCTCAGCCTTTGTCTCTCCATCATTTCAGCTCAGTAGAATGGATGCACTGGCTGCAAATTGAACCTTGTGTAGAGATGACAGTGTCATGGAAAACTGGGCCCTCAGAGTGTCTGCAGCAATTTGCTTGGCTATGGGACCATATTGTCATGTTCATAGCCTTAGTGAGCCTCAGAGCTCACTGCCTCTCCAGTGGAAAGGAACAGAGCCTTGAGGAGATGAAGGATTGTTCTGGTTAGTCAAGGAAGTAATTTTAATTTGCAACATTCAGCTTCCAACTGTTCAACAATAGTAAGAGGTTAACAATGTGGAACTGGGACTTGCTCAGAAGAGACATTTTGCTCAATCACTATGCATGTCACTGCTGGTCTTCAGGCAGTTCTTTTCTCCAGCTCCACCCTCCATATCTGAAGAGAGCTTATGCTGATTCCTGACCCTTGGCCATGCCATGGACTCCTCCCTGTTCCCAGTTTTTAAACCAGTGTCAAAATGAACTGGATTTTAACCTGAAATTTGTAACAGATACTTGTCACTCTGCTCTGGTCTTGTGGGCAAAATGTTCTCCCATTGGAAAATCTGGAGTTCTTTCTCCAGTCTCATGAGATTGCTCTTGATTGCAACTCATCTTAGGTGAGTTTTAAGATTTTACTTTTCAAACTCTGTCACTAAAAGAAGGACCCTGGATATTAAATGAACCAGCAGAACAGATTGTCCTAACACACCACACCTCTGGTATTGCTGAACAACAGGTGATACCAAATTTCTCAGAACCAACTTGTTCCACCTTCACTTTTCCTGCTAGAGTTGCTGCACTGTTCTAATTTCAACTTCCCAGGCACTTCAGAAGGCATGAATTTAGCCTCAGGGTAGTAAACATTTTCCTGTGAAGTTAAGCTTGCTGCCTACACCATGGAGCAAAGCAGCTGCAGGCTAGGTAGACTCCTACTGTGGTAGTGGGGAGTCACTCCTGCAGTTGCGTGAGACCACCAAAGGCCTGTTCTCCTTGACTAAGAAGAACTTGATACCGAGCTAACTAAAAAGAGATGATGGGTCAAGAGCAACCAGGGGGGAAGGAGCTGGCTTTGTTCCTTGTTTGAAAAGGTGGCATTTTCCCCACTTGCTCAGATCCAGAACAGGAGAAAAGGGAGGCAGTGTGGTCTGTGACTCCAAAATGACTCAGTAGGTCATTCTTGCATCACACCACCTGGCCTCCAATTCCATGGCTCCAAAATGACTCAGTGGGTCATTCTCAAGTCAGACCACCTGGCCTCTAATCAACAGTTCCAAAAAGGGAAAGGACAGGGGTATTTTCTTCTCTGTCCAAAATGGATAATTATTCCAACAGCTGTCCTACATGTAGCAGATTTAATAACTGCAAATGAAGGACATTTATCTCTGAAATAACTGTTTTGATAAAAAATGGTAAAATCAATGAATTCATTACTACACACTGGCAGTAATACTGGGGGAAGGGAACAAGCTTGTGCTGTTATAAATGATTGCAGTCTGGTGGCATTTTCATGTTCAAGGAGGTGTTTGTCTGTAATAGAAACATTTGTGGCCTTTATCTGGAATTGCAGTGGTCTAATATGCAGAGCACACCTCCTGCTAACACCACTACAAAAGGCTTCTGAACCACCTGCAATTTCTGATCTGCCCTCGTCATCAGAGCTTGTGGGAAATTATATCCAGGAAAGCAGTCACTCAGTACTGCTTATCTGCTGAGACAATGAGGGGGAGGCATGGTTAGAGATCTCATATCAACAACTTTTTTCTCACCAGTGACAGAGCTGGAATACACAAACCTCCAACATACACAAAAGTTAACTCAATACCAACAAAATGTTAATGAAGTGGCTGCTTTAACTGGCTCTGGTAGGGTTAGCCACAGCAACAGGTGTGTAAAATAGATATTCCTCCAGGATGTAACTTTCAGGATCCTTTCAGCATTTAATTTCCTAATAGGTTCAGTTCCAAAAATTTTCTGTGGTGTTGAAAAATTGCAGCTGAAGAAACAGAATGTTAGTTTTCTGTGCAAAATCTTTTCAAGTATTCTTGAAAAATTCCTGCAAATATTTTCACTTCTAGGTTTGCAACTGCTGTCCATATGTTTTTCTTTATGCCCTCTTCTCTTTTTCCTTCCTGAATTTGCCACTCAGAAGAGAAGGGGGAGTAAAAAATTCTATTAAGTCAGTGTTTCTTTTTTTTTTTTTTGCATGTTGGTGAGGAAAGTTAGAATATAACTTTTTATCAACAATTTGATTGTAATTTATTTTGATGGAACAGAAAAAACAATCAGCTCTGTTGCTCAATCATGATTTTTTGGACGACCTAGTTTTAGACAGATCCTGAAGACTTTCTCCCATAGAAGTGAAAGGGTTTACCCCAATTTAATTTACCATTGTGAGGTCAGAAATATATGCTGGAAGTGCCATATATTGTGATCTACCATGCTGAGGCCTTCCAGCTGTCTAGCTGTATAGAAATAACTCAAAAGATTCAGCACAAAGGTTCACTAAGTATTCAGTGTAAACAAACACTGATGGGATTTATGGATGTACCTTCCAATTCTTTTTTCATCCAAAAAGCAGAGTGGATTTTGTGACATGAAGCTGAAAAACCCTTGTATGCATTAGCAGAAGTCATTTAGTCTTTGCTCATCACACCTGTGACACTGAACTCTAGCTTGGCAGCTTCTCTCTTTTCATCTTGTTTTGCTTTTGATCCTAATATTTCTTGATGGGGGTTTGCAGTGACTGCCTCTCCAGGCTCTTCAGAGTATCTGATGTGCAGACTGCACAGCTACCTTGCCATCAGTGGGCTGGGGCCACCTGACACCAGCTGAGGATCTGGCCCATAAGCCCTGGCCAGAGAAGCAGCAATGGGTAGTTCCTGTTTGGGCCAATACACAGCTGTACTGAGTAACAGCAGAGCCCAGATGCCACAGAGAAATCTGAATAAATCCATGCTGCACTCACCGTTCAGTTGCCCTAGAAATAACAGCCTTGTCAGAGCCCAGTGCACTGGCAAGAATAGCAAAGCACCCGACATGATGAATAATGTTTACATTGAGAATCCAGATGTCATTTTCCATCCTGTAGCTTTAGAAATAATGGCCTGTTACTTCTTATTAAATCAAGGGTAATCCATTCACCTACAGACCCAATGATAGCTGTCTCTGCTAATCTCCACTCAGGGAGCTATATTCATCAATAGGGAAGGCCTGTGTTTCTAGCAGCAACTGGAAGCCCAATGATCTTAAGTGATGAAATTTCAAATATCAATTAGTAGTTTAAAAGTAGTTTATAGGTCAGTCAGTGCAGTCCAGCATTTACATAAAACCCAGTTTTCTGTCAGTAGTGTGACCTCTTGTGTCCTCAAGCACACAGGCCCCAATATTATTCATTTTCCTCACAAACAGTTTTATTTACTAGCAATAAAAAGCTCAGTGACTCTTTTCAGTGATGATTCTGCCACTGTCATATGCACCTCAGCCAGTTTAATCCTTCTGTGGATGGATCTGATTTTAAAATTGGCCCTGCTTTGAGCTGGAGGTTGGAGGAGACGACCTCCAGAGGTCCCTTTTAACCCATTTTTTCCTATGATTCTATCAGGGAAGTGGTGATAATAGCTATGATTGAAATGTTGTGACCCTGAAAAACAACGTAATTCTCTTTAAACAACGTCTATACTGTTTGTTTCTCTTACTTGGTTTGAACTACAGATATCTTTAATTTTAACTGGCAATTATGGCAGTGTGCACCTGCCTTCCTTGGTCTTTCTGCTTATCTGTGAAAGAAGGTTCTTTTTTCTGTGGAAAAAAAAAAAAAAAGCAACTTTAGAAAATGGAGATTAAGTCAACAAGTGTGTGACCAATTTATTATGAGATATTCACACACAGCAAGATCTGGTCACATCTACTTTCTGATTCTAGTCCTTTGCTTTGGGGCTTTTGGACTGTAATTGTGTTCAGTCTTCTATTTATACAATGAATCTATAATGTAATTTCATGAGGTACTGAGATGCACTGGAAAACATATGAGCACTAAGTTGCTCTGCCTAATCCATATGAAACAGTGTTGGAAATCAGCCTGGTAAACATGGCAAAAGAATGAGCAAGGATTTAATTTGGGGCTCTAACACTAATCTAAAAAGGATTATCAAGGAGATAGCCTGAGATGCAGAGCACTTGAACAGAGAGGACAATGAATCCTATTTAAATGAATGCATTGGATTGCAGGTGGTTTGGAAGCGATTAGCACATGGACTTCATACTGACCAAGCTGGTAGGAGTTCATCCCTCACAGCTACTGCACCAGTTACATTTACTGCTCCATTCACAGAATACAAATAGAGGTTAAGAGAAATAGATGATTTTCAGACATTAGCTTTTAATAGGAACAGCATGTCTGGCAAGATGAAAAGAATGAAAAGCCCTTGCTGTTCACAGTTGTAATCCACCCCCAGTTGTCTCCCTGTCATTTCTCTGTGAGCTCCACCACTTGTGGCTTTGGGGAATCTGCATCAACATGAATTGATATTAAGCCAGTCAAGGCTTTGTGCTGGCTGCCCAGCAGAAGGTGGTTCCTATCCAGAAGTTCACACTATGTGCCAAAGGTACTGGTGCTTATGATCATGCTTCTCTGACCTCTCTGCTCTATTTTACTCATCCTTTTTGCTCTTTAAATTGTAAGTTGTACCTAATAACAGACCAGTGAGGAACTGTCCAGTTGGGGTGATGGCAAGCAAAGGTCAGACCAGCAAAATATGTAATTGCATATTTACCTTAAAATGTAATAATTACCCCTTTTAAAACAAAAAAAGTAACTTGTTCCCCCATTTTGTGGCAAACTAAGAACCTGTTGATCCCCTTGGTCTTAGCTGCTAGTCTTCCTCTGGCAAATTGAAGATTTAGTGGCTTTTGGATTTATGAACTATAGTTTCCAAATACCAGAAAATGCTTTGTGGGATGTACCCTGTGTTGTCCTGTGTTCCTTTATCCCATGTGGCTGAAGCCAAGTCTCTGGCCAAGATCAAGAATTTGTGATGTTTCAGTAACAACTGAACAAATCCATGCTAATTCTATAAAAGAGCTCTCATCCATCCTCTTACTGCTCCCTGTGTTTTTTGGCTACAAATAAATTATGCATCCCCTGTGGTCCCCTGAAATCTTCATAGGTTAGTGGGGTATCATGAGTGAGCAACTTAAAGCCTGACTACCCTCTGCATGCCATGGTGCTCCTAATAACCCTGAGCACTTCTGCAAGCACATCCACCTGGAGCACAACCATTCCAGAGTGTTCTGGTGATATCCTGAACCTCTCTATAGGAAGATGCAGAACACAAAGGCACTCTCACTAGTCTGTTCCATTCCTGTTGCTTCTGACTGTCACAGGTCAACTCTAATAAAGCTCATGAAATGGGAAATGTATGAACCATACCAACATTCTTCCATCTTTCACAAGCCTAGTCAAATTCTTTTGCCAATTTTGTTGAGTGTCCTTATTTTCATGCACAAACACTACCATATAATTGTTCTATCAGCATGGCTCAGTGTGTGGTTGAATTAGAAATTGTACTGGATGATACAGAGTATTCCTTGTTTGAAGGAAAACTGTCACAAAGGTATCAAAAGCACCTTTTCCTTTTTTTGCGAGCTGAACAATGGAAGCTGTTATATACACTGCAAGCATTTAGCTATTATGAAGTTGTATTTGATTCAGTAACTCTGGAATGAGTTCCAGTAGGTTAAATAACTCAAAAGCCAAGGTTCCCTCTTTCTGAAGTTCATGAGCTTAGTTCACTTAGCTTTCCAAACATAAAAGTAATCATAATAACATACCTAGGGGAACTGAAGACCTCACTGGGTAGATCATGGGATGTATTAAGCCATCTACTATGGCTTTCATCCACTGGAAGATTTGTGCAAAATAGAGAATATGATTATAAAAGAAGACAGATCATAAAACAGAGGGCCAAGCCCTCAAGATGTGTATCATAATAAAACCAGTAACATTGCACTGATTTGTGCCAGCAGAGAATCTGGCTCTTTGTATTTACAATCAGCTTAAATATCTCAGAGCAATGAAAGTGGAATATGCTTTAGCTGTACTTTAAGGAGAGATTTCAGCAAACTTTATGTTTGAATTTCTTGGTCGATTAGCCCACAATGGCTTCTAATCACTTGGGAGAATTTTTAAAAATCAAACCTGAGTAAACTCAATACACAGAAGATGAGGAAGTTGTCTGCAGTTCATGGAGACTAACTTCTATTTTTTAAGGTAAAAAAAAAATCCATCAGCTAGTTTGCAAATAGCTATTGCATCCAATATTGAGGATCTGAGCCTAGAAAAGCCTATTGTTTGAATGAAAGCTCAACACCTCATTTTCCACTCATTTTGCAAAAGATGTGCAGTCCTGTGGAAAATTATAGAGTAACATTATTATAAAAATGGAGTGATAGATAAACAGGATCTTTTGTGTTTCTTTTTTTGAGCTAGACATCACAGGTGGGTGTTTTATGTGTGTGTTTGAAGATGGAATATGGATGCATCCTCACAGAAGACTAAACAGAACGTAGCTTGCTCAAACTGGCATTGGGTGTAACTGAAACACTTGTTTTTTCCATGCTGCTCCAATTCCATTCCTGACCCTGACTTTCACTGCAGCTGAAGGTGCTCAGTCCATCTGAAAACCAAACTCTTTGCAAGGCACGTCAGGTTTTCAGTAGAGGAGAGATAATGCAGACAACATTGGGAAAGCTGCCTGCACCCCTGACTGCCCATCTGTAAAATGTAACTAATTTCATTCACTGGGGAGTGCTGGGAGGATTAATTGGATTTAATGGCCACAATGTACTTTACATTGGTTGGGTGGAAGGAGACTGATAAGAGTTGAGGTGCAAATTTCTCAGAGGTGCAAGGAAAAAAACTGACCAAGGAGGAGGGCAATTATTTAAAGAGTCAGTGAAGCAAGGAAAAGACAATTAGCATTGGTATCATCCTAATTCACAACAATTTACAACAATGAGGCTGAGCTAGTCTTTCCATCAAGGCCAGAGCATAATTCCTTGACCTTATTATAAAACATAATTAAAAAAAACATGAGTGAAAAGGCTGCTTGTCCACATGGGCAAATAGAAAACTGAAGGACACATGAAGGAACTGAAGGACAATGTTTCTAGACAATGGACATGTTCTAGAAGTAAACACTAGGTCTGAAGCCTCGGGTTACTCAAAAGAGCAGTCACAAACAAGTGACAGAATTGTCATGAATCATGTGGTCTTCACCATATTTTCTGTCCATCAGGATTCCCTTATCTAGACCTTACTTGTAGGGAGTCCTCATGTGAGTGTCCAAATAAGCCAAGTGCTGCTTGCCTGACCCCTTCTTCTGCTGGGATTCTTTTTTCCTGTGTTCTTGTATGTTATCATAGATTTTAGCCTCAAGTATCTCCAACAAGGCAGCATGAAACAAATGTTTGAGAAGCAGATGAAATAGCAGGAGCGTCGGCATCAATGCCATCAGAGAGAATTAGAGGCTGGAGTACAGATGCCACTTTCCTGACCTTTTATGAACACATAACGTTATTAATTTCAGTTGTAAAGCAAAGGCACTCTGAAAGGTGCAAGAGAACAGGCCTCTAATGGAGCTGTGGCTGTCTTATACCCTGTCCTTTCTGGTCCTTTTGTGTCTTGTTTTTCTTATGTGGAGCATCTGGTTTATATAGGAGGATTTTATTTCAAGGAGTATGTGGAGCTAGGGACCTGGACCAGATCGGTTTCAATTAGAAAAGCACCCCTGCCTGACTGCACCACCTTTTAAATTCTCCTCTGTGGTTCTTTTTTATGTTGTTTCTGGTGCTTGTAGTTTAAGAGTCTGGTCTGTTCAGGAAGCAGAGGACAGACAAGTGTTAGATCTAGCTTTGCTACAAAGAGCAGATTTTTCTTCATCTGTGCAACGTTCCATTCCCAAATAGAAACACTTTCAGAGGATTTCCTTATGCTGAGGAAGAAAACGTTCATCACCATTGAAGGGCAAGTGATAATACTGACTTCACAGTGTTTTTCATCTGTGGATCTCAAAGGACTTTATAGACCATATAAATAACATTTTCAAGATTTATCCTAAAGGCCATTCTGAGAATTCCTAAGCATCCATATCCCAAAATCTTCAGGATAGGCACCCCCAGCCAACATAAATGTGGTACAAATCAGTCTAATTTTACTGATTTATGTGTATCTGCAAAATGTATATGAGTTGTAAGTCAACTTCCTTCTTACAGTTGTTTGCAAAACACCTAGTGCACTGTAGATGTTATTTATAATACTATTGATTTTTATTATTCATCTTTATGCCTGCCTTGCTTTCTGTCTGCTGGCAGATCCCTGTCAGATGTACTAGATTGTATTCACAGATTGGGCTGGAGTTGATGGGATTAATTGATCTGATTACATTGAGTGAAATCAGTGAATTTCACATCAAATAGAATCAATAATCTGCATTACATTAGACAGATGAGCAAACATTGGACAGGATCATCACTTTGGTTTTCATGGGCTGTGACAATGGTTGAGATCAGGTTGAATTCATCTGTGAGAGATTCAGGGCTAGTTCCATTTGAATCGTGCTGGTGGGCTCAATAACTCCAATTCCTTTTTAACTTGAGTTTTTACTGATCTTTATTATAATAATTATACCTAGTGGCAATCACCCTCCCTGGTACACACAGCAAAAGTTCATTATATGACACAGAGATGAAGTGGCTCATTTTCCCCCATTCTAATTTGGTAAATGGTGATTACAGAGGTAGGAGCTTAGCAAAACCCAATGAGCCTTGATACGTTAGTTAGATTTTGAGCAAGTCATCTTTACTGAGACCTAACTGCATGTAGCCAAGTCAGATGACAAGTCCAAAACTCTTGCCTGCTGATAGTGTTGTTATTCTGTTGATTATGCTTCAGTATGTTGAACACCTCTGTGTTAGAAGGGCAGCACAAATAGCTCTGGCATCACACAAAGCCCCTTTTCTCTTGTCCTTAATCAGAAATGTTGAACTGTTCTCTGATCCCCAAGAGGAAAAAGAATTAATTAGATTTAATCTTTTTTTCACTCTTGAATGCCAGGTGTCTCTTCCTTTTTCTCTCCCTTCCTGGGGGAAATGTGTGAGGAACTAATGCTTAGAAAAAAATATTATCTTTTGCAGTTCCCACCTGATCCTGAATTCCAACTTCTGCATGAAAATGCAGTCAAATGTTACTGTAACAAGGGGTAGCATGTTAGCAGTATTTCCTTCCAATTCAGTGATCAAAAATTGAGTATCCACTTCTTTCCTAGCCTGGAGACATAAAACCATGGGATTGGTCTGCAGAATTGAAAGGCAGGCAGTGTTGGCCATGAGAAGAAAGTTCAGTGGGTCATGACTGAAGCTGTCATGTGGAAATACCATTTAGTTCATATTATCACATACATAATACTACCAGATTAGGGTGCACAAGACAGGAGTTTTGACAGGAAATCAGAAAGAGTTAGAAGAAAGGATTAGAGCCAGAGGCTGTCTTCACCTGCAAAACCCCTCCAAGGTCAGCTCAAATCCTCTGTATTTATCACAGGTGTTCAGCAAGTGTTTCTTGTTAAACTGATTTAAGTTTGTCCTGAAAATTCTACATTATTGCTAGAAGAAGGAAGTCTAAACTCTTCTTTTTCTCCTGTTCCTCAGGGGCTTTTTCTGCCCAAGAAATGAGGCCAAAGACTGAAACCACAACTGGCATCCCTGGAGCTAAAGAGATTTCCACTGGGTCTTGCGCTACTGGAATCATCCCAGACAAAGGCTTGATATGAAAGAGGCACAAGGCACCTTTAAGGACACCTGCATTTCTCTTCTTACTCTACCTGACTGGGTGAGTTGTCTGATATATCCATGTTCTCATTGCTCAAATACACATACAACAAAGGATGTTTTGGCTAAATAAAAGGATTTGGAAATACAGACAATGCCAGTACCTGCCCTGCAAGTACCTTGCAGCCTTCCTGTACTTTAACTGTGAAGTTATTATTTAAATCTGTAAATTACTTATTGCTTTTTTGCAGAATAATGACTTCATTTTAACTTGGGGAGTATGACATTTCTGTTATGGAAAATGGTTGCCCATTGTGCTTATGCACAACTGGGTGAGGACGTTACCTGGTCTTTGGAAGGGCTGACTGGATTGGGCTATTAAAGGGCAGAGGACTATGTCTGGTTCAGAATATGAAACACAGCAGTATGTTGTGCTTTTTAGCTATTTATGCAATGTTCTCTAACCTTGCTGAATGCTAAGGGATTGGTTCAGTTTCAAAACACGTTAATGCAGAGATTCAGATTCATGTGTCATGCACAAAGAATAGAAAAGCTGCAGCATTCAGCTCAGTAAGATCTCACTAAGTCCAACTTGCAACTCACCAGTGTTGCTAGTTATCTTTCAAGACCTGGTGCCTCTCATCCCCTTCCTCCTGCTTTGTGTTGCTCTCTCCCTCTCCCTGTCTCCTTGGGAAGGCTGGATCTCATCTGTCTGCAGTTAGCAGAAACCAAAGTAACTGGACTTGCTGCTGGAACAGAAGAAATATGTGATGTTAACTGTTCATTGAGCTGTGAGATGAACAAGCTGGGTGTTGTAAAGGAAATCCAAGCTAAGAGTACATTTCCAGTGTTAATAAAGCTTTTTCCTTTTGTTGTATATTTCCAGACACTGATTCTGGAAGGTTTGTCATTTGTTTTCTTCCAGAATTAGACAACAGGACAAATTTAAAGTATCTTGGACTCATCTATCCTTGCTAAATGATAGTTCTCACTGCTGCATTAGGAGATTTGTTTCCTCCTCCATCTTTTGCTAAAAATTCTATCATGTCTACAGCTGTCATTGCCCTTTGCAATGAGTCTTGTGCAACAGTTTTGAGTCTCTCTCACCTGTGTCCCTCTTTAAACATGAAGCAATAAGCTGGAAAAAAAGACATGATCTTACTAGACACAGAAGCAGTAATGGTCTCTAGTCAAAGAAAGATGCAGAAATATCTTCCCGATATGTGAAGGCACTTTGCTCTCTTACATGACAACAGTGTTTCTGGGACCCAGACATGTTGGTAATGATGGAAGAACCTTCATACAAGAGCAGCCATGAAGCCAAGTGAAAAAGGCACAAGGAGCTGGGTGTACATGGTGAGGCAGGAACAGAGAAATCCCCACACCAGTGAAGTTTTTCCTGAAAGCCATGGTTTTCTTCAGAGTGTGGTGCCTTAGAGAAAATAATTTCTTCCCTTTTATTTCCAGCCACTGAGGTATTTTACAAAAGCCATGTTATTTCTACCTTTTTTGAGAATTAGCACAGGTAAGGTAGGTGGAGGTGTCAGCTACTGTTGCCAGATGTTTTTGCTGTCACCCTATGTGAGCAGATGTTGCATGCAGGCTGCTCTGTGCTATTCTTGGCAGGAGTTAACTCAAATAAAACTTTGCACTACACTTTTAGACGGAGAAAAGCTTCTGCTGGGTTTTTTTTAGGAGCGTTATGTGTGGCAGTTGCATAGCCTGAAATGATTTAGAGATCATCTATGTAACAGTAAGACCATTTGGCATTTACTTTCATGAGCCACAATGGAGACCCTCATGCTGAAGTGAGGCTTGCCTTGAATTTGTGTTTCACTGTCACAAAGCCATCATCTGCTTTTGCTTCTGAGTTTTATCTGTTGCTCAAGAGAGGAGTACCATATATTATTCACATCACATCAGTGTTCACAACATGTGAGGTGCTGGACAAATGCTTCATAAGAAAACAGTCCCTGCTGTGAAGAGCTTACAACCTAGGCAAAAAAAGCAGATGAAATTTAGAGGAAAAGAGATGTAGCATAAAACACAAAATGAGACATGAAAACATTCAAGGTGTCATGATTAGCAGACGTGTTGTTAATTCTTTTTTTAGGATTTCATTTTATTGGCAGAGAAGGCTGAAAATTTTTCAAAGCTCTCCCTCTGTCTGCTAAAAAAGTTTTCTGTGAAAACATAAAATCAGTTTTTCCTCTTATCTTTTCAATATAATTTTGATTTTCAGAAATGCCTTTCATCTTTTGAAAAATTAACTTGCAGAAGTGCTTTGTTAAACTCTGTTTTCAAAAAAAAAAACAACCAAAACAACACTTTGGATTTGTCTTTTAAGAAAAAAAAATAAATATAAAAAATTACCCAGAATTATACTTCCCCTAAAAGAGAAGAAAAATTGTTCCTTTCACACACTTTATTAAACACCTTCAAGTCCTTGTTATTTCCCACTCCAGGGAATCTTCCTGCTCTTTCTCCTCCTCTAAAACTTGCCCTGAAAGTTGACATCTGCCCAGCTGTGATCTTGCTGGGGTGACCACCCATTAGCCTCTCAGAGCTGCAATTTGGCTTCCATCAGCCATTTCTGAAAATTTGTTCTGACTTCCCTGTAAAAGCCACAGATCTGGTGGCTCCAAATGCTTGGTTGCCCAGTAGGTTGCACAATTATTTACACCAGCAGGACGTACCACTACCAAGTCAGAACAGGAATGTTCTACCTCAACCTTCCACTCATTTGTAGTGGTGCAAACCATTCCAGAGCAGACAGGAGTGCTAAGCCATGGTGCTCAATAGCAACAGTCTCATTTCACTGTTGAAGTCCCCTGTTTAGTTTCTCTCCAACCCCAGCAGAATTCAAGCCTGTCCTAACAAGGGGTGATGTACCACTCCTTACCTATCACTGTGCTCCTGTCACCTACAGAAGTCCTCTCCCAGGAGAGGATTTTTTTATTTTCAGGTTCCTGAGTGTCACAGTAGGTTGTTGTTCAGGTGTTAATTTCCTATTTGTTATTAAGAGCTCAATTTTCTGCTCTACCTGAGGTGTGTTTTGCAGGGCATTGTCGCCAGGCTTTCCTTGCTTTGTTGTCTACCAGATTTCTAATTTCCTTTTCTTGCTTCTGCTCCAGCCTATTGAATCCCTGTTGATATGAAACAGACTTCACCATCTTGGTTGTTTTTCTCTCTAAACTTTTCAGTGTCTCCACTGTCAGCTCTGGTTTTGGTTCTCAGACTTACTTCTCTAGACTATTTTCACAATTTATAGTTGATTATTGTTGCACTTTTAGTGTAACGTTTATTGTCAGATATAAACTCATGTTTCACATTCAGAAATTATTTCTATTGGAAAAATGAAAAACCCATTGAAATGTAAAACTTGCTGAAATAAATGATAGAATAATAATAATAATTAATAATAATAATTTAAAATATATATATTTAAAAAGGAACAGATGACATTCCAAGGAACTATCAGTGCATGGCAGCTCCACCAGCAGCAAGTTCAGGGAGAGCAAGAGGAAATGCTCTGCTGCTTTAAGAATGAGGTAGCTATTTTTCTCCAGCACATAAATCTATTGATTATAGCTGTGGCTTGACAACCTGCCACTAATTAAATTATAAATGATATGACAAGAAAGAAACACTTTAAAATCACTGGATAACTTTTTGGGACACTTTTAGTACATTCCAGCTCTGCTCCATTTTCTGAAGCAGAGTGACATGTCCCAGTGTTTATATTTAAAGTAAATTGAACTGGTGAAGAATCTGACACATCTCCCTTCACAGGAAACTAAGGTGATTGGCAAAGGAGCTGCAGGAGTCTCTGCTAACAGCCTGGGTTTGTTCCTTAATTCAGTGAGAGCTTTTCCCTGCTCAGTAGCTCTGCCTGGGCTGGTCATAATCCCTCCATGAGCTGCAGCTGATTTAACAGGTGGAGGAACCTTCTGCAAGTGGGGAGAGAGTTACTGCCCTTTGTCATCCATCTCGTGCTGGAGGAGAAATAGCCCTGTGCCTAACAAATGGATGATCCACTGAGGAGCATTTGCAGGTCTATGGCATTAATCACTTCACATGGTGGAGGCCATAACAAATAAACCTCAGGTTCAAATGACACAGCCTAAACCCAGAAAGGTTGCCTTTTCTCAGGTCCAGCAGTGAGATCCATTGCCTTTGGCAGAGATAGTCTGCACTCACACCAGTTCTGCACCATCACTGTGTTCATCTCCCATTTCAGTGAGTTTCATGCAATGCCACATAGTGCCCAGGTTTGCTTTCCAGCTCTATGCTCCAGGTGATTTGGAGCTTTGCTGCTGCTGCAAGCAAAAAACGTGGCTTTTCTGTGCCAATACCTCACCAGAACCCATGTCCCATCTCTGGGTGCTTGCAGAGCCATATGTCACCCTGCAGATAATTAGCTGATAAAGCAGATTCATTGCCTCCCTTTTTCCACCGGAAAATGACATAAATCATAGCAGATTTTTTTCTTTGATAACTTAATGCTGCAGATGTGAACTGTTTGGGGATGAATAGGACTCAGTGTTTGTTAATGAGAGTTTAATGTCTTCATCTTCTGTATTAAACTCCAGTTAATTAATATTCATTCAGTTAGAAAATGTAAAAATAAATTATACAGAATTAAGCTTTACACAGGAAGCAGGTAACCTCATTTCTGCTGTTTTCAGGTGCTAATTAGATTAGGCTCTTTACTATAAAAGGAGAAGCACCTAAACTCTGCTAGCCTTACAGTTGGCTGCAGACCTTCTCACCTGGGAGTGCTTGGTTCCAGTCTGCCCTGAGCTGGTGGAGACCAAAAGCTATGGGTGGGTAAAGAGCAATTACAGTCTTTGTTATTCTGGAAAGTTTGCTGGTCAGTTAAGACTGTCTGTGATGGAATAATGAAATTTTATGGAGCTGGGTGTTGGTAGCAGAGAAAGGTGTGTGCTTAGCTGGTGACAAGCTGGGAGGAGCTTAGTTCTAGCTTGGTTCTGCCTACTGGCTTTGGTTCTGAAATATTTCTTCCCTTTGTTGCTCATTTTTTGATTGTTTGTTTTTTCTGGATTGTCTGACCTTGGGGTCCTTTAGGAAAAGAACTAATGTTGGTTTTTTGGAGTTGAGTGTTTTTGGTTTAGAGAGAAGAGGTAGTCCTCTGGGATAAAGAATGAGGTGTTCTGACTTGAGATAGGCTAAAGGCAGGATAGGGCAAGCCAGCATGAGCTGGCTTTCTATAGACAGACCACGGGGGTCCTAAATAATCACTGTTATCAGTTTATCTAATGTAACTGTAAAGCTGTCCTTGCTTTGAATTGTTGCATATTGTGCTGGGGGTGTGGAGAAGGGTAGGGAGCATAAAGGTTTTGGGCTGTTACCTATCTTATACTGTATCATCCATCACTTCCTGCTTAACCTGGTACTTTCCAGTAGCACTGAATAGCAATTCACTTTTTGAATGTGGGGTGGGTGGGTGTCACCTGTGTGAGCAAGACTCAGAGGCTTCAACTTGTCTTTGGAAATTGTCAAAAGGAGAAAACACCACTGGACAAGGATGGTTCTGTTACTGAAGTATTTGAGGAACCAATGTTGTATGTACTCTCAAGAGTCAGAAGCAGTACAGATTATCAGTGGCACTGCAGTGAGATTGCTTGTGATGATCATTACTTCTTGAGAAGGAGGAGAGTATAAAAAGTGATAAATACTTTAGAACATTTATTATTTTATTTTTTTAAAAAGAGCTGCAACACTACTGGTAAAAAGAGTTGTGGGACCCAATTGTGCTTCATTATGTCATCTCATCCAGTAGAGAAATGGGGTTATTCTTAGTGTGGAACTCACTTGACTTGGGTCATCATAAAAACATAATGATTTGCAAGGCATACACAAATGGGCTACAGTGTGACAGGCACCTCGGCAGAAAGGAGGATATTTCATAGGAAGGAAGTCAACAATGCTACAAAGGACAGCTTTTCCTTTGCTGTCCAATCCTGATGTGGCCCTTTATAATAGAACTCAATAACTACCATGGCTTGCCCCATTGTGAATTCCTGTGAAAACTGCCATTCCACTGCTTTTTTTCTCTTTTGCTGCTTCTGTATCTTCTGTCTGCTACACCTTCTCATTAGCTAAAATGTCTTAATTTTCAGTCTGTGCTTGGTTTCAAGCCAGATTCCTGCTTTCCTTGGCTCATTCCAGCTATCACAATAGTTGGCACCAACTATTAGGGCTGTGCTTAAATCCCCAGTTCAGGATATTTCTTGTGAGAGATGCTGAAGCATCTCTTGAGATGGAGACTTTAAGGTAATGCTGAGAGGCATGGGCTGCTGCAGTGATTCACTGGAGTGCTTTATTATTCCTCCTCACATACTCTTAATTTTCTGTGTCCCACTAAGCTGCAAAGGGAGGAGGGAGGTCCCCAAGCATGAGGTTTATAGAATTGTTTGGGTCACATGATATTCCCCTGATCACAATACTACTGTGTGAAACAGCACTTCTGCACATCTTTACCATGTAACACATGCTTCAGGTCTGTTGAAGTCAGAGACATCTGGTTCTGCCTGCTGAAGTGCTTTGCTGAATTGACGTGTTTGTCTTGACTCTTGAAGTTACTCATTTCTCTGCTTGTGGCCTGCAGATGAGCAAGGCTGTAATAAGACTGATTTCATTAAAGGGTTAAGAAATAGAGCACATTTCCCAAGGTTATTGGATTATCTTTGGTTGGACTAGTGTGGGCAAAGGGCAGGATGTTCCTCATCAATTGTTTTTTGCTGTAACCAAGAAAATATTATTGTCCATATAGGTCCCCCGTAAAACTTCCTAGCTAAGCGGGAGGTAGAAGCCTTTGGGAGATGACAGAGATCTTACCCTGCATGCCTTGTTTTCCAGGAAAGCTTTGCTGAAGTAATGTCTGCTTGAGTAGAGAGCTAACAAATACACCGTGCCTCTTAACATCACACTCCTGCAGGTTAGGTTTCTCCCTAATTGTTATAGGTTCTGGTACCTGTCATGGTTTGGGCCTAACACAACAGCAAAGAACCAGCCCTGTGGCCACTCACTCAACTCCCCACCAGATACACTGGGATGAGGAGGACAAAGGCCAACTAGGCCAGCTCATGGGCCAAGACAAAGGGCAAGGAGGGATCTTCATCAATGAAGATCTCAGGCAAAACAGACTCAACTCAGGGAAAATAAGAACTTTATCTCACACTAATCAAATGAACACAGGACACAGACAATATAAAGAACAGTGTTAGAATACCTTACCCTGCCCCTCCCTTCTTCCTGGACCCAAACTCCTTTGTTCCAAATTTCTCTCCCTTCTTTCCCCCAGCGGCACAGGGGGACAGGGGTTGGGGTTTAGAGTCAGTTCACAGGCTGGTCCTTCCTTCCATTTCTTCCTCCTCAGAAAGATGGATTCCTTACAGTCCTCCCCTGCTTCCCCATGGGGTCCCTCCCATGGGAGACAGTCTTCTACAAACCTCTCCTTCATGAGCCCTTCCTACTAGGTCAGGATGAAGCTGCTCCAGCATGGGCTTCTCACTGGTTGCTTTGAAAACAGTCACCTCCCCTGGCACAGGATCTTCCACAGCTGCATAATCCAAGTCCACTGTAAGCAAATCCAAACCCACTCCTGCTGGCACCTTCAGGGAATGTTCCACCATGTTCCTCCATGAATTCAGGGGGACAGCCTGCCAGCTTGCCATAGGTTGCAGGGAAACTTCTACTCAGCCACCTTCTTCTTCCTCACCAACCTTGGGGTCATCAACCCTGCACAACCTTTCACCTCTCCAGTGCAGCTCTTTCTCCCCTGCTTGCCCTCTCCTCTGGTCTTATATTGGTTCTTTCATTTGTTAATCGTGGAGGTGCATCCATTGTTTCTCTCTAAGGGCTCCTTGGCTTGCTGCTTATGCAGCTGGGGGAGCATTTTCAGCTTCTTACCAGAGCCAGCCCTGGGGCCCCTCCCCTGCTATGAAAAATCCCACCAAACCAGCCCACTGCCATATCATCCAGACAGTGTCTGTCTTCTGTAACAACTGGGAAAACTGGCAGTTGTGGGTCTGTCAAAAAAAAAAGAGACCAACCTCATATTCCCCACCCTAACTCACCACTGAGCCAAGAAATGTTTACACTTGACAATGTTAATCTCACCACCTATTTGAAGACTTTACTGGAGTCTTTCATTTCACTGCTCACTCAGGCTGCTCAGAAAGATTAGAGTGATTGCTGATGGCTTTGCAAACTGCTCCAGTGGGCACTGAGTAAATATTTTGGGAAACACTGCTGCAAAACACTCCACATCCAGCCCTTTCAATGACAAGCCTTACCTAACCACACCAGCTGGGAGAAACACCAAACCCTTGACCAGAAATCTTCCTTGTTATCCTTTCAAGAAGGACCGGAGTCATGCTCAGATACCTCATGGCATCATACCCTACTTTGCTGGTGTCTTCTGGGCAAAATTGGGCAAACATGAGGTCTCCATCCATGTGCTTGGTGTCACCTGAGGATTAATCCTTCTGGCATACTGAAGACTGATTTAATTCAGCTAATATATCTGGAAATACTTGTGTTTTTTTTCTTTCTGATTATTGAATGTTTATTAATGAAGTGATAGATCTTGTGAGTTAATCATGTGTGCACCAATCAGCTATATATTCCTGCCCAGCAGCCATGATGCACAGGGTAGACCAGAGGGGATGGATATCCCCCTTCTCTGTTAGTTTGTTGGTTTGTTTTTTTCAGAGTCTGGATTGCAAGAATGGAAAGTTTCTTGAGACTACCTCATGCCCCATTTGTTACGTACCCAACTGAGTTTGAGCTTTGAACTGAACCTTTCAAATCACCATTTAGCGTGGACTGTCTTAACAGCAAATGTAGTAGTAGCTTCACTGTTGGGGCCAAAACTCTGGGCAGAAGTTCAGAGAAGGCAACTCTCAGGCATAGCAGGCAGTTTCTAGGCCTTGGCAAATTGATACAGTACTGCCTGTGAGCCCAGGGGATCCCATCCCTGTGTTACTTCCCTGCTTTCTCAATGAGATTCAAATGTGGCAAAGATCTCATTTAAAACATTCTGAAGGAAATCCAACTGATTGCAAACTCTGGTAGTTTTGGCACAACTATCTGGCATCTATGACAATATCTAAACAGATTTAAGATTTCTCTCTTGAAGTAAATAAGATTTTTTTTTTTTTTTACATATGAATCTTAGACTGTAATGAAAATTAAAATGATGCCTTCTCAGACTTTGTTGGAGCCTTTTATGATTTCCATATGTTTAAAAGGGCTGTACCACCCTTCAGTTAAGATGTCCCCTCACCTCTTTCCATCACACAGGTGAGAAGATGAGGTTTTATAGTCTAGCTCTGAGTTCCAAATAAGAGGAAAGACTGCTGAGTAAAATGACCTGATTCCTGGTGAGCCAGACCTCCTCACGTCAGCTCTGCTTCTTCCCTTTCACATCTATTACTTCTTCAAGAACACACACAGTAATGATACGTGTAAAGACAAGAATTTTTTGCTCATTCTATTTTTATCTCTGTTTCCTTGGCTTCTGTCCAGTCTGAAAAGTCCCACTAAAAAAAATAAATGCTGTTATGTCTGAACTGATTATAGGCCATCAAACTTGATATCCCTTTCAAATCGTGACCAGTCTTCAGAGATGGACCAGTCTGTGCTCCTGTCTGATGCTGATGGGTCATACATTCCTATAAGAGAAAACAGGAGGAGGCTTTTTTTCTTGGGTGAAGGGGACATTTTCTAAATAGGATTTTATTACAGTGACAGTTCTGAGTGTGAATCACCCCATTTATGTGATATTTCCAGCAGCTCCACCAATTATGGCCACCTTTGCCATGAAGAACAAGGAAATTAACAGCAGCTAATGGACTGACAAATCTTTCAGTGCCAAGTCACTAGCATATGACAAGGCAGATCAGTCCCCGCCTGCCTCTTTTCTTATTTTCTTCACTGTCAGATATTTATTGTAATAGTTGAAAGGCAGCATTTAGCTAGTGTAGCGTTTTCTATTTAAGGTGCTGTGCAGAACAGGCCATTCCACAGATAAAGGGAAAAATGTTTGAAGATGGTATTGGGACTGAAATGGAAATAGTCTTAAATTGGGTTGGCTAGCATCCTTATTATTCATTGGGATGATTTAAGAACATCTTTTAGAAAAGAGAAAAAGTAGCGAAGCTTTGTGTGGGGGAAAATATTCTGAATCTGAAAATGTTCTCTGCTCACTTATTAAATAGATTCATAACTCAGCAATGTCCCAGGGACTCTTCCTTGCAGCAACCTCCAGCCCAGCCAGGTTGCAGAAGGACTCCAGGACTGTTCTGTTTGAGACCAAGTCTATTTAGATCAGTTTCTTGGAGAGTTTCTGCAGAGAGCACCCTTGGGGGCAATATTTGCTGAATTTGAGGACTGGTAAGGGCTAAGGAAGAGATCCTGCCCTTTGCCTCAACCTCAGTGTGCAAGGGATCTGGGAGGCAGGAGAACTGTCTGGCCTAGGATTCATGTGAGACTCTCCTGTACTGATGGAGGATATAACAGACTCTATAGGAGGTGCTATTGTGTGAGTCACTTTTGTGGAGCAATTTGTAAACCAAGTGGGAAGCTACTAAAAATATGGGCAGCTCAGGATGAAGTGTCCTGGACTGAACAATCTTTCATCTCACTTCAGGGTTCCTAAGAGATTAACATATTTCCCTTTTCAGTCATTGCTGGTGTTTCCATTTTCATTTCAATACCAGAAAGGACTATTGCAGCAGCTACTGTTCTTTCCATGGTTTGGATTGTAGGATTTTACCTGACGAGTCCACAGCAAAGCTTTGACAGTATCAAACTCCTAAACACCAGCATCTCATGCCCCTGTTTAGAACCTAAGATTGCTAAAGTGCTTTTTCAGGTGTACATGCCAGAATTACATGTCATGCTTTTGAATTGCAACCAATTTGCAGAAGTACATTATTGCAGGTGCTGTGAGGCAGTGAGGCTGTCCCAATATTCAGAGGAGAAAGTGAGGAACCACAGTATCTAACTGCAAATGAGCAAGGAATGTGCTTATCACAGTGTAATTACCCTGATCTGTGACCTTGAGGGAGCTGAGGCTCTGATAAGAAGCCCCTAGGAAGGTTACTCTCCTGTCAGACTGAGAGCACGCACAGAGATTAGCTTCTGCTGTTATCCAGGTTCCTCCTTTATTTCTTCCCCTTCCTAAGATTTTTTTTTTAGGAGAAAAAGAAAAAGAAAAAAAAAAAAAGAAAAGAAAAAAAAAAAAAGGCTTGTGCCTTTTAAGCTTCCTGGGCAGCAGTGTGAAGAAAATCTCTTTCACATGCTTTTTCTGGCAGGGTCTTGGACATTTCTGGGTTTCTCTCCGATGAACTGCAGGCAGCTGTAGTGTCCCAGTGTCACCTGTGGTGTCCTGCTCGTGACAAAACTTTATAGTTCAGTGTATTCCTATTCCCAGCAGCCATAAGCTCTGCAGCCTGAGCATCATTTGATGGCCTGATAGTGTTTAGGGCCCTGAAGACAGTGAATGAATAGCACTGAAGACAAAACTGAGATGATAGTTTCCTCTTGGGCATGTGTA
>NW_009952363.1:352724-362647 GCF_000747805.2 Chaetura pelagica | reverse complement strand
CCTGCTGAAAGCCCTTTTATGGTTTAGTTCAGACAGGTTTAACTCTACCCTTTCTCCCATCAAAACCAGATTTGCACTCCTGGCCATACAACAGAAGATGTCTCCTCAGCTGCCTGGTTCTCCACAGCAAACTAGAGCTCCATCCCACCTCTCTTTCCCGTATAATTTTACCCTTCAAATATTCCCTTCCATCTCAAAGCACACTTATAAACAGTATCCTGTCAGTGCTGCAAGGAAAGACTGATGAATAATGCAGAGCAGAGGCAGAGTCTATGCTGGGTCAGTAGTGTGGCCCTGTGGGAACACCTGTGGAGAACAAACCAGTTGATGAAAGGAACTACTGTCCATGCACTTAAAGAGAATGACTTTAGGCTACTTCTAGTTTGGTGCCAAAGACTGCTCATCAGAGCATTTGGAGGATGCTTCACCCAAGAGCAATTTACCAAGTCTGCTTCACCATGTGAGCTGAGGTATAGTAAAGAGGGAGATTTTTATATATAGAAGTATTAAAAAGTACTGGTTTTTCTGAACAAAAATGCTGTTGCAGGTGCATGTGCACAGGCAAAGTATTACTGCCTAAAAGTGCAGAGCACGTTTTGAGAGAGCTGTGAACAGGACCAGGCAGCCTGGTCCTCTACTCTTCTCTCTCAGCTGGTAGATAATACTCAGAGTAGACAGTATTGTCATGGTTCATGTGTGTTCCCTTCCAAAGGGAGTGAATCTAAGTAACTGTGTGATATGGGGCTGTGATGGGGGCAAGAATGAGCTAGGAAAAAGGAGCTGGTATTTAGTATAAATAAAAATACATGCACCATATGAAAAGTAAATAGGAAACCTTTCATGGTAGCTTTTGCTGGCAATTTATAAGCACTTGTCAGAGGATTACTTTTTAGTTTGTGTCTGGAAACTTATTCTGTATTAAAAAAAATCTTATTAGGAGTATTGAACCTAATGCAAATCTGGATAGTGCTGAAGCTGAATAAAATTCAAGTCCAGAGATTCAGTTCTGAAATGAGAGTATATAGATGGGATCCTGGCTCTTCCCTTCATTGTAACATATGGTGTTGCCCAAAAAGAACTCAAGTTACTGGAGAAAGAATTAGCAAGTATATCACAAGAAGCTGTGCAGAACTGCTCTTTGTGTGTATTTCTTTTAGTGTTTCTGACTATGTGGAAACCACATGGGTACAATTCAGTTTTAAATAACCATGCTTGCTAACCATATATAAA
This sequence comes from Chaetura pelagica, assembly GCF_000747805.2. Classification (NCBI taxonomy): domain Eukaryota; kingdom Metazoa; phylum Chordata; class Aves; order Apodiformes; family Apodidae; genus Chaetura; species Chaetura pelagica. The sequence continues at coordinate 361,417 of NW_009952363.1, read as the reverse complement.
CCAGCAAAGCCTGGGTACAGATGTATGCTGCTCACACAAGTTGGCTTCTGTATTGGGAAACAGATGTGCTCCTCGTAGGCTTCCTAGGTTAATTAAATATCCAATGCCACTGTGTTACATGTAGCCCTGACATGGTTATTTTACACTGTGCTATTGCTTCTCTAAAATGCTAATAACATAGCTGTGCCCTCCCACGTTCAGATCATTGTGTACGTGTTATTTCCAACAGGATCCAATTTAATATCCCATTGGAGCAGTTCAAGGAGGACTATTCTAGGAAAGGAGAGGCTAGAACTTGATTCTTTCTTACCTGCATTGCCCTGCATATGTGGCTCAGTTATACTTGATTGCCTGTATTTCCCAAAGGCTGGCACTGATTTCTTCCAGGGATTGTGCATTCAGTTATAGAAAACTTCTGGAAAGTTGATACCAGAGGGAGACTTTCCACAATGACTCTGTTTGAATCTGGGGGCCTCAGTTGAGGATCCTTCCTTTCCATGAGCTCACACACAGGGAACAAGGTCAGAGCTGCTCTCTTGAGGGTTATTTACCAGTCTCAAGAGATTCACTTCCTTTAGGTCCTTTTGGGAACGTCTCTCATTTCTTTGAGGTTTGTATGCAGAGCTCTAGGGATGTAGTCTGAGCAAGCCAGCACACACCCTGAGGCTCCTGAGCTCATCCTGGCTGCTGCCACACTGGGAATGTTGCCACGAGTGCAGTGCTGGCTGCTCTCGAGTCTGGTGTCAGCAACATGAATTGACAACGTCCTGGTAAATCTCAAACCAAAACTGCAAGTTTCATTTTACTGCTAATTATTTGGAGTTCTTTGAACTCACGTCTGTGCATGGCACTTAAAACTGCCTCTGCCTGGTACACCTCATAAACAGATGGAGCGTTTGTTGACGTTTCTGTGACAGCTTGAAAACTTGTCTCCTACCTCTGAGCTGAGCCCTTTCTGCCTTGTCCTCCATCTGCCATCTCATTTTAAAACTAGCAGAACAACTCGAGTGAAGCAATTCCGACTTTTTCCATCTGTGCACAGTTAATTAAGAGGGTAATGAGAGCTCCGAATGAACAAGCCCTGCATTAATTCAAGATATGATTAAGGGAAACATCCAAAAATGAAAAATATATATGTGCCTACACAGATATATTAAAAAAAAAAATCTGAGTCCCTTTTGTCTGTCCCTGTACTTGCCAGCATTATGGCTATGGATAGTTTTTAAAAAATAGGAAAGATGACTATGGAAAACTGAGTCTATATTCTGAGCATGAATCTGTGTATAAGCAGCTCATAGGTGCAGGGATTCCCGTAGCTGAACCTCTGAATGTTGGGTCCCCTTCTTGTGAAGTCTGTGCTTGTGAAGGTGGACGATTGATAGTGGGTGAAGAAAATGCTATTTGCCTTTTCTTTGGGTTTGAAAGGTGAGCTGCAGAACCAAGGGCAAGGAGAGAAGCACAAATCAGAGATTTGCCCCAACTGAAATTAACTTAAAACATATGGTTCCTTGGATATTTGTTTTTGCAGCCTTCTCTGTGTGTGTTTTCAGCCAGGCAATATCTGATCACAGGAGTCTACCTTGGGAAGTTTTACAAGCCAAGACTCTCTTGGCAGTTACTCAATTAGTAGTGCCAGCCTAGGCTGGGAAAAGGAGTATATTGGCTATTTTGCTCTAGTTGGACCAAAGTAGCAGCAGCAAGAAGCCCACTTGGAGACCCAGGTTTATAAATTATATAGGGAGTGAGTCAGTCTCTGGTCCTGCAGAGCCTAAAATCAGGAGGAGCTCAGTGGCTGAGGGATAATGCAAGAGGTGAAACAGGACAGGCAAAAAAAGAGGGCATGAAGACTTTGGGGTGAGAAAGAAGAGAGGGCTGAAGGGCAAAGCAGCAGCAGTGAAGTTTTTATTCTACCTTGTGGCTTCTTCCAGCTTGATAGCTTGAGTTTTGCTTTACTGGGGGTGGAAAAATGAGTGGCACTGCAGAGGCTGAGTGAATTCTTGTTTGGGTTTTTTCACTTTCTTGGTTTCTTGCAACAGCAGGAAACACAGAAAATATTTCCAAACAAAGCCTGAAATTGGCTGTTTGCATTTTGCCTGTGAAATTTCCCGTGGCTCACAAATTGGACTCTCATCCCTTCGCTGCCGGGAAGGCAGGTGCATTAGCAGCAACTCGGCAGAAATCTCTGATGCAACCAGAAAAGGGACTTGGTTTCAACTGCTCAAGGCTTTATTATTTTTTTTAAAAAGTTTTCCCTGACTCCTGGTGCTCTGTCATTGTTCAACCTCTTGCCTGACAGGTGCCACTGAGAAAAACCCTTAAAAACCTGTCTCGGGTGCTCTTTGCCAAAGGAGAGTTTTCACAGCAGCCTGGGAGAAGGGAGATTTGACCAGCTAATGGCATTTACAGATGGATCCAGAGGAGACAGCCAGAGTGTAGTGGCCCAGACCAAATGATTACACAGGGGATATAAGCCATAAAAATATGTATTCTTTCTTATTTCTGATGGATTTCCAGAGCACTGTAGGAAACAGGGCTGGGAGGGAAATCAAGATATAATCTCTTGCCCCAGAGGAACATCAAAATTGTCACTCCTGTCAGGCATTTGTCTAATCTGTACTCAAAACCTCCCAGCGTGGGGATTTTACACCATCCCTGGGCAATCTTTTCTAGTGTTTAACTACCCTTGCTGTTAGAAAGTTTATCTTAATGTCTAGTCTGAATCTCCATGGCTGTAATTTAAGTCCATTACTCCTTCTACCTGACATAGAGACCAAATCTGTTCTCCTTTCTGCACAACTCTTTCTGAAAACAGGTATCTTCCAGAAAACGTGTGTAGGGTTCAGCCTGGAGGGAGCCTGCAGGGAGGAACAGGGTACAGAAGCACTGGCTCTAAAGTGCTTTGGTGGCACACTTCCATGGCAGTACTGTCCTTGCTCCTCACAGTAGTCAGTATTTGTACCTCAGCAGCAAAGCTGGACTGATTTTTGCACTGGCTTGCTGAGGCTGACAAAGTGTAAACCAGAATTGAAAATTGAATTGCCCAGGGAAGTGGGATATCAACTTGGGGCTACAAAACACAATTCAGCTGTTAGACAGTACATATCCATACTGTGACTTGGGTTTTACAGGCTGGCCTTTGGAAACATCTGATCAGTAGGACTTTTTGCACTGGGACCTCCAGCATTTATCCCTTGGAATAAGGATGTGCTCTGTGCGGGTATCCAGATTCTTACCCTAGTAACCCAAATGCCATTTATGTGGAGAAGATGCTGAATTTAACAGTATCCTAAGACACTGCCTTTGTATCCAATGTGTACTTATGCATAGAGACTACACACTGTGCAAAACAGAATCTGCAGCCCGAGGTATGCTTGATTATATTATTGAAAATGTATACTAATCATATAATCATCTGTGTGTGTATATCAATATAATGTAGGACAAATAATGGAAAATTCAGGGTCCTGCTGCCTCACAGTGCTGCATAAAATCTGCTTAGAGAGACCAAGTACATGTGAGATGGGCCTCTCCAGCTTCCTGGGGTCTATCTCAATTATCAGTTTCAGTCAGACTTTGGTTGCTCTCATATTATGGAAAATGAATTGTTATAACCAGATCTCCTTTTCCACTGCAGCATGTGCCCTGCTCTGAGATCCTAAACTTTTACCACAAACTGCTCCAGTTAAACTTCCCAGATGAGTTTTCAGAATTTCAGAAATACCTTTCATAAGACTTCTGCTTAAGGTTCAAAATTTGGAGGGTTAATCTCATTGCATTTGAACAAATAAATGGACAAGTAGTTTTTGCTCAAATCTGAAGAAAGTGGAAATCTTCCCCAGGCTGGGAATTTAAAATTTCTGATTAAATAAATAAGAAATCCCCCACCTTTCTACCAGCTAACTCCTTGAAAATAAGGGCTAGTAATGGAAGTGCTGACAGTATCTTAACTAGAGCAGCGTGAAAGGAGTGATATAATAGTTTATTTCAGGTAATGCCATGGTGATTTTTAATTTACATAATGTCAAAAATGCAATATGTGAACTTTCTGAAAGCAAAGAAGTGGTGATAAAAACATCTATTTATTCCTCCTGCCTCCTTGCAGAAATGAGAATGAACAAAGCCACAAGGAAAAACCTCAAGGCCGTGGTATTTGCATGAGGCATGCTACACATAATGTACCCTAGGAGTGTTTGAAAGAGAAGCTGACCCTGTGTACTTACTCTTGTCTCAAATCATTTGCTAGTTTAATAGCTTAACATTTGCAAAATGATGTTTAGATTCTTTTCACTTCCTAGCATTAAATATAACTGCTATGCAGTGAATGTGAGTGACTTGTGGAGGACTTCCAGGTCCCAAAGTCAATTCTAAGAACAGTTCAGCTTGTCCTAGGTGTGGATGCACAAAATGTGCTGCAAATAGAGGGAGCCTGTGGGGTCTGAGAGCCCTACTAAAGTTTGGAGGTTTCTAGATTTGGGGGATCTTTAGGGACTTAAGAAAGATTAGTCAGATACCTGCTTTCTTTTTGAAAATAAATGGTCTTAATTCCTGGAACAAGGCATCCAAGGGGTGTCTTCCAGTCCCCAGTTGTGCTGCTGTGGTGAGCCCTGGGTTGAGAGCTGGATTTGTTCCTTAACAGGTTTCCTCTGGGCATGGACAAGAGGACAGATTTTTTGCCCTGGGAGCTCAGCCATGCCATATGCTGGTGCAGGGAGGCTTTGCCTGAGTCAGTGGCAAGGGGACACAGCCTGGTCCCTTGCCCCACTTCCTTGAGCCAATGGCTATTTGGAGGACCCTTGGCTATCATCATAACCACAGACTTACTCTGTGATGATCCTGCATGTCAGTAACAGCTCTGCTGTTCATCCCAAAATGTGGAATAACTGCACTGGAGTTACTAAGAGGTTTCTGTGAACAGAGAAGTATAAACCAGCTCCTTCCTTAAGAGACTGATCAGCAGATCTATAGTCACTTACTGCTTAAAGTCCTTTTTTATTCCCGGGGAATTGTTTAACAATTATTCTAGAAAAAATACAGTTTGATATCATCAGTCCACTAGAATCTCAGTTCAGAATTCCTAATATTGAATCAGTCTGAGTATCTTCTGGGACCAGAGTTAACTTCTCTGACCCCCTTCTGATAGCAGAGTCCTATTGGACACTGCTTGCTTATAGATTATAAATTATCTCTAGGAAATGGGGCTTAAAAATCACGGTGGGAAGCCTTGTACAAATGCAGGAGAAGGAGCATGTCCTGTGCTAAAGACTTATCTGAGGAAAAAACCCAGGAAATGGAGGTGTTGTGGGTCACCAAGACCACACAGGAGCAAGGTAGAAGTCTTCCAGTTGGTATTAAGTTCTCAAAACAGAATTTTTGGCAGATTTTCAACACGTGGAGTCCTTGTACTGGGTCTCCACACAAAGGGTAAAATCCAGCTTGAGCTATTAACACAACCCAGTGTGACACAATAGAGCTTGCAGCCACTAAAGCAGCCTAGTGTGACAAAAATTTCAGAGAGAAGCTAATAGAAATCCTGCATGATAAAAGAACCCATGGAGTAAGAGAATCCCTTGTGACAATATTATGCTTTGAATATCATTCATAAAAATAAAACAAATAAAAGTCAATTGTAAGGTCCAAGATACCATAAAATATGAGTTTGGATAGAAAGTCTTAGAAGGAAAATTTGCTTTAAATTTGTGTAACCACCTTGAAGCCTCACACATTTACAGTTTTAATCTAGCACATTAGTGAGATTAGTACACGGGGTTTTTTGCAATTAAACGGCATATTTTATCACTTCTACTTTCATGCTATATAAACTTGCAGGAAATTACAGTCCTATAAAACGTTGCCAGAGCCCTGCCACTGTGGGAGACAGAAGAATGGAGAGACAGCAGCAGCGTGGGTGGCTGCTTCCTTTTTTCCCTAATTGTGTCATTAGTCAACAAAACCAAACCTTTGCAGAGGCAGGTGTAGGATTAGGATACATTCACACAGGGAAGCTCAGAGCTCAGGTTTCCTGCTGGGAGCTCTGTACCTGTAATCACAAATGCTTCCAAGGAAGGTGCAGAATGAGGTTCCTGTTGTACTGAAGAGGAAACAGATGGCACTGGTAGCATTGACACAGTTTCCCAGTGGAGTTCATACTAGCTAAATCATGTCGCTTTCCTTTGCTTCCTCTCCTTGATGTTAGGCTGGGTCACTGTCTGAGGAAGGACAACCCTGTTCCTCAGCCTTTACTCTTGCTAAGTGCAAAGATGTTGTTCTCCATTCTGCCTGGGTCCTATTGGCATGACTATTCCTCCCTCTCCTTCTGTGCTGAGCATCAATCTATCCAGGCATGCCTTCTGTTATCACCTTTTGCATTGCCTCTCAGTTTTGTCTTCCTCAGACATTCACTCCTAATGACCCCATAGCTTATTCCTGAGGTTAATCTTTTGTACTGCAAAAGACATCAATGCTTGCAGTTAGTTTTAGAGTTTGAGAAAGTTATGCCTTGGTCATATCAACCACAGCTCAGCCTTTCCTGCAGGTGCATGTGCTGGTTTCCCATCTTTGCATCAGACACTAATGCCTTGGAAGGTTCAGGAGTCCAGGCATGTCCTCAAGTCAGCCTTTGTCTAGTCATTAACTCTGAGTATTGTGCTGAATCGCTGCTGTGTGTGTCCTGGAGAGCAAAGAGCAGCCTTGTTTCTGGGTCATCATCTTGATCTATGGGTCTTAAACTCCACAGTCTGTGTCAGAGGAACTTTCCACCTCATCCAAAGTGCTGTCAGCCATGCAAAGGGGGGCTGAGCATTTCCACCAAGTCATACTCAGTAAAAAAGCCAGAAAGTGCTCTCAGCAGAAAGGCAGAAAGGGATGCAAACAAGAAAAGGGCAGATGCCAGCATTTCCAGAGATCAAGGCACCTCTGTTGTAGGAAAACAAATAAGAGCTGAGCTTTAGGCAAGGTCTGAGTAGCTTTAGAGTCAGTCTGGAATCTGATCCACTCACTCCAGTGCTGCTCATGCCTCTAGCACTGTAAACTCAGCTTCCTTAAATGTCACTTTGGAAGGTGAACAGATGGGAAGTAGAGCTAGAAATACATAATCATGTTAGATTTCATTTAAGAATATGTTATATATATATTTATTTTATTTAAGAAAAACATTCTTTTTTGCAAGTCCTTATCTGCCCTGTATTCTCTTCCTTCTTTAAAACTAACAGCATTTGAGTCGATGCACTTAAGCAGATCTTTGTCAATTCAAGCCAAGAGTTGAAAGAAAGACCCAAGTGGAATACTGGGCATTTCCCTGAGGTAACAGGAACATTTCACCAGGCTCAGTCAGCTGATGCTCTTGGGGTCCCTTCCTGAGTGCAGCTTTTGAGGCTGACCTGATAGTGAGCAGACTTCAGACACGATTGTGTCTCTGACATCAGCAGCAGCCTGGAAGTGAGAAAGCAGCAAGAATCAAAGGCAAAGCAGCCCTCTATGAACCAAAGAAGACTGCTGAAGCATCTCCAACTGAAGTGCAAAAATCTGTGTGCTTGTGTATGTAGCCAGGAGGTGGCTTGCTTTTAAAACTCCTGGCAAAGCGTTTGCATACAGATTATGAGCCTGCAGGTTTTAGGAAATAATGGGCAGAATGTGAAGACTTGCTTCATGACAGAGGCAATAACCAAATTCCTTCATCTTATCAACCTACATTTTCAAAACTGACAAGTGATTTGGGATGCTAATGCTTCAAGAAACCCACAGCTATATAGCCTAAAGAGAGGAGTTTCTCAAAGACAAACCTATTAAACACATTGCTCAGGAGCTGCTTCTCCTATTCCCTGCTAACAGCAGTTGTGACTCCTCCAGAGCTCCTTGCAGATCGGAGACCAGGCCCACCTGCTGCATCAGGTGCCCACATGGTAGAGAGAGGGAAGGACTGTGAAAAAAATTGTTTAGTGCTCAGTGTATCAGCAGGCAAGGGCCATGTCCTAGCTTTGACTTTGTATCCTAGTTCCTCTGCTATAGGAAGACTTGCTGTGGCAATCACAGGAGTGAGGGACCCATCAAATTCTTATGCACACTCTCGTTTCTGCAAGCAACAGAGCTCTGCAAAGACCTTGGATACCAGAAAGAGCAAATGTCTCTGAGCTCACACCCCTCCTGTGTAGCAGCCTGCATCAGAACTAGCATGCTGACACTGCTGGCTGCAAAGAGAGGTGAAGATGTACTGGGTAGATGCAAAACAAACATCCTCAAATATCTTTTATGTATTTTACCCTACTGCGTTGTCTGGCCTGTCTTGTGTACCAGACATCAGTTGGCACCAAAGTCCTGCTCTGTATCTGGTGCCCCAAGCTGGCACTGCTGCAGGACATCAGTGTTACCAGTGGTGAAAGATTTTATAGCCCTGCAATGACATATTTCCCTTCGACGTCGTGGCTACAAGCTGGTGAACATGCCAAAGGGTCTACTGGAAATTCAAACATTCCACTGTCCATTTGGATAGATGGTGCAAACAGTTCCACTCCAGTATAAATTACAGATAAATCAGGGGTTTATTCTCTTGCAATTCCGAAATTCCTCAGATCCTCCTCTCTCCTGTCATTGAAGCTACTTGGGGACAGAACTGGAGAGGGGAATAAAATGTAATGTGTGTAGTCCAGTCTCATTTGCAGTTTCAATTTCACTCTAGTCTCCTGTGAACCTACCTGTGT